>NW_022589709.1:24279762-24464082 GCF_004348235.1 Phoca vitulina
CTAAAGGAATTTGCAAACACGAAACCAGCCCTACAAGAAATCTTGAAAGGGGTCCTCTAAGCAAAGAGAGAGCCTAAAAGTAACATAGACCAGAAAGGAACACAGACAATATACAGTAACAGTCACCTTACAGGCAATATAATAGCACTAAATTCATATCTTTCAATAGTTACCCTGAATGTAAATGGGCAAATTGCCCCAATCAAAAGACACAGGCTATCAGATTGGATTAAAAAACAAGACCCATCGATATGCTATCTGTAAGAGACTCATTTTAGACCCAAAGACACCCCCAGATTAAAAGTGAGGGGGTGGAAAACCATTTACCATACTAATGGACACCAAAAGAAAGCTGAGGTGGCAATCCTTACATCAGACAAATTAGATTTTAAACCAAAGACTATAATAAGAGATGAGGAAGGACACTATATCCTACTTAAAGGGTCTATCCAACAAGAAGATTTAACAATTGTAAATATTTATGCCCCTAACATGGGAGCAGCCAACTATATAAGCCAATTAATAACAAAAGCAAAGAAACACATTGACAACAATACAATAATAGTGGGGGACTTTAACACCCCCCTCACTGAAATGGACAGATCGTCTAAGCAAAAGATCAACAAGGAAATAAAGACTTTAAATGACACACTGGACCAAATGGACTTCACAGACATATTCAGAACATTCCATCCCAAAGCAACAGAATACACATTCTTCTCTAGTGCCCATGGAACATTCTCCAGAATAGATCACATCCTAGGTCACAAATCAGGTCTCAACTGGTACCAAAAGATTGGGATCATTCCCTGCCTATTTTCAGACCACAATGCTTTGAAACTACAACTCAGTCACAAGAGGAAAGTCGGAAAGAACTCAAATACATGGAGGCTAAAGAGCATCCTACTAAAGAATGAATGGGTCAACCAGGAAATTAAAGAAGAATTTAAAAAATTCATGGAAACCAATGAAAATGAAAACACAACTGTTCAAAATCTTTGGGATGCAGCAAAGGCAGTCCTAAGAGGCAAGTATATAGCAATACAAGCCTTTCTCAAGAAACAAGAAAGGTCTCAAGTACACAACCTAACCCTACACCTAAAGGAGCTGGAGAAAGAACAGCAAATAAAGCCTAAACCCAGCAGGAGAAAAGAAATAATAAAGATCAGAGCAGAAATCAATGAAATAGAAACCAAAAGAACAGTAGAACAGATCAACGAAACGAGGAGCTGGTTCTTTGAAAGAATTAACAAGATTGATAAACCCCTGGCCAGACTTACCAAAAAGAAAGGAGAAATGACCCAAATCAACAAAATCATGAATGAAAGAGGAGAGATCACAACCAACACCAAAGAAATACAAACAGTTATAAGAACATATTATGAGCAACTCTATGCCAGCAAATTAGACAATCTGGAAGAAATGGATGCACTCCTAGAGATGTATCAACTACCAAAACTGAACCAGGAAGAAATAGAAAACCTGAACAGACCTATAACTACGAAGGAAATTGAAGCAGTCATCAAAAATCTCCCAACAAACAAGTGCCCAGGGCCAGATGCCTTCCCAAGGGAATTCTACCAAACATTTAAAGAAGAATTAATACCTATTCTTCTGAAACTGTTCCAAAAAATAGAAATGGGAGGAAAACTTCCAAACTCGTTTTATGAGGCCACCATTACCTTGATCCCAAAACCAGACAAAGACCCCATCAAAAAGAATTACAGACCAATATCCTTGATGAACATGGATGCAAAAATTCTCACCCAAATACTAGCCAATAGGATCCAACAGCACATTAAAAGGATTATTCACCACGACCAAGTGGGATTTATCCCTGGGCTACAAGGTTGGTTCAACATCTGCAAATCAATCAATGTGATACAATACATTAATAAAAGAAAGAACAGGAACCATATGATCCTCTCAATAGATGCAGAAAAAGCATTTGACAAAGTACAGCATCCTTTCTTGATCAAAACTCTTCAGGGTATAGGGACAGAGGGTACATACCTCAATATCATAAAAGCCATCTGTGAAAAATCCACAGTGAGTATCATTCTCAATGGGGAAAAACTGAGAGATATCCCCCTACGGTTAGGAACACGGCAGGGATGTCCACCATCACCACTGCTAATCAACATAGTATTAGAAGTCCTAGCCACAGCAATCAGACAACAAAAAGAAATAAAAGGCATCCAAATCGGTAGAGAAGAAGTGAAACTCTCACTCTTTGCAGATGATATGAAACTTTATGTGGAAAACCCAAAAGACTCCACCCCAAAACTGCTAGAACTCATACAGGAATTCAATAAAGTGGCAGGATATGAAATCAATGCACAGAAATCAGTGGCATTCCTATATACCAACAACAAGACAGAAGAAAGAGAAATTAAGGAGTCGATCCCATTTACAATTGCACCCAAAACCATAAGATACCTAGGAATAAATCCAACCAAAAAGGCAAAGAATCTGTACTCAGAAAACTATAAAATACTCATGAAAGAAATTGAGGAAGACACAAAGAAATGGAAAAACGCTCCATGCTCATGGATTGGAAGAACAAATATTGTGAAGATGTCAATGCTACCTAGAGCAATCTACACATTTAATGCAATCCCTATCAAAGTACCATCCACTTTTTTCAAAGAAATGGAACAAATAATCCTAAAATTTGTATGAAACCAGAAAAGACCCCGCATAGCCAGAGAATGTTGAAAAAGAAAAGCAAAGCTGGTGGCATCACAATTCCAGACTTTAAGCTCTATTACAAAGCTGTCATCATCAAGACAGTATGGTACTGGCACAAAAACAGACACATAGATCAATGGAACAGAATAGAGAGCCCAGAAATGGACCCTCAACTCTGGTCAACTAATTTTCGACAAAGCAGGAAAGTATGTCCACTGGAAAAAAGACAGTCTCTTCAACAAATGGTGTTGGGAAAATTGGACAGCCACATGCAGAAGAATGAAACTGGACCATTTCCTTACACCACACACAAAAATAGACTCAAAATGGTTGAAAGACCTAAATGTGAGACAGGAATCCATCAAAATCCTAGAGGAGAACACAGGCAGCAACCTCTTCGACCTCAGCTGCAGCAACTTCTTCCTAGAAACATCGCCACAGGCAAGGGAAGCAAGGGCAAAAATGAACTATTGGGACTTCATCAGGATAAAAAGCTTTTGCACAGCAAAAGAAACAGTCACCAAAACCAAAAGACAACCGACAGAATGGGAGAAGATATTTGCAAATGACATATCAGATAAAGGGCTAGTATCCAAAATCTATAAAGAACTTACCAAACTCAATACCCAAAGAACAAATGATCCAATCAAGAAATGGGCAGAAGACATGAACAGACATTTTTCCAAAGAAGACATCCAAATGGCCAGCAGACACATGAAAAAGTGCTCAACATTGCTCAGCATCAGGGAAATCCAAATCAAAACCTCAATGAGACACCACCTCACACCAGTCAGAATGGCTAAAATTAACAAGTCAGGAAACGACAGATGTTGGTGGGGATGCAGAGAAAGGGAAACCCTCTTACACTTTTGGTGGGAATGCAAGCTGGTGCAGCCACTCTGGAAAACAGTATGGAGGTTCCTCAAAAAGTTGAAAATAGAGCTACCTTATGACCCAGCAATTGCACTACTGGGTATTTACCCCAAAGATACAAATGTAGGGATCTGAAGGGGTACGTGCACCCTAATGTTTACAGCAGCACTGTCCACAATAGCCAAACTGTGGAAAGAGCCAAGATGTCCATCGACAGATGAATGGATAAAGAAGATGTGGTATATATATACAATGGAATATTATGCAGCCATCAAAAGGAATGAAATCTTGCCATTTGCAACGACGTGGATGGAGCTGGAGGGTATTATGCTGAGCGAAATAAGTCAATCAGAGAAAGACATGTATCATATGATCTCACTGATATGAGGAATTCTTAATCTCAGGAAATAAACTGAGGGTTGCTGGAGTGGTGGAGGGTGGAAGAGATGGGGTGGCTGGGTGATAGACATTGGGAAGGGTATGTGCTATGGTGAGCACTGTAAATTGTGTGAGACTGTTGAATCGCAGACCTGTACCTTTAAGACAAATAATACATTATATGTTAAAAAAAAAAAAAGAAGAAGAAGATAGCAGGAAGGGAAAAATGAAGAGGGGGACATCAGAGAGGGAGACGAACCATGAGAGACTATGGACTCTGAGAAACAAACTGAGGGTTCTTGTGGGGGGGGGGGATGGGTTAGCCTGGTGATGGGTGTAAAAGAGGGCACATACTGAATGGAGCCCTGGGTGTTATACGCAAACAATGAATCATGGAACACCACATCAAAAACTAATGATGTAATGTATGGTGATTAACATAACGTAATTTAAAAAAAAAGAAATCATTGGTCTTAGACTTCATCAAGAACTGCGAAACTTGTATAGGAAGTGAATGGTGGTTTGGCTGGCTTGGCCACTGCTCAAATTGCTGGGGTGGATCTGAGGATTTGTCCTGAGGTTGGTTGCTCAGGGTTTAGAGAGCCAAGGGATAAAGGAAGCCAGCCAACACTCTGCAGGAGATGCAGGACAGGGTCAGAGGTAGGACTGAAGCTGAAAATGCAGAGCCAAGAGGTTAATATCTGGTGGAAGCAGAAATCTAGGTAAGGGGACCACCAAACAAGAGTGAAGACAATCACCGTAACAGCTTTGAATATGTAAATCTTTCCACTTTGGGATGGCCCAATTTTTAAAATATACCACATGTAAGGTGGGTGGTATCTGGTAGAATGCACAAATACCTAGGATGGAGACTCACAGAAATAATCCATAAAATACATGTGGGTTTTATCATTGTCATTGTTATATGACCTTAGGTCAGCATTTCCCAATCCCAACAACTAACAGCTGCATTCCTTCCCCTAGAGAATGAATTTGTTCTTTTTCTTTCTGTGAAGATAATCTTCCTTATGCACACATGTCATTTCACTTCAGTCTTACATGTTTTCTTACCACCCTTTTCTTGACATGTTTTCTATTATCTACATTATTCCAAATGTAACTTACATGCATTCACATTTCCTACTTAGTTCTATAGTCATTCATCTGCCTCCTTTTCACAAAATTCCCCGAAAAAAGATTTAGTCTGTGGAAACAGTACATTATTACCTGTAAAGTAAAATGGAGACACTCAGAACATCAGCATCCAGATAATTCTTTAGCCATGAAACCCATGGAAACCTGTTCTCTTACAAAAACATTCCCCTTTAGTGTTACACATAGAATAATCTGGTACATAAAGAGTTCTCCTAGAAATTAAATAAGCACTATTATAAACATTCTTTGCAACACCTATATAAGGGACATTGTGATTCAACCTTGAATAATAAAACATTGAAGTACAAAACATTTTTGAGCCTGCTATTGTGCTCTAAATAAAAGTGACACAATTCTTAAGCTAAAATTCAGAAAGTAGATTGTTACCATCTAAAAGTAGGCTTGGGTTGGAATGAGAACCCTCTCAAAGTGTTTGCCTGATTCTGTACTCCTCCTTAGGGAAGAGTAGCACTTGGAGCTATCTTTCCCTCTGTGCACACTTCAGAGAATCAGAGAGGTGTCGAGACCCTAGGGTCTGCAACCAGGTTGATTTCAGCAAATCTCTGAACCAACTCTAAGTCCCACTTGGGGCAGAAATTCAGAAGGTGATATTTTATGCCCTCTATAAAAGGCAGAGCTATAGCTCTGGAACATACTTGTCTCAAATCAATACAATGCAAGTCACACTCAAAAGTTCTTTAGGACTAAAATGTACCTGAGAACAGGTTGCCAGCATATTGAGCCAGAATTCAAAAATTTCTTCTTTTGAATGAAGAAAATCTCCTGAGGTCGCTTCACTACATCACCACACAGTCCCCTTAGTGGGCTCATGGTGGTTGGGCTGGTTAAGGGCAAATCTGAATGCTATCTCCCCTAAAATATCTGCTCGAGGCTGAGAGACTCTAACTTAGTATTTGTTGTGTTTGCAGATCTTTTTTGGTCTCTTATGGTTTGGAAATGGGAATGCACAGCTGCAGTGTGGCAATCAAAGTGGGGGAGGTGATCATTTATATTCTAACACACAAGAGACTTCCTAGTCAAGGTTACTTATAAATCAAATAGATGCCATTTCATAAACACCCCCAAACAACTGTACTCCATTACTGAAATAGGAAGCAGTGCTGTTAATGGGTATCTAAGGACTGAAATCAATTTAACTTACAGGCACTCAGCTGCTACAACAGTTGTGAACATGTCTGAATGTTAATAAACACTGATTAGTATTAATATCATACAAGACTTTAAATGTGGCTGGCATGAAATTCTCAATCTAATGAATAGATAAGCCTGTTGACAAAGATTTATCCCTTATTCCAATGTCTAAAGAAATTTTCCATAGGTTTGACAGTATTAGCATCAGTTTCACAAAGATATTATGGCATTTTTTTCAGTTTTAGATACTATAACACTCTCATGAAAAGAGAGAAAGTTGAAGACTCACTTGTCACTCAGAGACAACACCGAAATGACACAGAGCAAACCCAGAAGCAGCAAGTGGAATGTGAAAATTAGGAGGAAAGACAGTGAAGATACGCAGACCGTGATGACACACACAGCTGGGGAATGAGGGGCTGCTCCTTAGAGGAGAAGTTGACAGCAGCCGTGACCTGCATAACAAGCAGTAATGCTGGGACATGGCTCCATTTTTGTTTCCTTTCAGCTCGAGTGTAAAGGAGCAAAATGAAGGGACGTGAAACATATCAATTGGAATTGCAAAGAAGTCTGATTTTAGGAAGTTTCATGTGACCCCTGAACTCCTTCTATTTTCTCACTCACCATTATTTACCTTGACTACCCCGTGATATGAAACAATTGGACTCAGAGTGGATAGTTAATGTTAGGATTAATATGAAACAGTGGGTTTTACTTGAATAATATCTGTTATCTAGCAGAGATAACATATATATATATATATATATATATATATATATATATATATATATTTAAGAGATATATTGAAGTATAATTGACAAAAATTATATATATTTAAGGGTACTACTTGATGTTTTGACATATGTATACACTGTGAAATGATCACCACAATCAAGCTAAGTAACACATCCATCACCTCACATAGTTACCATGCTTTTCTTTTACTTTTTTTTAATGGTGAGAACACTTAAGCAAATTTCAAGTATACAATACACTACTGTTAACTAGCGTCACCATGTCCTACGGTAGGTCTCCAGAACTGATTCATCACAAAGGTGACACTGCAGTGCAATGGAGGAAAGGATTATCTTTTTAATAACTGGTGCTGGGTAAATTGGATACCCGTATGGAAGGAAAAAAAAGAATCTATAACCCCTCCCCAACCATATACAAACAGAAAATTCTAAAAGGGCTGCAGAGGCTAATGTGAAAGGTAAAAGTTTCTTAAGAAAACAGAATATCTTCATGACTGTGACTCGGGCAACAATTCCTAAACAAAACACACCAAGCACTTAACTGTATAAAGAAGACAATTGACAAATTGGACTATAAGATTAAAAAACTGTGTTTCAAAGGACACCATTTAGGAGTAAAATTACAGCCCATGGTGAGAAGAAAGATATTGGTAATACAGAAAACCAACCAAAAACCTGGAAACAGGTTTGTAAAGAATCTGCAATGTAAAGAATGTAAAGAATCATGCAAATCAATAAGAAAAGGACAGACAATACAAAAATAAGCTTTTACTTGGACAGAGAATATCCAAATAGCTAATAAACACATGAGAATGTATTCAACTTCATTGGTCACACACACACACACAAAACGCCACACTGAATTAAATAAAGCAAACCTGTCAAAAGTATGTTTCTTGTCACCTTTGAAGACATTTAATAATTTTATGTTCTTTCCCCCATGCCCTTCTGTTAGTACAATATGGCCCACTGTAACAGGTAGGTCTTGTGTTAGTACACATACTGGTAAGGAAAGCTGCACTTATCTTCTTCTTGGTTCATGTGTATAACCATTCCCCCCCACTCAGTACGTTGACTCAAAATCTATTCTACTTCAACACCATCTCCATTCCTTATTGTATTTCCACTTCCACAGTGAGAATTCTGGTTCTAAACATTAACACATTTAATCATTGGCTGCATTCTATAATAAAAACAAAATTATTTCAGAGTCAGGATACTTATACTACTACCGAACTTCTATCGGCATATGGAGTTAAAGTAGTAATCTAACCTTTTCGTGTTTCTAAATAGATAACTAGTTGATCCAACTGTTACTAAATAACCTGTCGTTTACTCACTCATTTAGAACATCTTCCTTACCTTATTCTAAATACCCATAGACACTTGGATTTGTTTCAGAACTCTCAATTCTGTTCCACTGATATATTTTTAAATGGCTCCTCAAATACCACACTATTTTTAATTGCTATCTAACGTTACATTATTTTGGGGTATGTCCTCCACTTGTTCTCAGTTTGTGAGTTTCAAAATTCCTTGTAGGCAATTTTATTAAACTTGCTAATTTTGTTATTTAAATACTATATACTGTTACTTATTTTTCTGAGAGAAGTAAGTTGACATCTCCTATTAAAATTGTTGTGTTGTTGATTTTTCTTTGTTAACTTAGAAGTTTACGTATCAGTAACTGTCAACATACTTCAAATTTATCTTTTCAGATACATACAGTTTCCTAACTATTATGACTTCTTGGTGAATAACTTTTTGCTAAATTGAAGTATCACTCTCTGCTTCTTTTTCTTCCAAATCTATTATGTTTGTTTTCCTTTGTATAGCATTTGTCTGAAGTATCTGTTTTTCACTTTATTTTTTAAATTTCTGTCACTTTGTTTTAAGTTTGTCTCTTGTAAATAGCGTATAGTTGGATTTTTTTTCTATAAACCTGGAGTAGTATCTTATTTGGAATTTAACTCATTCATATTTTTGGCATTATATTTAAGCTTTTTCCTTTTACCTTGTATTATTTTTTTATTGACTATTTTTATCATTTCTTTTTTCATATTCCTACCATTTATCGGCCAGACTGAATTTTTATTTTCTCCTCTAATATTTCAGCTAATAATCTGGAAGTCAGTCATATTGATTCTAGTCTTCTAGAAATTGTTTTTATGTATTTAATGGACAACATTATTATTATTATTATTACTTTGGGATAACTTTCCATGTATCTTCAGTTTTATGCCTTCTCTCTCTTTCTCTCTTTCATTCTTTCTTCCCTTACTTTTTCTCTTCTTTTTCTTTGCATTCTAGGATATTTTCTAAACTTGATCTTCTGGATCACTAATTTGTTTCAGTCTCATTCATTTTATTATTAAGCCCTCTTACTGATTTTTTCAAATTATAACAATCATATTTTTAACTTAAAATAAGTTTTTGTATTATTTTAAAAATCATTATTTTCTTATAGATACAAAATCTATAATCTTACATCTTTCTGAGAATACTGGTAAGATTTTTTTTTTTAAATTCAATTAGCCAACATACAGTACATCATTAGTTTCAAAGTTTAGTAAGTCATCAGTTGCATATAATACACCAGTGCTCATCATATCACGTGCCCTCCTTAATGCCCATCACCCTGTTACCCCATCCCCCACCCACGCCCCCTCCAGTCACCCTCAATTTCTTTCCCATAGTTAAGAGTCTCACACGGTTTGTCTCCCTCTCTGATTTCCTCCCATTCAGTTTCCCCTCCCTTCCCCTATGATCCTCTGTGCTGTTTCTTATATTCCACATATGAGTGAAACAATATAATTGTCTTTCTTTGATTGACTTATTTCGTTCAGCATAATACCCTCCAGTTCCATCCATGTCAATGTAAATGGTAAGATTTCATCCTTTCTGATGGCTGATATTCCATTGTATATATGAACCACATCTTCTTTATCCATTCATGTGTTGATGGATATCTCGGCTCTTGCCATAGTTTGGCAATTGTGGATATTGCTGATATAAACATTGGGGATCAGGTGCCCCTTTGGATCATTACATTTATATCTTTAGGATAAATACCTAGTAGTGCAATTCCTGGGTCATAGGGTAGCTCTATTTTTAGCTTCTTGAGGAAACTCCATACTGTTTTCCAGAGTGGCTGGACCAGCTTGCATTCCCACCAACAATGTAAGAGGGTTCCCCTTTCCCTGAAACAACAAATGTTACTACGATTTTTTTTTACAGTTCTTTTCTGTCCTCTGAATTAGCTTTGCTTTCTCAGAAGCTGTTCTCTTCATTCCTCTTGGTCCTTCTTGTTCATGCATTTGGTATCCTTGGTTATCAGGGCACTTCAATGACTGAAAAAACTAGGTCATTTAATAAAAGGTAGTACATTCCTTTTCTATTGCTACATAACAAATTTCCACAGATTTAGCAGCTGACAACAATAAAAATGTGTTATCTCATAGTTTCCACGGGTCAGGAATCAGCGTAGGTCAGCTGGGTCTTCTATTCAGGGTTCCACCAGGCTGAAATGAAGATCCAGACCCAGAGTCTCATCTGACACTCAGGGTCTTCTTCCCTGCTCACTGGTTGTTGGCAGAATTCAGTTCCTTGAGGTTGTAGAACTGAAGTCCTTGTTTCCTTGGTGGCTTTCTGCAGGGCCAGTGTCACCTCCTAGATATTTGTAATAAGCAGTTGACCACATGATTTTTTTCTTCTTCAATGACAGTAGGAAAATACCTCTGCTGCTATAAACTTCCCTGGCATCTTTAGCAGGTTCACCGGATAATTCTAGGCCTATCCAGTGCAATGGTTCTTTTTTTATTAAATCAAAGTCAAATTATTAAGTAACCTAACCAAGGGAGCAAAATCCCATTATATTCATTGGTCCTACCCACATGCAAGGGAAAGAGATTAGGATGTGTACACCAGAGGGCGGATATCTTGGGTGCCATTTTAGAATTCTGCCTATCACAAGTGGCATGAGTTTCTATTTGTAAGTCTAGATCTTTTCCCCCTACAGGCTCTCATTTCTCTTATAGGATGGTGAACTGAAAACTCTAGCAAAGTGGATTGGGAGTGAAGGCATGCTGGCTGGCTGGTTTTACAAATTATTTAAAATAAGGAAGCTTTACATTAGGAATGAAGGTCCTTAGGACATTTTATTCCAGGATAAAGGAGCTTTTTCTGTTGGATATCCAGTAACCATAAAGTCTGTTCTCCTTCCCTTAATTCCCTACACTCAATGGAGAACTTCTCTAGTAGGTAGTTCACTTCCTTTAACACGTAGGTCTTGGGTTTTAACCTAAGATCAAGTGTTGCTACATCTTACTGCTGAAGCTGAGTTGGGAATCACACTGGCCCTGGCGTTCTTCATCCATCTCTTTATTTAATATTTCTAATAGCTGCCCCAAGACCCCCTCCTGAACTTGCTATTCACTCAGTCAGAGCTTGAAGTTTCCCTGGATGTGTCATTACCTTTAAAATTGTTGTTGTTGTTGGTGGTGGTGGTGGTGGTGGCGGTGGTGGTGGTAGTGTGTGGGGGGTGGGGGCTATTTTTTCCTCCATTTTTGTCCTATCTGCTTTCTATATTCCAGGAATTTCCCACCATTTTTTATCGGTTGATAGCACAATTTTTAGATTTGCTTTCTTGTGCTGCTAAAGATTTATTCATTGTAAAATATATTTTCTATTGCTAAAAGGGATTTGAGGTAGCGAGAGAAGTAAATACATGTGCTCATTCCATTATTTTGCTCTCGTTTCTATTTTGATTCTTTTAACTTTTCGTCAAGATTTTTTGCAATTAGAGTCAACTGTGTACAAGCAGATGATTTAGTCAACTCTCAAGTTGATATCCCCACCTAATTTTTATTCTTCCCTCCTTAGTTCCCTAAATAAAGAGAACACAGAGAAGGCAGTTATGGAAATCAAATACCACTTCTCCTTCTGTGTTCATCCACTGTGGGAAAAAGCTGATTTTGGTTGAAATTTCTGGCTAGAATGAAGGCCCTGCAGTATTAGTAGATTTCCTCCCCATCTGAATATCCAGTGCATGGATAACAGAAGCACTGTCATAACCTTCAAGTGACTAGAATATTTTGATGAAATAGGCTTATTCAATAAGCCATCAAAAGCAAAAAGAAACTGGAATCAAGTTGGTAACCTCTCTTAGGGAACCAAGATGAAAGTACTGACAGAGTACAACATCACAGAGAATAATGAAGTTTCCTAATTGGATTACAAAGTGCAGAATGTCTTATCAACAGATAACATGGCATAGTTCAGCCCATGATTTAAGGGAAAGATGTTAAAGAATCGGGTTTTGAAAGGGACATGAAAGTATTTAGATCAAACAACATATACGACTTATAAATATATACAAATATATACACAATTTGCTTGTCCAACTCACAGAACAAGATGGTTAGATTTGAACTAAATTTATAGCAGACTTGTATGCTAAATGCATATGAGAGACCAGAGCATAAATTCAAGCCCTGAGAGAGTAATAGTAACCGACATATAGGACAGAGGAGAGCTGTTTTACATGTTCTTTCAGCAGAAAGTACAGTAAAGGGAATCAGAGGATAAATGTTTCAGAGAAATCCAAGTCTTGCAAAATGGACCAGGTGAAAAGAATATTAATTCTAATATACAAGGCAAGCATTCAAGGGTGAAGGACTAGAGATTATAATCCATTCTTTTCTATGCCAGATTGAGTGCCACCCATACCATGCCAGGAAAACATTCTATTTAGGGCCATGAACTCTGTGGAAAATTGAGTAGCATCTATAAATTCTATTCCCTCCCTTTTCCAGATCATTAAAGGCATTAAACTAGACCAGACCCAACACAGACCCTTGCAACACCCGACTACACATTGCCCTAGAGTTAATTATGCTATCATTAATCATTTGCCCATTGTTTATAATCACCCAAGCATTTTTAATATAACTAGATTCTTATTCAAGTCTGTTTTAAATTAATTTTGCAAATAAAATTTGGAGGGCTCACATACAATGATAGATTGACACCTACATCCATCAATTATGCAGCATTCTCCCTCTTTCCTCCCTGGGAGTTTTTTTTGGTAGGATGGACCCTCCCCACAGATCTAGCTTTACGTTAGACACAGCTCCTCTGTCTAGTTGTTTACAACTTTTCTCTTTCAGTAGCTGCACCATAACTTTTTAATCTGTTGACATAAGAACAACCAGATGATAGTGACCTGAATCACACTTGTTTCTTAAAACCTGATTACATATCTGTTTTGTTCTATATTCACTTTTCTACCTACCATGCTCCTGTCTTTGTTTTCAGCAATATGCCCTAGTTCTCCATGGAAGTGACTAGTTGATATATTTCTTTAACACCATTTAGGTCCTTTTATGCTTGGATGTGTGTCATACATTGCCATTTTGGATTTATTAAATAAATGTCTTATAACTTTCTCAGGCTACATTTTGAAAAGAGCTATTTTTCATATTATTTTTCTATAGACTTCAAAAACATTCCATATCTTCCTTTTTAAATAAGGTATGCACCTCTGCATTTATTACTGATTTTATTTTTCTGGACTCTATTCTTTTCTAGCTCTTTGTCTCTTTCCCTATTTTTAGCTAATAAAAACTAAGTTTTATATGCATATACTTTAGAATTAAATAGTTCTACAAGGTTTGTAATGAAACAGAATACTCTTCCATCCCCACCCCAGAATTTACCTCTCCAGGAAACAACCAATTTAAACTCTGTTAAGTATTTTGGTATTTACCTCCATGACTCGAAATAATGTACTTGGATTTTTACCATTGATTTATATTTTAGACATTATCTAATGTCTTCCCACTATGGAAGATGAAGGTTTTGCTCCTTTTCCTTCTATATTCCTACCATACATGTATTCCCTTTCCTTTATCTCATCCTTCCAATATGATCATATCATAATTTTAATTAGGTTAATACCAGAGTTTATTTTGATTAGGTAAAAGTTAGCTCTAGTAGAAATAAATGGTAAACTCTAATGGCTTATTCTTTCTTGTATAACTTTTTGTTTTCTCTGGAATTAATGACTGTCTTAATTTTTTTGTTTTCTTGATTTTTTAATGTACTTTTCACTAATTCATCCCCAGACTTCTCATCAAAAGACTGTGAAATTCATTAGCATTACCTCCATTTTATCTTCCTAATGAAGGGCCTTACAGAGCCTCTGACTTCTTCCAATCTGGAATGGTAGCACCCCAGGTCTAAAGGACAGCTCTCATCCTGGGACCTTCTTTCACCATCATCCTGGCATTCTTTTACTCTCCTCTTCGGTTGGCTCTCCTGGTCTTTGTCCTGTGTTTTTCTCCTTCTTGACTTAATCTCCAAGAGTCCTGAAAATACAGAAATGGGAGGTGATTTTCTGTGGAAGCTGCATGTTCTGAAGATGCTTTATGCTGCTCTAAACATTATTGGCTGGGAACAGAAATCTAAATTGGGACAAAATTCTTTCAGATTGTTTGAGGCATTACTTCTATCAACCTCTAGAGCTTCCAATGTTACTGTTGAAAAGTCTGAAGTATTCTGAGTCTAGCTTCTTTAGTATTAGACAAGTTCTTTTCCCCTCTCTCTTTGTTTTTGTTGTGCCCTATGTTCTGAAATTTCACAGTAATAAACCTCAGTATAGTTCTCTTTTCATCCATTGGTGCTATATACTTGGTGCACTCTTTCAGTCTAGAAAAATAAGTTGTGCAATTCTAGGAATTTCTTCCCTAATTACTTTGTTGATGATTTCTTCCTTTCTATTTTTCTTTTTTTCCTCTTTCTGGAATTCCAATTATTTGAATATTAAACTTAATTATATATACATATATATATTTATATACATATTTGTGACAATATGGATGGAAATAAAGGGTATTATGCTAAGTGAAATAAGTCAGATAAAGACAAATACTGATTCCACTTACATGTGGAATCTAAAAAACAAAACAAATGAATAAACAAACAAAAACAAACAGACTCTTAAATACAGAGAAAAAACTGGTGGTTGCTAGAAGGGAGGTAGGTGGGAGGATGGGTGAAATAGATAACAGGGATTGAGAGGTACAAACTTCGGTTATAAAGTAATTAAGTCATGGAGATAGAAAGTACAGCAGAGGGAATATAGTCAATAATAATTATAATACTGTCATACAGTGATACATGGTGACCACTTGTGATGAGCACTGAGTAATGTATAGAATTGTTGAACCAACATATTGTACACTTGAAGCTAATAAAACATTGTATGTTAATTACACTTCAAAAAAGTTACTTTACTAAGATTTTCTTCAAGTTACATTGTATAATAAGAGATTGATTTCTCTTGATGGTTTTTTTTTTTTAAAGATTTTATTTATTTGTCCAACAGAGAGAGCATGAGAGGGCACACACAAGCAGGGGGAGTGGCAGGCAGAGGGAGAAGCAGACTCCCCACTGAGCAAGGAGCCTGATATGGGACTGGATTCTAGGACCCTGGGATCATGACCTGAGCCAAAGGCAGACGCTTAGCCGACTGAGCCACCCAGGTGTCCCCTCTTGATGGTTTTAAAATGAACAATGTATTTGATCATTTTCCTATTGCAGTAATATTTAATATTAAAAGTGATTCCTGGCAACTTATTTTCTAAACTCCCACACACAACATCAGATATATTTTTACATATGTTAAGAACTATCTCTCTAAATTTATTTCCTCTTTCCAAAATGCAGTATTAGTGGAGGTGTTTATTAATGTGGCCTCTCTCTTCCCTCTAAAGGTCAAACCTCACTAGATCTGGTGGGCATCTGTCCCAAATGCTGGTGATCCAACCATAGACATGTGACCTCCTTAAAAACAACAACAACAACAACAACAAAACAAAAAAACTGGGTCAATAGGATTCCTCTTCTGTGAATTTGGAATTGGGAAATCAAGAAACTGAATCAGTTAGCAGTGACACTGAAAGAAAAGTAGGAACAGAGAGGCCTTGATGATCCATGTTAAGAAAGCCAAAGTTAGGGGCACCTGGGTGGCTCAGTCAGTTAAGCATCTGCCTTCAGCTCAGGGCATGATCCTGGAGTCCTGGGATTGAGCCCCGCGTCGGGCTCCCTGCCCAGTGGGGAGTGTGCTTCTCCCTCTCCCGCTGCCCCTCCTCCCTGCTCCTGCTCTCTCTCTCTCAAATAAATAAATAAAACCTTAAAAAAAAAAAAAAAAAGTCAAAGTTATGGGAGGAAAAACTGTAAGCAAAACCGAGAAAAGCAAATCAAGTAGACTGCTGCACCGGGGCAGTTTTCCTCCTCCTGTTCTCCCTTTCAGGGAATGGCACCATCTTAGAAGAAAACATAAGTATAGATTTTTATGACCTTGAATTAGACAATGGTTTCTTAGATATAACACCCACCACACAAGTCATCAAATAAAAAATACGTAAAATGGATTTCATAAAGATTTTTTATTTCATAAAGAAATATATTTATATATTTCATAAAGATTCTATATATTTCATATATGGGAGAAAATATTTGCAAATCACATCTAAAAAGATCTAGTATCCATAATAAATAAAGAACTACTGCAACTCAACAATAAAAACAATTTTTTTTAGGGGCGCCTGGGTGGCTCAGTCGTTAAGCATCTGCCTTTGGCTCAGGTCATGGTCCCAGGGTCCTGGGATCGAGCCCCACATCGGGCCCCTGCTTGGCGAGAAGCCTGCTTCTTCCTCTCCCACTCCCCCTGCTTGTGTTCCCTCTCTTGCTGTGTCTCTCTCTGTCAAATAAATAAAATCTTAAAAAAAAAATTTTTTTTAACAGGCAAAAATTTGAATCCACATTTGTCCAATGAAGACATACAAATGGCAGATAAGCACAAGAAAAGATGTTCAATACTGTAAGTCATAAGCACATGAAAAGATGTTCAATACTGTAAGTCATTAGGGAAATACAAAACAATGAGATATACTCAGCATCTACTAGGATAGCCATTAAAAAAAAACAGAACAAAAAAGGAAAATCACTGTGGGTGAGGATATGGATAAATAAGAACCTGCATACCTTGCTGGTAGGAATATAAAATGGTGTAGCCACTTTGCAAAATAGGTTAGCAGTTCCTCAAAATATTAAACACAGAGTTTCCATTTGACCCAGCAATTCCACTCCTATGTGTATACCCAAGATATTTGAAAACATATGTCCATACAAAAGTTTGTACATTAATGTTCATAGTACCTAAAAAGTGTAAACAACCTAAATGTCCATCAATTGATGAATGAATAAACAAATGTGGTATATCCACACAAAAAATATATTTATCCATAAAGAGGAATGAGATATTCATGCTACAGCATGAATGAACCTTGAAAAAATTACGTTAAGTGAAAGAAACCTGATACAAAAGATGATATATTGTATGATTCCAATGATGCCATTTATATAATATTCCCAAAATAGATAAATCCATAGAGACAAGAAGTAGACTGGTGGTTGCCAGGGGCTAGAGTAGATGGGGAATAGAGAGTGACAGTTAATGGGCAGAGGTTATCTTTGTGGGGTAATGCAAATGTTCTGGAATTAGACAGTGGTGATGATTGCACACCAATGTGAATATACTAGAAAAATCACGAATTATATACCTTAAAAGAGTAAATGTGGGTATATGAATTATATCTCAATAAAAGAAAAGAAAAAAACCCAAGTACAAACTACAAGCACATTAAAAATATTCCAGTACAAGGGCATTATTAGTTTTCTCAATTTGAGCCATAATTTTCTTTTCAATTATTTATTAAATGTTTTAATTAGCTTTGGAAGACAACTAGTGATAATTTTCTATAAAACAAAGTTAAGGTAAAAAACTTAGAACAAAATAATTTATGGGGCACCTGGGTGGCTCAGTCATTAAGCATCTACCTTCGGCTCAGGTCATGATCCCAGGGTCCTGCTCCGCTGGAAGCCTGCTTCTCCCTCTCCTAATCCCTCTGCTTGTGTTCCTGCTCTTGCTATCTCTCTCTCTGTCAAATAAATAAATAAAATCTTTAAAAAAAAAAAAGAACAAAATAATTTAGGTCATTTTGTACTTGGTCATTTTGTACTTCCCATGTGGCCACTGTATACATGAAGAAATCTGCTCCATAACCTGTTGCCTTCCCAGATTTCATACTTGTTCTCATGATGTCCTGCTATAGTGTGGTTCCTATCTCTTGATTTCCATAAGAATCTTGCCTCTGTAGCTAAAATAATCCTCATTTAAATGGACTGACATGGTTGAGTTACTGAAATTTGTAGTCATACAAACATGATAAGAACAACCATTTATGGAATACTACTCTGCCATCAAAAAAATGAAATCTTGCCATTTGCAAGCACATGAATGGAACTAGAGGGTGTTATGCTAGAAATAAGTCAATCAGAGAAAGACAATTATCACATGATCTCGCTGATATGTGGAATTTAAGAAACAAAACAGAGATCATAGGGGAAGAGAGGAAAAAATAAAACAAGATGAAATCAGAGAGGGAGACAAACCATAAGAGGTTCTTAATCATAGGAAACAAACTGAGGGTTGCTAGAGGGAAGAGGTTGGGGGGATGTGGGTAACTGGATGATGGACATTAGGAGGGCATGTGATGTAATGAGCACTGGGTATTATATAAGACTGATGAATCACTGACCTCCACCTTTGAAACCAATAATACATTATATGCTAATTAAATTTAAATAAAAATAAATTGGAAAAAAAAGAACAAGCATTTACTCTACCTTCTGTTTTGTAACTTTTTTTAAAAGTTTTTTTTTTTTCAAGATTTTATTTATTTATTTGACAGAGAGAGAGAGTACAAGCAGGGGGAGCAGTAGGGAGAGGGAGAAGCAGGCTCCTGCTGAGCAGAGAGCCCGATGTGGGGTTCAATCCCAGGACCCTGGGATCATGACCTGAGCCGAAGGCAGATGCTTAACTGACTGAGCACCCAGGCACCCCCTGTTTTGCAACTTTTTTTCACTTAATCATATAGTGTGAAAAATCTATTCAATTTCAATAAACATATATATGGATCATTTAAATGACGACATAGTGCTCCATTGTGTGACTAAAACAAAATCTGACCAGTCTTCTATGATTACACTTTTAAAGTCAGGGCACGTGGGTGGTTCAGTTGGTTAAGTGTCCAACTCTTGATTTTGGCTCAGGTCATGATCTCAGGGTGGTGAGACTGAGCCCGGTGTCAGGCTCCGCTCTAGGCATGGAGCCTGCTTAGGATTCTCTCTCCCTCTCCTTCTGCCTCCCCACCCATCAATCTCTCCAAAACAAAACAAAAACAAAACACACTTGCCCACTTTCTCCCATTTATTTTTTTATTGAATCCCAAACAGGTTTTTGATTAGACGAACCCTGAAAATTTTCTTTGGAGAAAACAAAAATCTAAAAAGATGAAAGACCTATAAAGAAATGACTAAAATTAACATTTTGACATTTTACTTTTCCATGGGGACTATAATATGATTGAACATGGACCAGAATTCTATCAAAGAGAACTAAAGTCACAGAGTTAATGTCATACAGCCTGTGTCCTGACTGGTATTAAAAAAAAAAAAAATATGGAGCCAAACAGCAGCTCTCTAATCTCCTAGGTTTGGCAGAAGAGTGTGCTTTTAGAAGCTAGATTTTAAAACTTGGATACTAATTATCCATAATGAGGATCCTTCTTTTGCAAGTGTAAGTTTGAGAAGTGCTTTACTAAAATGTCTTATTCCCTAAAATTAATTTTGTCTTTAACTTTCTTTTCAGTTAACCTTAATCCAGCTATGGGAAATTGGACTCAGGTAAGTATGGATGGTATTGGAATTATTTTTCTTTCTTAGCTTGCTCACCTCATTATTAAGCTTTTAAGTATAATAGATTCTAATGGCTCAGTATTTGTCTGGCCAAATTGCTTATTTCAGATAAACTGTATTTTCAGGGTTATATACATTTAGGAAGAAAAATGGCAGAGGAAAGTGTGTAACCAATAAGAAGGACAGAACTATGAGCCTAATGAAAGGGTTAGCTAGATGCTCTCTAGTACCTCCTTAAACTGAGATTTCTTACCCAGTTATTCAAGAGAAAATTTGAAACCTTCTTTCACCCAAATTCTCACTTACAAAATGGATTTGGATATTCCATATGTAGGATTAATATTTTGAAAAAAATCATTCCCTTAGTCATTCCCAATGAATTGTTTTTAACCTGGCTTAGAGCAGGGAATTAATTCTGAGTTTTATAGTAAATGTATTTTGTAATGTCTAGGTGTGTGGAAGTAAAGCTCTGCTCAAGGGCATGCCAATTTTCTAGTAGCTGCTACACATTACTTAAAATATTAAGAAAGAGTGATTGAGTTTTCTTCTAATGTTCTTCCAACCTGATTTTGTATCTTGGTTTTTTTTTTCTTTTCTTTTTTTAAGAGTTTATTTATTTGACACAGAGAGAGAGAGTACAAGCAGGGGGAGTGGCAGAGGGAGAAGCAGGCTCCCCGCTGAGCAAGGAGCCAGATTTGGGTCTCTTATGATCTTATGATCAAGCCCCACATTGGGTTCTGTGCTCAGTGTGGCATCTGCTTCTTGCCCTCTCTCTCTTCCCCTCCCCCTGCTCGAGCACACACTCTCTCTCTAAATAAATAAATCTTAAAAAAAAAAATCTCAGGGTGCCTGGTTGGCTCTGTCCGGTTAAGCGTCTGTCTTCAGCCCAGGTCATGATCCCATGGTCCTGGGATCAAGTCCCGCATCGGGCTCCCTGCTCAGCAGGGAGTCTGCCTCTCCCCCTCCCACTCCCCCTGAGCTGAAGGCAGACACTTAACCTACTGAGTCACCCAGGCATCTCTCTTGGTCTTTTTCATTCACAATCAACTCTTTGACCCACCATTGAGCCAAGTTAGGATTTTAGACTTTTCTGGGAAGATTTATTAGATTTTTGTTGTTGTTGTTTTGGGTTTTTTTTTAAGTACATAAAGATTTGTAGTTGAAAGTTCTTTCTTCCTCCATGTTGAGGAAGCATGTTGAGCCTGCTAAGTGACTGGGGAAGGAAAGTACATTCGTATTCATTGTGTGCCTGTACTTCTCTGCCTAGATGAATCAAGTCTATTGGTATCACGACAAAGTTTATTGTTGGCATCTTTGCCATCTGCATGCTTTTCACAGTCGTGCTGATTGCTTTTCTCGGCTTCAGATTTCAGCCTTCATTTCACATTGGCAATGCAAAGATGTGAGTCACTGTGGCTTAACAGTGTGAATAATAGCCCCTCAAATAGGATCTTTGTGTACTCTCTGCTTGAGCAGAGACTCTCCTTGCCACAATGGACATGCAGCCTATGCCCTGTGTGAAGTCAAGAAAACAGTTTGAAAAACAGAGAGGTTAGATTTAGTATCTTGGTTGTCCTCTTTTAATTGGGGTTGTGACTTCATAAGAAGAATGTTCTTGGCCTGGTGGTCTGTGAGTCAGGGCAGCTTTGCTGTCATTTCGAAAAATTCCATTGAGTTTAATACCAAGTGTTTAATTCAACACACTGAGCCCTCAATCTGTCCTAGGCACGATGTGGGCATAGACATGGGTCTCTGTCTTGTGTTTATTCAGCTGACCAGGTGAACTCTTGCCTGAGTTAGAGACTTCTCTAGCTGTTCCTTCTTCTCATTCATGGTTGCCTTGGGGACAGTGAGGTGGTCTATAGGAGCTGTTTGGAGGTCTGGGGGACAAATAAGAAGGATGTATAAGTCAGACTATAGAGAGTTAACTTGGCTCTCTTTCTCCCTCAAAGCAAAACAAAACAAAAAAGAATGTCTGTTTCTCCAAAGCTTCATCAATAGCATATGTTGTCAACTTCTGAATTTTTGTCTATCTAATGGATGAAAAATGATATCTCAGTTTTGAATATGTACTCAAAATAGAGCATCTCTTCCTATTTAAGAGCACTTGCCTTTCTATACAGGTCTTTTGCTAATATTTTCTTTAAATTTTTGTTCAATTTCTGCTGTTTTCAAGACCTCTTTATATATGAGGAATATTAGTTCTTTAGCTGATGAGTTGCAAAAGTTTTCTTCCAGCTTGTCATCTGTTTTTGACATTGGATTTTTTAAATTGCTTTGATTTTTGGTAGCTTTATTGAAATATTATTCATACACTGTATAATTCATTGGCTGTAGCTTTACTGAAATATTATTCATACACTGTATAATTCATTGGCTTTTAGTATATTCACAGAGTTGTATATTCTTTACCACAATCAATTTTAAAACATTTTCATTGCCCTAAAAAGGTATCCCACACCTCTTCCTCCCAGCCCTAAGGCAACCCTTAGGTTGCTTAGTTTCTATAACTATTGGTTGAGGTTTTTTTCTCCCAGTTTTTATGTAGTCAAATTTACCTCCCTTTTTTATTGCTTCTAGATTTTGAGAGTTTAAAAATCTTTCCTTATTCTCAATTTATAAAGGAATCTACTCTTGACTTCTTGTAATACTTGTACCATTTCAATTTTTACAGATAGAGCTCTAATTTATTTGGTGTTTATCTGGTAAATGACACAAGGTATGGATCTAATTATTTTTTTCCAAATACCATATAGTTCTAACACCTTCATTGAGAAAAGCCTCTCACACTAGTTTCCTATTGCTGCTGTAACAGTAAAGTCGCTCTCCTTTTATTAGATATTTCTATTCTCATTGCATTTCCTATAATTTCTGTCTTATCTAGCTGCTGTGTTATTTGTGCATAGGTAATTATAACTGTTACAGTTTCACTGTGAATTATGGCCTCTAGGATTATAAAATGCTCTTCCTTATCATTTACTGCTTTTTTTGTTTTTAAGATTTTATTTATTTAAGAGAGAGAAAGAGCAAGAGAGAGGGCAGAGGGAGAAGCAGGCTCCTGGCAGAGCAGGGAGCCCACCACAGGGCTTGATCCCACGATCCAGGGATCATGACCTGAGCCAAAGGCAAATGCTTAACCAACTGAGCCACCCACACACCCCTCATTTACTGCTTTTTTAGTTATTCTACCATGTCACATATCAAAAACACACTTTTTTTTTTTTAAGATTTTATTTATTTATATGCCAGAGAGAGAGAGCACAAGCAGGGAGAGTGGCAGGCAGAGGGAGAAGCAGGCTCCCCACTGAGCAGGGTGCCTGATGCGGGACTCGATCCCAGGAACCTGGGATCATGACCTGAGCCGAAGGCAGACACTTAACCGACTAAGCCACCCAGGTGCCCCACTTTTCTTTTTTCTATTTTTTTTTTAGCCTAATATACCTTTACCTATTTTTAGTCTTTTGAAATTACTTTGTTTTAGGCATATGTCTTTGCTTTGTTTTATAAGACATTGAAATCCTTTATTTTAATAGCTGAGTTAAGCCCACTTATATTTATGAATAAAGATGCATTTGATCTCAGGAGTGTAATGTGTTTTATGTGAATGTATCTTTCAATATGTAATCTGTTCTCTTTGCTCTTTTAAAACTTAAAGAAAAACGTTTAATATTTATAAAAGTTTGTTTTTGTTTCATGGCGGCCTTTATACTAATACCTTAGATAATGTCTAGCCCCCCCTTTTTCTTATAAACTTTTTCTATTCATGAAAACTTTACAGTCTATGCTTTGACTGCCATCAGTTCCTTCTACAGCAATCAATGAGATTTTTCTACTTCCTTTCTTTCCCCTTTTTCCTATTTTAGTTTTATTATTTTTATTGTCAAAACATATAACATTTTTATACTATTCTTCCACTCATCGTTTTAATTTTAGATCTTCAATTAAATACTTTCAAAGTGCACCACCAGTCCTTTTGCTGAAGTTTCTCTTTAGTTAAACTCATTTCCTATAGATTCTTTAAGAAGAGTTTTAGAGTTCTGTATTTATCTAGTTAACTATTTTTGCACAATAAACTTCCCCCAAACCTAGTGACTTAAAAAAAATCATGTTAGGGGTGCCTGGGTGGCTCAGTCAGTTAAGTGTCTGCCTTTGGCTCAGGTCATGATCCCAGGGTCCTAGGATGGAGCCCCACATCAGGCTCCCTGCTTGGCGGGGAATCTGCTTCTCCCTCTGCCCCTCTCCCCTCTCCCAGCTCATGCTTTCGCTTTCTCCCTCTGAAATAAGTAAATTAATTAATTCTTTAAAAAAAAAAAAAGGAAAAGGGCGATAGGTTTAAATCGATCAATCAATCAATCACATTATCATATTTCATGATTTTGTGAACCAAGGTTTCAGATGGAGCTTGGATGGGTGATTCTGCTGCCCCATGTAGTACTGACTGATGTCACTACATGGTATTCAGCTGGCATCTGTGCTAGTCTTGATGGTTCAATGTGGCTTCAGTCATATGGCTAATGCCTTGGCAGGGATGGCTGGGAGGCTGGGCTCAGCATCTTTTTCTCCGTGTAGTCTCAAGGCCTCTTCAGCTCTTCATATGGTCTTCCCAGTAGGGTACTGGACTGCTTAAGTTGTAGCTTTAGGGCTACTAGGAATAGTTTTTCCAGATATAGGAAGTGGAACCTCTCAATATCTTAAGGCCTGAACCTAAAAACTGACACAGCATGACTTCCACAATATTCTATTGGTCAAAGTAGTCATGGAGCCCAGATTCAAGGGGAGGGAACTTAAAACTTAGAACTCAGTGGGGTATTATGCTGAGCGAAATAAGTCAATCAGAGAAAGACATGTATCGTATGATCTCACTGATAGGAATTCTTCATCTCAGGAAACAAACTGAGGGTTGCTGGAGTGGTGAGGGGTGGGAGGGATGGGGTGGCTGGATGATAGACACTGGGGAGGGTATGTGCTATGGTGAGCGCTGTGAATTGTGTAAGACTGCTGAATCACAGAACTGTACCTCTGAAACAAATAATCCATTATATGTTAAAAAAAAAAAGAAGATAGCAGGAAGGGAAAAATGAAGGGGGGGTAATCGGAGGGGGAGACGAACCATGAGAGACTATGGAGTCTGAGAAACAAACTGAAGGTTCTAGAGGGGAGGGGGGTGGTAGGATGGGTTAGCCTGGTGATGGGTATTAAAGAGGGCACATACTGACTGGAGCACTGGGTGTTATATGCAAACAATGAATCACGGAACACTACATCAAAAACTAATGATGTAATGTATGGTGACTAACATAACATAATAAAATTTAAAAAAAAGAGAGAGAAAAAAAACACAAAACTTAGAACTCAATGGAAGGAGTGTCAAAACAATTTGTGACCATCTTAAATCCACCATAAATATTTTCTGAACTATTGCATTTAAAAATAATGAGAGACTATGGACTCTGAGAAACAAGCTGAGGGTTCTAGAGGGGAGGGGGTGGGGGAATGGGTTAGCCTGGTGATGGGTATTAAAGAGGGCACGTACCGAATGGAGCACTGGATGTTATACGCAAACAATGAATCATGGAACACTACATCAAAAACTAATGATGTAATGTATGGTGATTAACATAATAAAATAAAATTTTAAAAAAAGTGAATCCTCAAAAAAAAAAATAATAATGTTTTATAGCCGTGAAAACTTAGCTGGATTTAAAATCTTTGGCTCATATTTTCCTTAAGTGTCTTGAAACTGTTTCTCCACTACTGTCTTGCTTTGTTTGTTGCTATTGAGAAATTTGATGCCAATTTTATTTTCTTTTGTAAGTGACCAGAGAACCCAAAGAGTATTTTTTTTTTAAAGATTTTATTTATTTATTTGACAGAGAGAGACACAGCGAGAGAGAGAACACAAGCAGGGGGAGTGGGAGAGGGAGAAGCAGGCTTCTGCTGAGCAGGGAGCCCAATGTGGGGCTCGATCCCAGAACCCTGGGATCATGACCTGAGCTGAAGGCAGAAGCTTAACGACTGAGCCACCCAGGCACCCCAAGAGTATTTATTTTTTAAGATCAAGGAATTTTACTAATCCATCCCTTGAAGTTGACTAACCTGGGACAATTTCCACAGTATAGAGTGTATTCTTTTATATGTAGATTCATGATTTCTTTTTCTTTCAAAAAACTTCTTGAATTATACTTTTAAATATAATTCTATTCTATTGTGCTGTATTTCCTCTCCTGGAACTTCAACTATATGTACTTTGGATCTTCTTTTCCTGAATTACTTTTCTTCACTCCTTTTTTGTCTCTGCCTTAATTTTTTTTTTTTTTTTAAAGATTTTATTTATTTATTTGACAGAGAGAGACACAGTGAGAGAGAGAAACAAGCAGGGGGAGTAGGAGAGGGAGAAGCAGGCTTCCCGCGGAGCAGGGAGCCCGACGCGGGGCTTGATGTGGGGCTCGATCCCAGGACCCTGGGATCACGAACTGAGCCGAAGGCAGATGCTTAACGATTGAGCCACCCAGGCGCCCCTGTCTCTGCCTTAATTTTAAAAAATTTCTTGGCTCTTTTAATTTCTATTCTCTAAGATCCTTACTGTACTTGGTCCTATACGTTTTTTCTGGCACCTTATACCTAGTCTTCACCATCAAAATGATTTTGTCTTTTAAAAAACTTTTTCCCCCAGGGCGCCTGGGTGGCTCAGTCATTAAGCGTCTGCCTTCGCCTCAGATCATGATCCCAGGGTTCTGGGATTGAGCCCCGCATCAGGCTCCCTGCTCAACGGGGAGGGGAGCCTGCTTCTCCCTCTCCCACTCCCCCTGCTTGTGTTGCTTCTCTCGCTGTCTCTGTCAAATAAATAAAATCTTTAAAAAAAATTTTTTTTTTCCCTGAGTTTATTCAGATCCTATATCATATTTTCCTATTACTTGTTCATTTCTATTCTGAATTTTTAATTTCTGATTTGTGGTGTTCATTCACATCTGCAATTGTTTTTGTGATTATATTTAGTTCGTCGTAGGATTTTTGTTTCATTTTTCATTTTCCTTCATTTTGTTTTTTAGTGTTTTCATCTGCAGTAAAGTTTTGAGTGTCACCTTTTTTTTTCACATAACTTTGCATGTATCCGAAGTAATTTTTCATGATTATTTGTATTGTGTGTTCTAGGTCCAGAAATAATAAGCAATCCAAAGCAAGTAAGAAGGAATTTGGTGGCTTACTTTGTTTCTTAGTCCAAGATTACCTTCTTTTGTTACTAAAATACAGTTCCCTTAATAAACTTTGCTTTAAAAAAATGTTACTTCTAATTTTTATCTTACTTTAAAGGTCCTTGTATTGAGCCACTTCCTTCTTTGCCTTTACCGCTAAGCTAATAAGAGACACCATCTCCTTCTAAACCAGAATTAGTGCTTTCCCAAGACTGACACCTCTGGCTTAATACACTTTCCAACCCCTTTCTCTTTTCTTTCTTACTTTCTTTTTTTTTTTTTTTTCCCAACCTCTTTCTTTTCCCTAATGTTCAGGTCACAGATTTTCTGTTAGGATCTTCCCATGCAAGTAGAACTCTCCCCTTTTTTAGGTGAACTCCATCCTCCACATGATCCCTTCCCACATGCTCCCCTCCATATGATTTTTTTAGGTGAACTTCTCCTCCACATAATCCCTTCCTAACCACTAAATCTTCTGTGTGATTTGGAATTGACAGTGCTTGTCTTGGATATTTGTTTCTTATGTAAGCTGAAGTTTATTCTGTCTCCTATTATGATATAGATATGGGCTACAGGTAATTTTTACTGTTCTGCCCAATGCTTTTATTATAAGTAAAATATAATAACTACCAAAATAAATAACTACCATTTTCCCTTCTCTCTCTTTCTCTCTTTCTCTCTCTCACACACACAAATACTCTTTTCTGAAAGTTCTCCTTGAAGAGTCTGTTGCATCCAAACAGCTTTCTTTTGTTTTCTTGTTTTAATCTGTCATGTTAGAAGTTCTCACCCAATGACTGGTTGTCCTCTGAAGCTTTTAGTTTTCTGTATTGAAAAACAATCACTTAATTGCCTCATTCTCAGTGTCCTCTCTTCTAGATACCTTCTCTTTTATTCTCTTCAAAGAAGCCTTTTGCTGCCACAGGGCGGCATCAGGCACCTGGCTAAGCAGAGCTGGGGAGAAAATATGGGGATCTAATTGCTTCTTAGACTGTCACCCAGACTTCCTTATTTTCAGAATTCCCCTTACTCTCACTTTTAGAGGTACCTAGTGCTACCTTTTTCTGAGGCTTTTGGGGATTCTGTGGTATAAATCAGATTGTTTCTCTGCTTTCCTCACAGCTGGCTTAATGTATAGTTTTTTCATATCTGCCCTGATATTTAACACTTACTCATCTGCTTTCTGGCTTCCAAAATGTTTTTGCTGTTTTGCTCCTAAACTGTTCTCTAATGTCCTTATAGGTATATGTCTTTTTAAATCCCATCACTGATTTAGTGAGGATGCAAGAAAAAAATATGTTTTTTGCAATGTGCCACCTTTACTATGTGTCCTCAGTCTGGAATTTTCCCTCAAGGTGTATTTTCAAATCATATTTAGTCTTTATCCTACTAGTCAGTATTACCTCATTCTAATGTAATACCACTCTTACCAAATCCCAACTCTCCATTTTCATCTTTATCCAATGCTTTTTCTGAAAAATCATTTTCTTATTCAGCTGCTCCCTCTCTTTTTATCTTACATTCAATACTAGGAGCCTCAGTGCTCCAAATTGTTCTTCAGGGAACTGTATTAGAGACTCCTTGTTTGTCACATTTCATTTTTCAGAAGAATCACATATAGATAGGCTTCTGGGAAGATGATAGAGTACGAGGATCCTAGGCTCAGCCCATTCCATGGACATACCTAGATGACAACCACATCAGTGTGTCCAATTCAGAAAATGAGCCAAAGACTGGCAGAACAGACTCTCCACAGCTAATCGTAGAGAAGAAGCCACATAGAAAAAAGGGTAGAAGGGGCAGTGATGCAGTTGAGAGCCAAACTCCCAGTGAGACTAACCACAAATGGGAGGGACTCCACAAGAATGAAGAAGGAAGAAAAGAAGACCCCACACCAGGCACCCTGGACATGGGGGACATGCACTGGGAAGATGAGTCCCCATAACATTTGACTTTGAAATGCAGCTGGGCTTAACTTTGTAAGTATTTATAGTCAGCAGGGCTTAACTCCCAATACTTTAAAAATCAGCAGTCTTAGCTCTGGCAGAGCTGGAGGGCTATAGGAAACTGAGTCCCCACTCTTAAAGAGCCAGTATAACAAACAACCCTGCTGAGATACAGCATAGAAGGAGAAGTTTGAAAAGCACCTGGAATTTACGTGAAAATTTATTTACTGAATACAGAATGAGCACTGGAGGGACAGGGATCTTTAGGAGACTTCTCCAAGAACAGAAGAGGTAGTAGAAGCCATTTCTCTCTCTCCCCACCCCACCCTGAGCCTAGACAGTCAGACATTTGTGGGAACCCGCATGAACACCCTCCACCTACCTTGTTCACTGCACTCCTGCATTCTTCTGGAGACCCACCCCTTCCAACCTGCCCTACCTGGCAGGAGTCCCTCCAAAGTGGCTCCTACCATGTCCGGCAAGCAGCCCCAGCAGGGATTGACACTACTCCAAAGTGACTCCTGCCCTGGGGAGAAGAGAAGATAACTACACGCACCAGTTTGACTGCAGCCTCAGCAGACAGACAAGAAGCAGCCATCTGGTCTGACCGCTGCTCAGCTGACCAACAAAAACCTCTCAAGGGGGACCACAGGGAGAGAACCCTGCGGTTTGGTGCAACCACAGCCTTGGCAGACAGAGTAGGGGCAGGCATTGGGTCCAACTGCTGTCACCTCCCAACTACAAGCCCATGACAGCCTCAGACTTGCCCCTCACCAGCACAAGAATCAAGCCCTGCCCAAAATAGGCTAAAAGAGCCACTGCAGCCAATTGGACTGAAGGCAAACACAGCTCAGCCACAATAGGATACACACAGTACACACAGAGATGCTCTTAAAGCACCTGGTTCTGATGAATAGGGCACTCTGAGCTATAGGGCACCACAGAACCTCTTCTTCATAAGGCCATTACTTTTAAGATCGGGAGATGTAACTGACTTTCTTAATACACAGAAACAAATAGAGAGTTAGACAAAATAAGGAGAGAAAGGAATATGTCACAAATGAAAGAAAAACCACAGCAAAAGAGCTAAGTGAAATGGAGATAAGCAATATGCCTGATAAAGAATTCAAAAGTAATGCTCATAAAGATACTTACTTGACCTGAGAAAAGAGTGGAAGATCTCCGTAAGACCTTTATTTAACAAAGAGATAAAAAATATAAAAGAGAACCAATCAGAAATGAAGCACTCAATAACTGAAACTAAAAATACATTAGAGGGAATCAACAGAAGTTTAAAGGAGGCAGAAGAAAGGATCAGCAGTCAGGAAGACAGAGTAATGAAAAGCAACCAAACTGAACAACAAAAAGAAAAAAGAATAATAAAAAATTAGAATAGGTTAAGGGAACTCAGTGATATCATCAGGCATAATAATATTTGCATTGTAGGAATCCCAGAAGAAGAGAAAGAAAAGGGGGCAGAAAATTTATTTGGAGAAATAATAGCTAAAAACTTCCTTAATTTGGGGAAGAAACAGAAATCCAGATCCAGGAGGTACAAAGAGCCCTCCTCAAAAACCCCAAGAAAATCCACACCAAACACATAATAATGAAAATGGCAAAACGTAGTGATAGAAAGAGAATTTTAAAGCAGCAAGAGAAAAGAAAGCAATTATATACAAGGGAAACCTCACAAGGCTATCAGGTGATTTTTCAGCAGAAACTTTGCAGGCCAGGAGAAAGTAGCATGATATATTCAAAGTGCTGAAAGGAAAAAAAACCCTACAACCAAGAATACTCTATCCAGTAAGACTATCAGAAAAGAAGGAGAGATAAAGAGCTTCCCAGACAAAGAAAAGTTAAAGGAATATATCACCATTAAGCCAGCCTTACAAGAAATGTTAAAGGGAACTCTTTGAGTGGAAAGAAAAGGCCATAATCAGGAGTAAGAAAATTAATAAGAAAATTAGGAATTTTCAGATAAATGCAAACATAATAAAAGCAATAGATTAATCACTTATAAAACCAGCGCAGAGGTTAAAGCACAAAAGCAGTAAAATCAATTCTATCTATAAAAATCAGTCAAGGAACTCACAAAACAAAAGGATGTAACCATCAACAAAACAAAAAGACAATCTACTGAATGGGAGAAGATATTTGCAAATGATGTATCCAAAAGGGCTTAATATCGAAAATATAAAAAGAGCTTATACAACTCAATACCAAAAACACAAACAATTCAATTAAAAAATGGGCAGAGGACCTAAATAGACATTTTTCCAAAGAAGATACACAGATGGCCAACAGATACATGAAAAGATGCTCAACATCACTCATCATCAGAGAAATGCAAATTAAAACCACAATGAGATACCACCTTACACCAGTTAGAATGGCTTGTATCAAAATGACAATAACAAGTGCTGGCAAGGATGTGGAGAAAAGAATCCTTGTGCACTCTTGGTTGGAATGTAAATTGTTGCAACCACTGTGGAAAACAGTATGGAGGTTCCTAAAAAAAAATTAAAAATAGAAATACATGAGCCAATATTTCCATTACTGAGTATTTATCCAAAGTAAATGAAAACACTAATTAGAAAAGATATGTACACCCCTATGTTTATTACAACATTATTTACACTGGCCAAGATATGGAAACAACCTAAGTATCCATCAGTAGATGAATGGATAAGGAAAATGTGGTGTGTATACACACACACACACACACACACACATTAACTATGAAATATTATGCAGCCATTTAAAAAGTTGAGATCATGCCATTTGAGACAACATGGATGGATCTAGAAGGTATAATGCTAAGTGAAATAAGTCAGTCAGAGAAAGACAAATATGTGATTTCATTCATATGTGGTTTAAGAAACAAAACCTATGAACAAACAAAGGAAAAAAGAGGCACCCCAAAAAAGAGACTCTTAAATACAAGAACAAACTGGTGGTTGCCAGAGGGGAGGTAGATGGGGGGATGAGATTAAGAGCTCTCTTGATGAGCAAAGAGAAATGTATAGAACTGAATCATTATATTGTACACCTAAAACTAATATAACACTGTATGTTAATTATACTTGAATTAAAAAAAAGAAGAATCACATACAACTCTGTTCCTATTATGATACCATTTAAAAGAGCATATTAAAATGCTCTTTTTAAAAATTTTGGGGGCATATGTTCTACAACTTACAGATTTCATTTTATTTCTAAATTCCATAGAAAATTCTATTCTCTGACTTAAAGACACTGAGTCCATTCTTTTTAACATGATCAAGAAATATGCCCCATGTTTACACCTAGCCAATGGAATCCCACTCATGACTATGAGCAAAGCAACTTTCTTAGCACTATTTTAAAATTATCAACTTCTTAAATGAATATTCATGGTTCAAGCAAAGTTAATGGAAATTAAAATGTGAGAAATGTTCTTACACTAAATCTTGACAAACCAGTAAAACTTTGAATTTCTTTCCAGTTTCTATTCATATGCATTGATAAATTTTTCATAGTTATCAAAGTGTAAACACAATTTTATGCTCTGTTTTTCATTTAATGTCTCATAATAGTTTTCCTTCTTGTTGAATAGTCTTCAAAATTTTAAATCATAATGACTACACAGTATCACCAACAGGTCACTTTGAAAAAATGCACAGAAAGGTAATAGAGAAGTCCACATAGTTTCTCCCAAGCATGCCTAAATATATATGAGAAATCTGAATGGAATTTTTTATTAAAAAAAAAAATACGCTTTTTTCCCTAGTCACAGTTTCCCCTAGTGTCAGGGAAACTCTCCTCCCTTCTCATCCGTGGTTGTTTCAAAATAGATCTACAAAACCTCTGACTCCTCCTTTCAGAAAATGGAATCGAACTCCCCTCTTCTTGATTGTAGACAGAACTCCTAACAAATCGTGGTGGAAATAATGCTCTGTGACTTCTGTCTGGTTTCTCTTTTAGGATGCTAGCCACTGAAAAACAGTCACCGTGTTGTGAAGCCCAAACCATATAGAGACGCCACATGTGGGCCTACAACCTCAGCTAGGTCCTCAGTCAATAGCCAGGATCATCCACTAAACATGTGAATAAATAAACCTTCAGAAGATTCTAGCCCATGGGTTTCAAATCTTGCATCTGGAACTCTAAACACTGTGGAGCAGGGACAAGTCATCCGCACTCATAGAAACTATGAGAGATAATAAATGATTATTATTGTTCTAAAGGCAAGCCTCTTCAGTGAGCCTGAAATAGAAAAACACTTAACTTCCCCCAGGAGATGTATTGAGACTTCCAGAAACTTTGGGTTGACCTCTCTTTCAGGAGTCAGGACAAGAAAAAAAAGTGCAGTAGTTGGCTTTTTATTTCTTAGCAAATCATCATGTTGTTCAGTTGATCATTCATGACTCTTTTGGTTACAAGTTTCAGAAAATTCAACCCCAAAGTAGTTTATACAAACAAAGGAATTGTTTCTTGTATCTGAAAGGTCCAGTATGGATCTAGCTTCAGAGACAGCTATATTAAGAAAATGAAACAGGGGATTAAGAGTACACTTATCATGATGAGCACTAAGTAAGGTATAGAATTGTTGAATCACTATCTTGTACACATGAAACTAATATAACACTGTATGTTAGCTCTACTGGAATTAAAAAAAAAAATGAAACAATCTCATCACAACCTAGTGTGTCTCCAACTTTTTGGGGCTCTGCTCCTCTCCGTTTCTTCATTCTTAGTTTCCCAATGGTGACAAGATGGCACCAATAATTACAGGCCAACAATCTTCCAGGTTTATTTAAGTCTAACAGAAACAAAAATGTACCTCCCTGTCAGCAGACCCAGCAAAAAGTCTGATTATTGGCTCTGACTGTGTGTGTGTCCATCTCTGAACCAATTACTACAAATTAGGAAATTTAGTGCTAGCTGAGTCGCCTGAATTTCCTTGAGGCATATGAAATGAAAATTGAGATTATTCTGGGAAGAAATCAGGACTTAGTAACCAAAGAAGTATAGATAGGTGGGTAAAAATAATTGTACAGTAAAGTTAAATGAAATGAACATAACATACAGAGCAATGGATAGACTGAAATTTTCTAAGACACACTAGCAAAACACCTTCTGCAATTTCTTTCCTCCACCTCCTTCAATCCAATGAACAAGTACAGAGAGTATACTGTTCATAGAGGTGGTTTAGAATTCCATTTCTAAAGGCTACATTTTCCATCAATTTTTTAAAGCTATTTACAAAAAGTATTATTCAACTTCTACTTTTAAATATATCAAGCACTTCTAAATATCTAGAAAGATTAGATATTTCACATAAAAGCTTACTTGCCCACCATGTACACAGCACTGTTAGATAAAATTGAATGCATGTAACAAGTTATAATCTGAGATATCTTCTAAGTATAACCATTTTGGTCTTATCACATTCCCTCTTCAGTTCCCTCTCTTTTCCACTACACCAGTAGACAAGCATGGGCATGTGTAATGCTTAGAGGTGATTCAACAAATTCATATCCAAAGGCCACTTACAAAAGACAAGCTTTCCTATGAATTTCAAGACAAAGGGTACAAAATGTGCTAATTTTACTACTTTGTTGTAGATTGGAAACCTCTTTAACATCTAGAGACTAGATGTTGCAACACTAGGATTCATTTGTTCATTAAACTATACACACAGCAAAAAAAAAAAAATGCACGTAACATATAAAAAAATAGTTTTGTTGGAAATATCAAAGAATGAACATATTAGCATATTAACTTTTGCAATTCTTTCCTTCCAACTTTCTTCAAACCACTGAACAAGTACAGATAATAGTATACTGCTCACACAGGTGATTTAACAATTCCATTCCCAAGAGACAATATTTCCTATGAATTTTAGCAAAAAGATATCTACAAAGTGCTATTTTACTACCTCTTCTAGTTTAACATATATCTGATACTTCCACTAGATATTTCAAATAAGGACTTAATCTGTTCACTATATACATAGCAATCATTGAATTAAACTGTACACATGTAACAACAGTTATAATCTGAAAGCGTCTTCAAACTATGAACATTCTGGCCTAAAATCCTCCTTTCTCTCCTTCTTCCACTAACCTGGTGGACTATAATATTCAAATTTTCAGAAGACAATCTTTCGTAGGAATTTTAGCACAAAATGTAGAAAATGTATTAATTTACTAACTCTACTTTTGTTGTATACTGGCAACCTCTTTAATATCTAGAAAAACTAGATGTTGTAAAGGATGACTCAATTGTGTATTTATACACTATATATCCTGCAGAGTTAAAAGAAATGCATGAACATAAGGAACAATGGTTAATTTTGCCTTACTATAAACACACTGGCATAGAATTCTCTGCATTTCCTTCTCCTCCCTCCTCAAAACAGTGCACGAATACAATGTTCCTCCATCCCCTCCTCCCCAAAACAATATTTCATATGAATTTTAACAAAAATATATTTACAAAATGTGAGATTTTATAAGCCCTACTTTCAACATCTATCAGGCACTTTAGAACATCTAGAAAGATAAGATATTCAATAAAACACTCAGCACTCTCAACCATATATACAGTAGTGAGGAAAATGCACACACAAAACAATGGTTATAATATGAAGATGTCTTCCAAATATGATCAGTCTGGCATAGAATCTTTTTCTTTTCTTCTTATACAACATGAACATCTAACATCGCCTGTCATTCCACTCCTTGATACTTCTAGTCCTATCATGCAACCTGCTTGTGGCTGACATCATCAATTATCCGTGATGCTGGGACCACTGTCTGATTTTGTGCTTAGTTTTCCTTCCCAATTCTTGGCCTGTATTTGATGTTATAGCATTAACCTTCCACAAGGCTTCACTCTTTTGGTCCTAGGCCAAATCCCAACTTTGGAAATAACATCCCAATAGAAATCTTTACAGACTTTAAATTTCCCTAAGTCTCAGCCAATATGCTTGTATAGTTTGCTTTTTTACAAGTTGAGGCTGAATTCTAGCATAAATATAGCATTTGGTTAGTCCTTGAAAGCCACCCTAATTGGATTTGATTTGAAGATTCATATTATAAAACTCACTCAACCAGACCTTTCAGTCTCTGAAATTCTTAACCATAGGAGGATGATAGGAAGTCAGAAGTGTAAATTCAATGACATTTTTTAACAGCAAGAAAATTGAAAGTAATCTAAGAATTGGAAATTTCTTCATCACATGTAAACTTTTAAGAATCTGCTGTACATGTCTAAGTTTTTATTTGCAACATTATATAATTCAATTCACCAGTGTTTATTTAAAAGAAAAAAGTGGCCTAATATTAATTTTTAATCATTTATAATGAAAAAATTTCCATATTATGATTTGTGAGTCAAAACAAGCAATTTTTTTTTCTTTAAAGGCTTTTTTCTATGTTCTGCAATCATGCTAAACAAAAAATTTTCTATTCTTCCCCCCATTTTGAGATTTGTTTACTAAATAAATCATAGGATGTTTTATCATATATTCAAAGAATATCTAGCCAAGGAGCTTATATGTATAAACATAAGTGACACAATATTTTACAAATACTGACCTACCTCTGAACTGCAAATATGTTTTGCTCAGTACAGTGATACAACTATGACTATGGATCTAATAGCACAAAGAGGCTTAAATTTACATACATTATTCTTTAGGAAATACATAAGATGCAATCACAAAAATGTGTTTGGAGTATTTATTTTTCCTTGTAGTTACATTTTAAAATACATACTTTCCAAAAAAGTTTTCTGCACTAATTTGACCATTTTAATTATTAAATTTCTGCTATCAGAAGACTGGTCCTTTATCTACTATGTGCAAGAACCAAAAGAACCCTGAGTTAAATAAACTGAGGCTTTGGAGCTAACAAAAAGAAAGGTGTTATTTACACACTGATGCTATCTATGCCTCATGAAAATAGAGAAAGTGTTGAGCTCTGGAAATGGTGATCTCTTTCACTTACCAGTTAGCAAACCCAAAGAAGGATTCTAAATTGCATGTAATTCTATGTAGCTGACAAATACATACACATTTAGGATCTAGATGCATTCTGGTTTAGGTTTTTTGGGTTAATGCCTATTGGTTGTCCCTTTTCTCCACATGATGGTACTCCATAAAGTGGGACATGTAGTGTTGGTTCCCATACACGGGGCTCACAAGGCTTACAGCTGGGCTGATGACTGCCACACTGTGCCAGAAATTTAACTCTTGTAAGTGGGAAGGAATGTTCAGGTCTGAGTAGGCCTCTTGCTTCTATACTCTCTAAAACTATTTTATTTGGTAGATCCACTGATTTCATAAATCTATATTAGGTTAGGCTGAAATCAGAAATATGTGTCTTACTTTGACCATCAAACATTTCTGGATGTAAGTGTCAGAGATGAACTGCATAAAAAAGATGAAAGGCCTCTCCTGGTGGGCCTGCTTCTTTTCTTGCTCCATTTTGGTTAGTATTAAAGGTATTTGGCAAATACTGCTAATTATCCCTCATTCATTCTCCTTAATTCCCTTTAATAAAAAAGATGCCCCAAGTTTTAGCTTGGCACATCAACTAAGCAGCTAGATATTACCTTTCTCATCCTACCTTACAGCTATGTGAGGCCAAATGGGATTCAGGTCATTGGGATGGGAATATAACTGATGTGGGAACTTCTGATTATGTCCATAAAGAAAAGCCTCTTCCTCTGGGCTCCCTCTTTCCTCCTTCCCAAAATCAGGGAAAATGGCAACAAATAGAGGAGCTGTCTTGGATCTAGAGATGGAGCTGAATATTAAGGATGGTTGGGCCAACCCAGCAGCCTGGTCTCTGGATGAACACATAGAGCGGAATCATCCCTTTAGTCACACAGATGTTTGCTTCTGGACTGTTACATGAAAAGGAAAGAAACTTCTATCTAAATTAAGCCACTGTATTTTGAGATCTCTTTGTTACCACAGCTTATTCTATGTTCTAACTAATGAAACAACCCAGAAAACCTCAACTACTAGCATCATCATCATCATTTTCATTGTCATGATGATATAACATTTGTTATCAACTGATGTATCAACTACTAAACCACTCATGTCAAGATTACTTTCTTAAAAATCCACAATAACAGCATACAGGGTAATATATGCAATAGAACACACGGTGCAAGTTATAATGACAATGGCAAATGTGCATCCTGAGCAGCACGTTTGTGCTGAGTACTGTGCATGTGCAGACTTCACATCTCTTCACTAAAGACTGGAGTATCAGAGAGGAGGTGACATGCCTATGGATCCTTTGAGAAAGGCCAGAATGTAAATGGGAAATGAAAATGGAGAGATGTGACTAAAGTGTGGAACCACAAGTTCTATCTCTCTTAGACACACATTTGCTGCTAAGGAGCTGGTACTCAAATAAATCGTTAAACTAACATTGACAGTTTCAGTAAAACTTGAGGGCAAATATACTACCCACAGAGGGCAAAAAGGCACAGGAATAACATGCATCATCCAATTTGTGCCTTTAGGTAAAATCCATCAAGGGTTCAGACTGCTGTGGATCAGACCTGTGTTCTGCCACTCCTCAGACTCAGAGCAGCTGCAGGCTGACAGGAATTCCTGGCAGTGAAGTTGTCTTTAAATTTTTCTGTGTTAACAGAATTCCATTTCCAAGGATTTTTAATGCAGCAATGGAATATATTAGAATACTTGTATTATGCACTAGTCCTGCTTAGCTACACACAAAAGAGTTTATTCTGGATTCAGGGCAATGTCTCTGGGTCTTAGAAGTTTCACAGATGTGTGTATTCCTTTGTACAATCTGGAAAAGGGGCCAATGTGAGAATTTCTCCTTGGGAAGAGAAAACAGCCTCAAGCATCTGAGAGCTTCCTGCCACAATTGTGCCCTCCCCTGAGAAGCTCTAAATCTCCTCTCCAAATGTATGAATATGTATAGAGGATCTTGCCTTTCATGCCTGAATACATGGGGCATGTATTGCTGAAAATCCCTGAAAAAACAGACAATACAGGAATGTGTCTGAAAACACTCATATAGGGACAAATCAAATGACTCTAACTTTATAAAGCCCAGCAAACTGAATGCCTCCTGCCCACAGATGTTGAAAATACAAGTTATTCATTTTGAATGTTTACATTTATAATTCACATTAGTGAAATTATCATATTCTAGCAAGGTCACTCAAATTAACACTTTTCTGACCTCTCTATTGTGTCTCATCAATCATTCAATATACTAAGTCACTCTTGAGGGCCAGGCACTGTGACAGGTCCAAGTCGCCCGTGACAGGAATGCCTTCCCATTTATACCATAATACCAGCTTTTACTGTGTGTTAGGAGTTGGCTGGATCCAGGGGCACCTGGGTGGCTCAGTTGGTTAAGCATCTGCCTTTGGCTCAGGTCATGATCCCAGGACACAGAATCTCAGGACACAGGATCCCAGGAGGCAGGATCAAATCCTGTGTCGGGCTCCTTGCTCCTCAGTGAGCCTGCTTCTCCCTCTGCCTGCCGCTCCCCTTGCTTGTGTGTGCTCTCTCTCTCTCTCTGACAAATAAATAAATAAAATCCTTTTTTTAAAAAAGGGGTTGGTTAGATCTAAAGAATAATGACAATTTGTCCCTGCTTTTATGAAACTTAGAAGATAGCTAAAGAGCAAGACACAAATATGACAAGTTTAGCACTTTTTCAGAGATTTCAAAGGCCAGACTAATTAACTGCTAAATAGAATGAGTGGTATAAAAAATTAGTCAAATTCCTAATAAGGTGCCCCTGCTGGGGGCCAAGAAGGACTTTCCAGTTATTGTCTCACCTAATCTCCACAACCTCTGAAGTATTATCCCCGTTTGGGGAAAATGAAGCTAGAGAGATAAAGTAATTTGACTAAATTCATGCAATGAGTAAGTGAAGGGTCTGGGACTGGGATCCAGACCTGAATCCTCCAATGACTTGAATTCAGTGGACCAGTTAGACTCTTCAGGAAAAGTGACCTGACCTAAGCAGAGTCTTAGAGGAAGGCACATTTGAACAAAAGAAGAACAAGGGCCTTCAGAGTTAGTGTCTGAGGTAAGAAAGGACCGGCAGGTGGGAGCCTGAGCCTTGCCTGCCTATCCAGGAAATGCCTCAAATCCCAGGAGTGGTTACTTCCCTTTTGTTACAGCATACAGTGAGCTAAGCACTGTACTCACTTCCCATGTTTACATTTGCTTTCTGTGCACTGGTGGTCTAATCATGTGGGTTCATTTTGGGGACAGAAAAAACTGCATTCTATAATTCAAATTAAAAGCCCTCAGTTTCTTTCTATAGAAAGGCATCTGGATATTAGCATTTCCAATTGTGCCTAGGAGTCAAGAAGTAGATAAACACATCGAAAAGTTGACTTTGCATTATGTCCTTGAGCAGATCATTGCCATGAAAACTTTAGTCCAATTACTGTTTATGCTGAAGACCTAAGGTTCCAATAAAGCTACTAAATTTGTAAAGAAGATTCTGTTTTAAACCTGCTGGAAATTTCAAGCTGGTATCTCCTAGGGTTTCCAAGATACAGTTGTCTCCAAATTGGCCCTTTGTGTTGTGCCCTAGGGCAGCACAGCAGTGCTGCAATTGTGTCTAATTAACCTCCTGCTAAACGCAAAATGTCAGAAAGGCAAATCACCAAACTAGAGCAAGATGCTGGGTTGTTGTTATTTTCAACAAGGGTAGAACTAGCTGTTTTAGGTTTTGAGGCAACTACTCAGAAATTTGGCAGGATATTAGCTCATTAGTATTAGGGTATTTGCATGTCAAAGATGAGATTTGAATAGGTCTTAACTTTGATGAGGTTACATTTTAAAACCAGTAGCTGAGAAAGACAAAGATTATTATAGATGAATATTAATTTAAAGGAGAAGACTTTTTAACCAAGTTTGGTTCCATGCAAAATTCTGTTCTTTGTGTAACCCGAGGTGACTATCATATATCACAGCTGGATTTTTTCTTTATTTAATAATGTAGGTAACCAAGGGGGGGAAGCAAAAGACAGGCACTATAATTCAGCTGGTAGAGGCCAAACTATTCTGCAGCAACAACTCCTAAATCACAGTGGTTTTAAATACCAAAGTTTTCTTTTCTTTTTTTTTTTAAAGATTTTATTTTTTTAAAGTAATCTCTACACCCAACATGGGGCTCAAACTCACAATACTGAGATCAAGAGTCGCATGCTCCACTGAATAGGCCAGCCAGGCACCCCCCAAAGTTTTATTTTTCAATAGCACTACATTTTCACTGGGTCAGCTGGGACCCAGTTTGTAGGAGGTTACATCTCTGTACTGCCACAATTGCCAACTAGTTTTCTATTGTTGGATATCAAATTACCACAAATTTAGCAGCTTAAAACAATACACACTATCATCTTACAGGTTCTTTGGGTCAAAAATCCAGGCATAGTTTAACTGGGTTCTTGGCTACCTGGTCTCTCACAGTGCTGCCATTAAGATGTCAGCCAAGGCTGGGAGTCTCATCTGAAAACTTGAATGGGGATGGATCCACTTCCCAGCTGATGTGGTTGTTGGCAGGATTCAGTACCTTGCAGGTGGCTGGAATGGGGGCCTTAGTTGGTTGCCATGTGAGCCTCACCACAGAGCAACTCAAAACATGGCAGCTTGCTTCACTAAAGTCAGCAAGGGAGAGAATGTGCTAGTAAGACAGAATTTACAATCTAATGAATATAATAATGGAAATGATATCCCATCAGCTTCCCTATTTTCTATTGGTTTGTATCAAGTTACCAGAATAGCCCATACTCAAGAGGAGGGATTGCATAAGGACATGAACCGCAGGGTGTAGGGATCATTGGGGGTCATCTTAGATTCTGTCCACCACCCAGCAAGACAAAAAAAAAAAAAAAAAATAGTGAACATGAGAGGCCAGGGACTGGCTCTTAAAGATGTAACACCTCCACTTGTATTTCATAGGCCATATCAAGTCAAATAGCCATATCTGTCTTGGGAAAGGGGGCATGCAATCCTATGATATGCTTAGAAAGAGGAAAAACAGAGGGTATTTGGGTGGCTCAGTTGGTTGAATGTCTGACTTTTGATCTCAGACCAGGTCTTGATCTCAGGGTTGTGAGTTCAAGCCCCACACTGGGCTACATGCTGGGCGTGGAGCCTACTTAAAACAAAAAAAGAAAAAGAAAGGAGAAACAGAACATTTGCCAATAGTCCCAATTACAACCACATTTTGTCTATGAAATAAAATCACTTTGGTCTCTATAGAGAATTCACTAGTTACAAACAGTGCATAAAATAACAGGTTAAAAATTAACCAATGGGAAGCCAGGCCTGCTGAAAATGTCTCCAGATTTTATTTCTTTAGAAATATTCCCAGAGGGGCCCCTGGGTGGCTCAGTCAGTTAAGCATCTGCTTTCGGCTCAGGTCATGATCTCAAGAGTCCTGGGATTGAGCCCCACATCAGTCTCCCTACTCAGCAGGGAATCTGCTTCTCCCTCTGCACCCCCCTACTCAAATAAATAAATCTTTAAAAAAAATTAACCGGGCGCCTGGGTGGCTCAGTTGGTTAAGCATCTGCCTTCAGCTCAGGTCATGATCCCAGGGTCCTGGGCTCAAGCCCCAGGTGGGGCTCCCTGCTCAGCAGTGAGTCTGCTTCTCCCCCTGCCCCCCTCCCCTGCTCGTGCTCTCTCTCTCTCTCTCTCTCAAATAAATAAAATCTTTTTAAAAAATTAACCAAGAAAATTACACCATTACACACCATTGTCTTAATTTGGGTTCCCCTAAAAGCAGACTCTGAGATGAGAAATTGAGTGTAAGTATTTATTTTAGAAGTGATCACAGGGAGTGAGGATGTGAAAGAGGAAGGGAAGAAAGCTAAAAAAGGGTGTGCGTGTGTGTGTGTGTGTGTTATGTGTGTGAGAGAGAGAGAGAGATAACAGTTGCTATTGTGGGCAATTGGGGCTCCAACCTTCTGGGAATATTTCTTGCACAAGCAGGGGGAGCGGCAGAGGGAGAGGGAGAAGCAGTCTCCCCACTGAGCAGGGAGCCCAATGTGGGTTCAATTTTAGGACCGTGGGATCATGACCTGAGCAGAAGGCAGACACTTAACTGACTGAGCCACCCAGGGGCCCCTCTGGGAATATTTCTAAAGAAATAAAATCTGGAGACATTTTCAGCAGGCCTGGCTTCCAGCTCCAACATATTATTCAAAGAAGCTAAGACCTCTTGAATCTTATTTTCCTTATCTATAAAACTGAGGAAATTTGCTCCAAAATTTTCTTAGGTCTTGTAAAAATAATTTATTTCTGATACACATACATCATTATGTTATTTAATATGAGATCTACTTTACTCTGGTGCCTTTGAGTCTTTCTGTGACATTAGAGAGAAACTGAAGTTCCACCATGACAATGTACTATGCTAGACACCTTTAGGCAGACATATGAGTAAGAATCATGACACCTCTCCTCAGAAAAGCTTTTAGTCATATAGGAGAGACAGACATGTACACCTATATCCCACCCCCTTCCCCCTCCCCGCTCTCTTAATATCACCCACGTCTGTACTTGGTATTCAGAAGAAATATGTGCAGCAAAAGATACAATAAAGTGCTGTATTATTTCTCTATTTATCTTTATTATCTCCAGAGAAAAAACATGCCAACATGAAAATCAGTGACAGGTTAACTGTCCCTTTCTCCTCACAAAGGAAATGTTTCAAATGGTTTCTTAGAAAAATTCAGTCTTGGACCCCTTTGTGACTTCCTTTAAAATAAAATTAGCATAGCGAACTGAATTACAAACAAATGCAGCACCATAGGCAAGTTTGGACTAATCCCAGAAAACAGTGTCCTGTGTTAGAGAACTTCTGCATGTTGTGGGCAGTGGATGAAACAAAGGGAAAGCGGCTCTGCCTCACAACCTATGCTGCCTCTTCTCATGAGATTCTCACTGTTCCCTGGGGTCATGATTCCAGATGTTGACGTCTTGAGAGTAGCTTGCTGAGCAGAGCTTCTCAAGAGATTGGTACCTCCATCTAGGGTATGGTTGCCAGATTTAGCAAGTAAAAATACAGGATGCCTAGTTAATATGAATTTCAGAGAATCAATAATTGTTTTTACTGAGAGTATGTTCCAAATATTGCATGAGACTTATTTACACTCAAAAATGTTTTGTTGTATCTCCGAAATTCAAATATAATAAGGCATCCGTGATTTAATCTGGCAACCCTACCCTACGGAGCCTTTCCAAAATTTGTGGAGGGAAACTTTTTCATCACAATGATGGAGGGAGCAGGGATGCTGGATATTATTCATGTGTTGAACAATCTTACATAATAGAGAACTGTCTCATAGCCACATGACTTTTGAATATCTCATTGGACACTCATTAAAACAAAGTAAGCTGGGATGGTTTTAATGTACAATGAGGTTTTTTTTTTTTTAACATACAATGGAATCTTAAAAATAAGAATGCAACAACTATGTAAATTAAGGGATAATTTTACTTTTTGCTCAGTATGTTACCAATAGCTGTTCATCATTCCAGAAAACCGTGTATCACCTGTGGCAACAGTGTCTGTGGTATTTGAGTCACCAATATACCACACCTGAATCATTTGTAGCTGTCACCATCACAGTGCTTGTATCTGTGTGTGCAAGCACCTGATTCTTCATTATTCTTGCAGTATTATTGAGCTCAAGTTCTTACATGTTAAAATATTGTATTATGAACTATTTCCTTTTATTTCTCTTTTACATTAAAATTAGGGCATTATATATTTTGTTCATATTGCAGAGACAGATTATGTTACCTATGAATTTCATCTCAGGACAGTAAAGCGGCTTGGGTCTGATCAAGTCAATACCCACTGCTAGAGGTGCCCAGGAATTTAGATTTGTCTACTATGCCACATGGGTAGGCTCCAGGGCAAAAAATAACTTTGAAGGAAGAAAGGCTCTAAAATTTTAATAGAAAAATCAAGATGACATGACTATGCAAACACACTGCAACCTCTTCACCTCTTCCTTTCTCATCTCTATAAATCCCTCTAAGAAGCATAGATGCTCAATCTTGATTCTGCTTTAAAATTTTTTAAGTGTTATTTTTTTCCTAAGCTTTTGGATAAAAATTACATCATTGTATGTTGATGTATTTCTTTGCATTAATCAAAATTGTGTTTTATGAATCCTAGCAGGTCTAAATGTAAAAGAAATCAAACCCTGAGGCTGTCCAAGGTTTATTAATACCAACACTTTGGTCAGCATAAGTAATGATAGTGTTGATGAGGGCTTTTAAAAAAATCTACTTCTGAGTGAACACAATGTCTTACCAAGTAGAAGACAGATCTAGATCCTAAAGATATCCAAACATAATTATTACAATTCATATATTATGCTATTAAGCGATTAGCTTTCTATATGGTTCCTTGAAACACTGTTATCATAAAAAATAGCATCTGGATATAATCAATGTTGGGGATGCTATGAGACTGTCCTCAGGAGAAGGGGAAAAAATAGATGCTGGTGACAAAGAGGAAAGACAGCAATGAGCCTGGGTGTTCTGGTTATAAACTGTGGTGTAATAAAGTCCTCCAAAAATTGGTGACTTAAAACAACAGTTAATTTAATTATATCTCATAATTGGGGGGGGTCAGGAATTCAGGTAAGGCTCAGCGGGGCAATTCTGCTCCACAAGACATCCACTTGAGTCACTTGGGTATTCAACTGGAATTGGTCTAGAGGGTTCAGGCTAACTTCCTTCACATGCTCAATGCCTTGACAAGGAAAGTTAGAAGCATAAACATAGCTGGACTCCTTGTCCTCTGCATGTGATCTTTTCTGCAGGGAAACTGGGCTGCTTCCATGGTGGTTCCAAGCTGCAAAAGTGTTTCCTATGAAGTGGAAGTAGCTGGTCTTTTAGGGCCTTGACCCAAATACTAGTGCAGTGTCATTTCTGCTGTATTCTATGTTGCTATCACAGATGGTGCACGGATTCAGAGGGAAGGAAAATAGTCCTCACTTCTCAATGGGAAGAGGATCAAATAATTTGTGGCCACTTAACCCATCAGATTTGAAGGAAAAAAGAAGATAAGCAGGTTGATGGACACACATTACACCACCCCAAGATGCCAAGTACCATGTCCATGCAAGAAAGACACCGTAAAAAGAGACAGAGAGAAATGGTGCAATGCAGAATGAACAATAAGATCAGCAGAGATACTGCTTATACTGTGGTTCTGAAGAAGTCTGACAATAGGTTAAATTTACAATGTCATGAAAGATAACAGCATGATGTAACATGATAATGTCATACTAGCTAACACAGAAAAGTACAACAGGCTCATATTTTGAAATACTATACCATGGAGATTACTTCTCTAAAGGCCCTCTTCAGAATAAGGAAAGAGCACAGCAAAGACAAAAGATTAAATGTTCCCATTTGGACTTCCAAATTAAGTTCACAAAGTTCACTTCACGCAAGAGTGTAAGGGTCAGGTTGTTTAGAGCAAGAAGAAACTGCAGTATTAAATGAGCCTGAACTTAGTGAAATCAAAAGGAACAGAGGCTATAAAGTTGACCACAGAGTAGTAAGGATACAGATGTGACAGTTTTGCCAAGAACTTGGGACATGTTATGCCACTCGCACAGTGACCTACAGTGACCTATTCTTTATATGTGTATACCGCAGACATGAAGCTTCTGGGCAGAGAAAAGAGTTCTCTATTGATACAACCAGATCAACAAGAATAACATTACAGCATCTGTCCCCCACACCGATTTCCCAGACTTCTCAATGAGAGCCTTGGAATCTTTTAACTTAGGTGGTAGGGGGCAGAGACTAATGGATTTTCTCCATGTATATACAGGAGAGAAGCAGCTGCCTCAATGCCCATCCCCAAATAAGAAAGGAAAAAAACCAAAAAACTTCTGATCTTTTGAGGATGGAAATGATGCTGGGTTCTCACCCTAACTGTTTGGATTGTAAATAAAATCTTCCTAGGTGTCAGAAAGCCTGGAGTGTTCCAACTTAGAGAGGTCCTGGTTTCATCTCTTTTTTTTTTTTTTTTTTAAAGATTTTATTTATTTATTTGACAGAGAAAGAGACAGCGAGAGAGGGAACACAAGCAGAGGGAGTGGGAGAGGGAGAAGCAGGCTTCTGCCGAGCAGGGAGCCCGATGCGGGGCTCGATCCCAGGACTCTGGGATCATGACCTGAGCCGAAGGCAGACGCTTAATGATTGAGCCACCCAGGCGCCCCTTCATTTCTTTTTATATATAAATTCCTAGGAGCTAACCTAGGCGGCCATCTCAGGATGTTTGGCTTTGGGGGAGATAAGATAAGTTTTATTATCCTTTCAGATCAGAGCTTTAGCTACATCATTAGAAAAATAAATGGCTACAGAACACGAAAATGCATCCAGGGTAAGTGAAAGCCAATATTCTCGATCTTTGTATCTTTTACATTTCTGTGTCTCAGGAGACTACAGCTTTTTGCAGAAGCACTGAACAATCCAGGGAAGTTTTATTTACCCACAATGATATAACAGTGGTTTCCTGACACACAGAATGTCAATAAAAACACTTGCTAGTCTGGGGATAAAAGTGGAAGTTGGGAAGCCATACATATTTTAAAATGGCAAGACTAGGATATATATGGTGCCCAAGTTAATCAATTTTTATTGCTTTTAGATACATGTACAAGTGACATGATCACAATGACTTAAGTAAATAGGGGTTATTTTTTCCCTCTAGCAAGAATTTTGAAGATAAGTAGTTCATCAGCAAGTCCAGACTCCTCCCGGCATCCTATTGCAGTGTTAGCTTATGGCTTGCCAGTTACAAGATGGCTACTCTACCTACTAGCATCATGTATGCATTTCAATAAGCAAGAAGGAGAAAAGTCAAAGGCAAAGGTTCATGTCAGCTTTTAATTTTTTTTAAGTCCTGGAAACAAAAACTTCTGAGAAGCCTATCCAATTATTTCCATTTATATCTTTTTTTTTTCCATTTATATCTTATCGCCCATCCCTAGTGAAAGGAAATCTGAGAAGGTGAATATTGATACTAATCACACTGGTGCCCTGAACAAACTGGGTTTCTTTCAGCAGGAAAGACCAGAGGAAGAGCTATCAGAACAGCAATCAGCAATGTCCCCCATCCTCTAGGCCCCAGTTTAAGGAAGGAATGTAAGACTACAAACATCCCAGGTGGCTTAGAAGTAGGCTGGACGTGGAGAAGGTTTCTGCCCCACTTGCCGTCTGAATCTGTGAAAGGAGATTTCCTCTCAGTGTGCTAGCATTGTCACAGGGTGGATGGAGTGGGGTAGGAAGGCGGGAATGGCATGTTTAAGCAGGGAGAAGACCTAAGCACAATATGGTGGTCATCCAGAAGTCCATGCCTCCCTTACATGGTACTGAGAAGGGCCATAAGGGCCAGAGGAATGAAAGAGGCCCCAGTTGGGGTGAGGAGATATAGAAGACATGGACTCAGTCACCAGAGGCTCTGGCAGGGACAACAAACATCAGCATCATATTTCTGTCCAAGTTCCCCAAGTTCCCCATATTTCTGCCCAAGCAGGTGTGACCAGATACATCAGCAGCAGATATAGTGCTTCAGAGGCCGATCCCTAAAGAGCCAAAGGAAGCTTCTGAAGAGCCGAGGCTGGTCTGTAGACCAGACATGCTACCCTGACATAATAGTACATATTGAGGAATGGAAAGAAAGGCTACAAACTTTGAATTGTGTGACTCTAAATCCTGAACTGAATATAATTAGCTGAGAGACTAAATTTTAAACTGAATGTGACTAAATTACCTTTAATCTGCAAAATCAAGCTCATCTTTCCCAATATCTGAAGAAATGGCGAGTAGAGATAGGGTCCTGAGTTAGTTGAATTAAATTAGGGAGATATAAAAAAAATTACATTTTTGCACACTTCAGTAGTATATAAATTTAGAATCTACAGTCACAGGTAGAGTTATGATTATGGTGTAAAAGTTATTAAAAGTTAGAAATAAGTGACCATTTCTGATATCTAAGCAAAGTGTAATGATTAAGCTAATTCCTTTATTCAGGGCACAAACAATGACTGGGCTTCCCATGAAGAGATTCAGTGCTTCATGCTGGTGGCCTGATTTGAACTACTACAGTGGAGCTACAGACTATCTCTGGGGCTTTCTGAGCATGAGAGAGGGGGCTCCACACAGGTGAGTGAAGCAAGACAGCTTCTGCATGTTCAGGTTCTGAGTAGGGAGACTCTTGGGTATGCATTAGAATGAGGAATTCTCAGCAGTTTGAGGTAAGTTTGGGGGCTAGACCACCTGAAAAGAAGAAACAGAATGTTCCTCAGAACTTGCCTGTCACTGGAGAATTTGTAAGAAATTCTCAGGAGGAAATGATTAAGAGAGGGAGATGGTAAGTTAATAACAGTAGTAATAATAATTATGAATACTTACAACAGCTATTATTGGCTATGAATTTCTACTCCGTGGGAAACATGAAAAATAGTTTATATCTTCAATTCTCACAACAATTCTTGCAGGGTAGGTATTTTTATCCCCAATTTTGCATAGAAGGAAACAAACTCAGGGAGATTGAGGCATTTTCCTAGGGCTACACAGTCAGTAACAGGCAGGGTTTAAATCCAGGTCAGTGAGTCTGATACCCAAGCAGGGTTCTTTTCACTGTGCTGTGCCTACTGCACATAACCAGGGAAACAGTCATTTTTAGCCATTTACCTAAACCCTCTCACTCTGGAAATGGGAAGAGGTTCTTAGACAGAAGCGGTGGGGTTTTACCCCGTGTCCCTAGATATCCCACCTCCCATTCCTGCCAAAAAGGCTGTGGCTGAAGGTCCCCCATACTTACATGAGTTCCTAACCAACAAAATCTGGGTATATAAGTAGGAGGAACAGGATCTTCTTCAACAGACAGTTTTGTGGTAACAACAAAAGACTCTTGATTCCTAAAAGATGTTCTGTCTTCCTAGTGTAAACACACTGAACTTTCTGGGATTCATAACCAACTACATATGCATTTGGGATTTTTCCATTACATTCTTTGAGCTACTCCCTCTTAACCTCATAATAAGTGATGTCAACCCTGGAGGGCCACCAGGGAGCACAGGGATTTCATGTGTTTTAAATCTGTAATCTAGATTACAATGGTGTAACTAAGTCACATTACAGTATTGGCAAATATTCAACTCATTGTTTTCTTTGGATCACTGGAGTGCAGCACTAAAATAATCCAAATTTCAATTTTTGGTTTATTTCCCAGAATAGAATTCATTATGTCCAGAGCTTTATGGGTCCCTTTAGGAAGACAAGGGCAGATCTCATTCTACTCAACACAAAGGAAAACAACAATTAAAAACAACCTGTGGCTTGCATCTCCTATATCTAACTTCCTCCTTTGGTCCAAATTTCTAAGGGTTCCCTGGGGTGAAAAGATAGGGGAGCTTGGACAGAAAGGAGAGAATGACAGTGCAGTTTATGTCACTAGCCTACCCAGTGCAAATCTTGAGAAGACTTTGTGCTTTTCAAATACAAAAGAAAAAAAAGAAGAAAGAAAAAATGTGGTATTTATTGACATGTTTCATCAATTAAATTTAAAACTTTGCTGCTGGAGGCTCTTAATTGAAGTTCTTTATAACTTAGCCCACACTTAGATGTCCGATGATATGGATTTAAAATGGAATAATGTCATCTCTTGTGTTGCCCACCAGATCCTCAAAAGTGATCCTGCAATGGTGCACCTGGGTGGCTCAGTCGTTAACCGTCTGCCTTCGGCTCAGGTCATGGTCCCAGGGTTCTGGATCGAGCCCCACATCGGGCTCCCTGCTCAGCGGAAAGCCTGCTTCTCCCTCTCCCACTTCCCCTGCTTGTGTTCCCTCTCTCTCTGTGTATCTCTCTGTCAAATAAATAAATAAAATCTTAAAAAAAAAAAAAAAAGTGATCCTGCAAGAAGGGAATAAGCCCAAAATGGCAGGATCAAGGCTGGGCATGATTTCACAGTAGGACTAATCACAATGTTTTAGGGGGCAAGCACACCTGGCCTTGGTCTTAATTGGATCTGACAGATGAGGTTTGCCAGAAAGAATTTCTGGAGTAGATTAAGGCAAATTATGCTTGCTGGGCCAAGACTCTAGCCCAGTGTTGGAGTAGAGCACAGGGTGGCTATAGAAAACAGATTCTAGTCCCCTAGAGAAGGGAATGAAAAGAGCTAGGTGGGGCTTGGGCTAGGGTTCTAGTACAGCAGGACAGAATACATTCAGAAACTAAAGCAAAAGCCAAGTTATAAATTATAGAAGCACCATCAGGGTGAAGTCTGTAGCTGGGTAAGCCCAAGAATGCCTGGAGACTTACCCTAGGTACCACAGGTCATGCCACATGCAGGAAGGGGGCATTTAATAGGTTCATGAGTTGATTCATGGATGGTGAGCAACAAGGCTGCCTCATTCCACAACTTCCATGGGACATGTGAAGGACACTCCTTGGCTATCCAGTGGCTGGGACTCAAAGACAATACAATATGAATGAATGGTGTCTACTGGAGTTGTTCCATGCAGTGGCCCTGAGTGCCAGATATTTAGTCTATACACTGGAGGTCTTTAGCATGGTGCAGATAGAACAGAGGACACTGAGTGCAAATTTCTATTTATTTGTGCACATTTTAGACTGATTTAGAAATAATTCTAAAACATCTTGCTCTAAGTTGAGCAGAGCATATTGCTGAATGTGAAGAGCCAGAGATGTAGTTCAGTTGATGCAAAATTTACTGGTTAAAGGTAAGGACCACAGATTTTTGAATACTAAAGTGCTTTGACTCTGATCCTTAGATTTGTACAAATTGCTCACATGAATCTAGACATTTTTACACAAGGGATATGAACAAGCAGCTAAGCAGTGAAGCTAAGTAGGCTGAAAATTTGAACCCACAGCATTTCCTGGCTAGTGGAGTACATTTATTTCCCTTCATTGCTAAGTCTTCAGGGTATGTCTGTCCATAACTCCTCTCTACTTTTTTATCCTGGAGTCCAAACTCACCCCCACTCAGACAAAATGATAAACTACACTCTGAAGAATTGTAAAGATATGCCCAGAAAATAATTCTCGCTCAGATTTTTTTTCTGGCATCTTGTTTGGTCCAGTGTCTGAAACTATGATTGATGAAAGCTGATTGTGATGGCACAAAGCTGGAGTTGTGATCACTCAATGTTCCTTCATCTGAGAAAATAAATCAAGAGGAACAGCATCATGTAGTAGGGAAGAGAGGTATCCTAGAGCTATTTCTGTGGCAGGCCAGGGAACAAGTCACAGTCTCCCACAGAGCCTGAGCCTCTCAACTTCATTTTCATAATCAGGTTAGCTACTTTTCAAAGATGCTCTATGACACTCACATGGGGAAAAGCACGTGTTGCTTGGCTCAGCCTAATACGCTGACAGTGAAAGACTTAGGAAAGCACTTCCCCTCTTTTTTTCCCTTAGTGAATTGAAAGGCACTTTGAAAATATATTTAGTGTCTCTGAACATTTCTGGGCTCACTGCTGGTAGCATTTATAGAAGCCACATGGTGATATAGAAGCCTCACTCTTAAAAGCAAGCTTGAGATGAGTGAAAATAATGATCTAAATATTCTGCCCTAACTTGGGTGAGAAGGCGAGCTGAGATGACAGTGGATCCTAGTTACCAGAAACCCAACACTCCCTTTGAGGCCTTCCTCTCCGTCTGTACCCTTTCAATCTATCACCTAGCCCTACTGAGGTTTCCTCCTAAATCTCTCTTGAATCCCTCTACTGTTTCCATCTCCATCACTAATACCCAGCCTTCAGTTCTCATCAGGACACACACACACACACACACACACACACACAGTGCACTAAGCCATGGTCTCCTTCCTCCTGTTCTGTGCTCTCACAGTCCATTCCCCACACAGCAGCCATAGGTGTTTTTACAATATCAATCCATTCCTTTACTGGCCTCCATTCATACTACAAATACAACCCAAACTTCTGACCATGGCTCTCCAGGCCTTCAACTATCTGACTTCTGTATCTTTCTCCATTTTCATTTCCTACAACTCTCCCATTGTTCATAGTGCTCCAAACACCTTGACCTTCATCCTGTTTGTCCTACCTTGCACTTACTTCTTTCTCTTTCCAGAATGTGCTTCTTTCTGATATTGGCTCTTCTGTACCACTCTGATAATCAGAATAAATGCCCACTATATACAGAGTTATTCCTGACCATCAGTAGACTTTCAATCCCTGCCAATCTGTCATATTTCGTAGGTTACTTAATCATTTACCCATTTACTGTTAACCTCCAACAGACTATAGGATCCATGAGAACAAGTGTCTCACCCTTATGTCTAGTACTAACTGGCAGGTGGTAGGCACTCAGTAAGTATTTATTAAGTGGAATGAAGTGAATAAATGAAGGAATGACATTCTGGCTCTAACACCTGACTCCTAGTTGCTGAGTCATTATTCCAGCTAACTGGCTAACCTGCTGTCCAGTACTACATTATCTTGCTTTCCTCTGGTTAAAGGCACCCCAAGAGAGAGTTGAATATATGAGTCCCATTTTGACCTATTCTGCTTTGACTGAGCTCTGCTTACCTCAGTGTGCTAAGCATATGTATGGGGACCTGACAAAGAGTACCAATGATCCTAATCCAGTTTAACTAGCTAACAGGGGAAAAGGATGGTATGATGGATTAAAGACTGTAACAAATTCATCAACCTTCCTTCTTGCTATATGTTCAGGAAGATATATTCACTCCCCTTGAGTGTGGTGTCTTCTGTGACTTCTTGGGCTGAGAGAACACGTTGGGAGTTAGGCTGTGCCAGTATGGGGTCCAGGCCTTGGAAGACTAGTAGCTCCCACTTCCTGCCTCTAGGAACACACTCTCTTAGGGCCTTGAGCCTCCATGTAAGAAGTTCAGTTACTCTGTGGAGAGGCCATAAAGAAGCCCTGAAACTATAAAAATGGGAGAGAGGCCCAGCTGAGCTCAGACATCAGTCAGTACAAATAAGGCACCACACCATGAATGAATCCTTCTTGGAGTCTCCAAAGTGAAACAGCCATTAGGTGAATACAACTGAGTGATCCCAGTCAGGGCTCCCTGGGGCAGAAGAGTTGCCTATCTGAGCACTGCCCAAAGAATCCAAAAAAAATCTTCCAGCAATCTCTACCAGCCATCTACCAAACCCATTAACAGCAAGTAAGAGAGTCTATTTAGCAATTTTTCTTGCAGAGTCAAGATTTCCTTTAGATCGTCTGAATCTGATATGCACTGGATTATAGTTTCTGTCTGTTTTAATCATTGATGTATCTCCAGCAACTAAAACAGGGACGGGGACATAGTAGGAGCTCAATAAATACCTCTAATAAAATAAATCATTGCATTAGAAAAAAAATCAAAGAGGCAATTCTGACCTGAGGCAGTCACTCTCTAAAGGTATCAGATCACCAGCATTTCTTCAGGGCCTCAAGCATGGCCAAGTGCTGTTCAGAGATTATGACACCAAAATATTTCATTATAAAAGCTTTACAGTATATTTTATAATATTTAAGAAATAAAAAAAGAGAATGAAGAATAATGTAACTAAAACTCATACACTACCACTCAGCTTAAGAGACAATATATTGCCAAAGTTGTTCAATTCACCTAGTGTGGCCCTTTTTAGGTGACTTCCCCACCCTCCCCTGCAATATAACCACTATACTTAATTTGATGTTTATCAATCTCTCTCTATATGTATATATATATATATATTTCATATATATACATACACACACATATATATATTTCATATATATACATACACATATATATAGCATATATATAACCTCTTATACATATGATCGTTTTATAATAATGGTATTATGTGGATATGTATCTTTAAGTACTGATAGTATTGTTTCATGTTTTAAATTGTGTTACTTTACAATATGAATTCTTCTGCAATTTGTCTTAGTCTATATTTAAGAGTACATCCTTCTAGAAATATATACAGTATATATATATAGAGAGAGAGAGAGAAAGAGTATATACATGACACACACTGATACAGACATACCATATATGCTACTTTGTAACATTGTTTTTTTCTTTATGGTCTTTCATTCTGAAATACTTCACAAATACAAAAATGTAACAAACTCAGGTGGACATACTCCAAGAGGTAAAACACTGCAAATATACTAGAAGCCCTATGTGTATCCTTTTTCCATTGCATTCACTTCCTTCACTCTCCCTCCTGACCTCCTCCCATAGGCAGAATTTGGTAATTATATTTTATATCTCCCCCAAATATCTAAGATAATTTTTTATTTTTATAAAATATATCATTCTCTTCTACAAAGAAAAAGAAAATACTGACTTTTTGAGGGTCTGGACTTTATGCAGGTGTGTAAGTTCTTTCTTCCTATGTGGAGAAGGCTCTATACCAAGTCTCAGGTCCCTTCACAGCCATTAAACCTCTCCTCTCTAGATTCCTTAAGACTTGAGATGCCCCAAGGCAGCCTGTGGACATCACTACCACTCAGGTTTTCTCTCTCTCCATTTTTGACACTTGTAGATTTCCACTGTTTTCTTGTGAGTTTATCTATACATTTTAAAAGATGTATATTTGACCTTATGCAGCACTCCTAGGTGCTTATAGCAGGAGAGTTTTCAGAATATCTACATCTGCCAAATTTCTAGAAGTAAAAGCCATGAAAATATTTTAAATACATTGTAGTCAGCACAAGCATAAAGTCATTTCCCATAAGAATGTCACAATTTAAATAGCTGACATTTACAAAGCACTTGCTAGCTTTTTAAAAAGGTGTATCAATTTCATCTAAATAATTTACTTCATTTCAATGTTAATATCTTTATATGATCATTTTGCTTACATAAATATATTTTTAATTTTTTAAAATAAAGAATAACAACACATGCCTAATATATTAAAAAAGAAAACTAACAGACTTTTCCTTCATTAGGATAAAAACAGAGGGAAGTATTTCAGAGGCAATAAGTAGAGAAGAAGAAAGAAGAAAGAAGAAAGAAGAAGAAGAAAAAGGGGACAATCTCCAAAGTGGTTAGGCCAGGCTTAGAGAGAGAGAGAACATTTGTGAATTGGGTTGACTAACACAGATATGAGGAAGGGCCCAACGTCTGGAAAAAGGAGGGTTTTAGTGATGATGGTATAAACAAGTATAACTCTTAGTTATGGCCAGTGGAAAAAGGAACTCTGTGATACTTACTCTGGAAGTCTTGTTCTAGAACTGCACATAGCGTATCAAGCAGACTATTATTCCATCTGAAGTTCAAGTATTATGGTTATAATTGTTTTTTATTGGATGTATGAAGTGGTTTTTATTTTGCTTTGATACTCTTTCTATATTTGAAAATTCTTCCTGATTTACTAAGTATCCTAGCTATCTTCCATTTGTCCCTTCCCCATTATCTAGCCTTTGCCCTGTTCTAGAGGGCCCCTGGAGGCTGATGCACTGTCACAGTCGTCTCTTTTGGACCCAACTTTCAGCTGAGTTCAACTAATGAGAGGCACCAGGATGGGACTGGAGTGTAGAAAGAGAGTAAGTCGAGTTACTTATTTCCCCAGCACATTCCCTGACAAATAGTCATAGATTATCTGCCTTCTTCTACTCAAAGCCACAGCTCCTATCAGGCAATATTTCTATACAGTTACTATCTCCTGGTTAGGGTAATTCATCTCTCAGGCATCAGGTGGTCCCAGTATTATTACTACTAGCCCCAGAGGTCATTAACACTGCCTATAACTTTATTAGCCTCTCCTCAAATTATCCAACTTGATTATATCATCTCATTTGTGAAGGAACCCTGCATGATATAGAAGAATAATTTTGGTGTAAGATGAGACTGAAGAGATAGCTAAGGAAACAATCATACTAATATGATCAGATTTTTTTAAAGATTTCTCTGGGAGGAGGCTGGAAAGATGCTAGAGTAGGAGGACCCTAGGCTTACCTCATACCACAGATACAACTAGATAACACTCTCATCAGTATAAATAACCAGAAAATAACCCAAAGACTGGCAGAACAAACTCCACAACTAAAAGCAGAGAGGAGAGCACACTGAAGAAGGTATGAAGGGCAGAGACATGGTTTGGGAGCTTAACAGACTATCTGCAGTCAGGAGGGAGCCAGTGGTATGGAGAAGGGTGAGAAACAAGCTATCACACTGGCAAGTCCACAAGGAGAAGATGAATCCCCATAACATTTGGTTTTGAAAGCAAGAGAGGCCGAATTTCATGAGTTCTTACAACCAGCGGGACTTAAACCCTGGAATTTTAAAAATCAGCAGCTTAGCTCTGGGAGAGCCCAGAGCGTGTTAGGAAGCAGAGTCCCTACATCTAAAGAAACAGCAGACAAACAGCCCATGCAATTACAGCATAGAAGCGGCACTTTGGAAAATATCTGGGGCGTATGAGAGGGAGAGTTATGTACTCATCTCAGAGCATGGGATGGCAGGGAGAGCCCTCCAGCAATAAAGGATCTGGCAGGTGCCATTTCCCTCTCCTGCCCTCTAGCATAAACACACAGTCACCTGTAGGAACCAGTGCAGCACTGATTCTTGCTATTTAACTTGCTTACACCAAGCCCCGTGTCACCCCATTTCCTCTGATCCACCCTTCCCAGTCTGCTTGCTTCAGTCCCTGTGCTCTAGCGTCCCTCCCCCAGGAGACAGGTGCAAATCCTGCCAACACCATGACTGACTCTTGTGTTTAGTGGGGGCACTGGTTCCAGGGGCAGGGGCAGGTCTCATTTCACAAGCAGACCAGCGTGCACACTGTTAAGATGTGCTGCACCCCGGCTGGAACCAAACATTGCCCACAACAGGCAAAGAGAAACTCAGCAGATGACTGGACTGAAGAATAAGCAGCCAGGACACACAGGGCATAGGCAACACACACATACTCCCTGAAGCACCAGGTCCTGGGGAACAGAGGACACTGTACTGTAGAGCACTACAGAACTTCTTCATAAGACCATTACTGGCAAGAGCAGGAAGAGTAGATGACTATCCTAACACAGAAACAGATACAGATAGTCAGACAAAATGAGGAGACAGAGGAATATGTCCCAAATGAAAGAACAGGACAAAACCACAGCAAGAGACCTAAGCAAAATGGATGTAAGTAATATGCCTTATAGAGACTTTAAAGTAATGATCATAAAGATACTGAACTTGAGAAAAGAGTGGAGGACCTCAATGAGACCCTTAACAAAGAGATAAAAAAGAACCAAGCAGAGATGCCGAACACAATAAATGAAATTAAAATACACTTGACAGAATAAATAGCAGGCTAGAGGAGCAGAGGGATGAATTAATGACCTTGAAAACAGAGTCATGAAAAGGACTCAAGCTGAGCAAGTAAGAGAGAAAATTATGCAAACTGAGAATAAACTTAGGGAATGCAGCAACTTCATCAAGCATAATAACATTTGCATTATAGGGATCCCAGAAGAAGAAAAAAAAGGAAAGGGGGCAGAAAATTTATTTGAAGAAATAATAGCTGAAAACGTCCCTAATCTGGGGAGGGAAACATATCCAGATCCAAGAGATACAGAGATACCTCAACAAAATCGACCCAAGGAGGTCCACACCAAGACACATAGTAATTAAAATGGTAAAAAGTAGTGATAAAGAAAAAAATTTTAAAACAGCAAGAGAAAAGAAGACAGGTACATACAAGAGAAATACTATAAAGCTATCAAGGAACTTTTCAGCAGAAACTTTGTAGTTCAGAAGACTGTGGCATGATATATTCAAAGTGCTGAAAGGGAAACTTCTGCAGCCAAGAATACTCTATCCAGTAAGGTTACTACTCAGTATAGAAGGAGAGATAGTTTCTCAAACAAACAAAAACTAAAGGAGTTCATGACCACTAAACCAGCCCTACAAGAAATATTAAAGGGGACTCTTTAAGAAGAAAGGAAAAGACCATAAGTGAGAATGTGAAATGTAGGAATCACAAAAGCAGTTAAAAAAAAAAAAAGTATGTCTATAAAAATCAGTCAAGGGAGGGGTGCCTGGGTGGCTCAGTCGGTTAAGCATCTGCCTTCAGCTCAGGTCATGATCCCAGGGTCCTGGGATTGAGCCCGGCATCGGGCTCCCTGCTCAGGGGAGAGTCTGCTTCTCCCTCTCCCTCTGCCTGCCGCTCTGCCTACTTGTGCTCTCTATCTCTCTGTCAAATAAATAAATAAAATCTTTAAAAAAAATCCAGTCAAGGGATTCACAAAATAGAAGAATATATGACACCATATACCTAAAATGTGGGGGGAGAGAGTAAAGAATAGTTCAAACTTAAAGAATCATCATCTTAATATAGATTGCTATATACAGGGGTGCCTGGGTGGCTCAGGTCATGATCTTGGAGTCCTGGGATGGAGCCTCACATCAGGCTCCCTGCTCGGCTAGAAGTCTGCTTCTCCCTCTGCTCCTCACCCTGCTCTCAGGCTCTCTCTCACTTTCTTTCTCTCTCTCTCAAATAAATAAATAAAATCTTTAAAAAAAGATTGCTATATGTAGAAGATGTTATATACAAACCTAATGGTAAGCACAAATCAAAAACCAGTAATATATATGCAAAAAATAAAGAGAAAGAAATCCAAGTATATCACTAAAGAAAGCCAGCAAACCATAAAAGAGAGCAAGAATCAGAGAAAAACTACAAAAACAACCAAAAAACAAGTAAAAAAATGGCAATAAATACATATTTACCAATAATGACCTTGAATATAAATGGACTAAATGCTCCATCAGAAGATATACAGTTACATTAGAATGGGTAAAAAAACAAGACCCATCTATATGTTGCCTATAAGAGACTCATTTCAGACCTAAATAAAGACACCTGCAGGTTAAAGTGAGGGGATAGGGACGCCTGGGTGGCTCAGTCGGCTAAGTGTCTGCCTTCGGCTCAGGTCATGATCCTGGGGTTCTGGGATGAGTCTCGCATTGGGCTCCTTGCTCAGCAGGGAGCCTGCTTCTCCCTCTCCCTCTGCCTGCCACTCCTCCTGCTCATGCTCACTTGTGCTCTCTCTCACTCTCTCTGACAAATAAATAACTAAATAAATCTTTAAAAAAAAGTGAGGGGATGGAGAAACATTTATCATGAAAATGGATGTCAAAAGAAAACCAGGGTGGCAATACTTTTATCAGACAAAATAGACTTTAAGACAAAGACTATATAACAAAAAAACAAAGAAGGACACTAATAATAAAGGGGATAATCCAACAAGGAGATATAACAATTGCTTTCTTCCCCCTAAGATTTTATTTTTAAATAATCTCTACACACAATATGGGGCTTGGACCCACAACTCTGAGATCAAGAGTTGCACACTCCATTGACTGAGCCAGCCAGGCAGCCCTTAATTGTTTTTTGGAGATTTTATTTATTTATTTGAGAGAGAGAGAGAGAGAGAGTGAGTCACAAGCAGGGGGGGAGAGGGAGAAACAGGCTCCCCACTGAGCAGGGAGCCTGATGTGGGGCTCGATCCCAGGACCCTAGGATCATAACCTGAGCTGAAAGCAGACACTTAACCAACTGAGCTACCCAGGCACCCCTAGTTTTTTTTAATAAGTAATCTCTATGCCCAACTTGGGGCTCAAACTCATGACCCTGAGATCAAGAGTTGCATGAAGATATAATAATTGTAAATATTTATGCATCCAACATAGAAGTACCCAAATACATACAAGAGTTAACAGCAAACATAAAGGAAGTAATCAATAGTAATACAAAATAGTAGGGGATTTTAACACTCCACTTACATCATTGGACAGATCATCCAAACAGAAAATCAACAAGAAAACAGTGGCTTTGAATGACACACTGGACCAGATGTATTTAACAGATCAATTCAGAACATTCCATCCTATAAGAGCAGAATACACATTCTTTTCAAGTGCACATGGAACATTTTCCAAAAGAGATCACATATTAAGCCAAAAAACAAGTCTCATCAAATTCAGTCATACCACGCATTTTTTTTACCATAACACTATGAAACTAAAAATCAATCACAAGAAAAAATCTAGAAAGACCACAAATACATGGAGGTTAAATAATATGTTACTAAACAATGAATGGTTCAACCAAGAAATCAAAGAAGAAATTAAAAAGTACATGGAAACAAATGAAAATGAAAATACAATGGTCCAAAACCTCTGGAATGCAGCAAAAGCAATTCTAAGAGGGAAGTTTATAGCAATACAGGCCTACCTCAAGAAGCAAGAAAAATCTCAAACAACCTAATCTTACACCTATGGGAGCTACAAAAAGAACAACAAACAAAGACTAAAACCAGGTGAAGGAAGGAAATAATAAAGATTAGAGCAAAAATAAATGCTATAGAAACTAAAAAAAACAACTGAACAGATCAATGAAACCAGGAGCTGGTTCTTTAAAAATATCAACAGGATTAATAAACCTGTAGCCACATTCATCTAAAAAGAGAGAGAGAGAGAATTCAAATAAACAAAATCATAAATGAAGGAGAAATAACTAACACAAGAGCAATACAAATAACTGTAGAGAATATTATAAAAAATTATATGCCAACAAATTGGACAACATAGAAGAAATGGGTAAATTTCTAGAAACCTATAACCTACCAAAACTGAAACAGGAAGAAATAGAAAACTTGAACAGACTGATTACCAGCAATGAAACTGAATCAGTAATCAAAAATTCCCAACAAACAAAAGTCCAGGACCAGACGGCTTCACAGATGAATTCTACCAAACATTTAAAGAAGAGTTCATACCTATTTTTCTCAAACTATTCCAAAAAATAGAAGAGGGAGGAAAACTTCCAAATTCACTTGATGAGGCCAGCATTACCCTGATACCAAAACCAGATAAAGACACCACAAAACAAGAGAACTACAGGCCAATATCTCTGATAAACATAGATGCAAAATCTTCAACAAAATGATAGCAAACTGAATCTAAGAATACATTAAAAAAATCTTTCACCACGATCAAGTAGGTTTTATTCCTGGGATGTAAGGGTGGTTCAACGTTCACAAATCAATCAGTGTGACAAATCAAATCAATAAAACAAAGGTTAAAAACATATGATCATTTTAGGAGATGCAGAAAAAGCATCTGACAAAGTAAAACATCCATCCACTAAAAAAACAAAAACAAAAAAAACTCAACAAAGTAAGGTTAGAGGAAACATACCTCAACATAATAAAGGCCTTATATGAAAAACCCACAGCAAACATCATACTCAATGATGAAAAACCATTTTCCTTAAGGTCAGGAACAAAACAAGGATATCCACTCTCATCACTTCTATTAAACATAGTACTAGAAATCCTAGCCACAGCAATTAGACAACAAAAAGAAATAAAAGGCATCCAAATTGGTAAGAAAGAAGTGTAACATTCACTATTTGCAGATGACATGATACTCTATATAGAAAACCCTAAAGACTCCACCAAAAACTACTAGAATTGATACATAAGTTCAGTAAAGTTGCAGGATGAAAAATCAATGTACAGGAATCTGTTGCATTTCTATACACCAATAATGAAGCAGCAGAAAGAGAAACTAAGAAAATAATCCCATTTACAATTGCATCAAAAATAATAAAATTCCTAGGAATAAACTTAACCCAAAGAAGTAAAAGACCTGTACTCTGAAAACTATAAAACATTGATGAAAGAAATTGAAGATGACACAAAGAAATAGAAAAGCGTTCTGTGCTCATGGATTGGAAGAACAAATATTGTTAAAATGTCGATACTACCCAAAGCAATCTACAGGTTTAATGCAAACCCTATCAAAATACCACGAGCATTTTTTTACAGATCTAGAAAAAACAATCCTAAAATTTGCATAGAACCACAAAAGATCCTTGAAAAAGAAAAGCAAGGCTGGAAGAATCACAATTCTGGGCTTCAAGTTATATTACAAAGGTGTAGTGATCAAAACAGTATGTTACTGACACAAAATAGATACCTAGATCAATGGAATAGAACAGAAGACCCAGCTATAAACCCATAGTTATATGGTCAATTAATCTTCGACAAAGGAGGAAAGAATATGCAATGGGGAAAGGACAGTCTCTTCAACAAACAGTGTTGGGAAAACTGGATAGCTACATGCAAAAGAATGAAGTTGGACCACTTTCTTAAACCACACACAAAAATAAACTCAAAATGGATCAAAAACCTAAAAGTGAGACCTGAAACCATAAAATTCCTAAGAGAGAGCACAGGCAGTAATGTCTCTGACATTGCCTGTAACAACATTTTTCTAAATATCTCTCTTAAGGCAAGGGAAACAAAAGCAAAAATAAACTACTGGGACTACATCAAATGAAAAGCTTCTGCACAGCCAAGGAAACAATCAAGAAAACTAAAAGGCAATAAGAGAAGATGTTTGCAAATGACATATCCAATTAAGGGTTAGAATCCAAAATATAAAAGAACTGATACAACTAAACAACCAAAAAACAAATAATCCAATTTAAAAACAGGCAGAGGACCTGAATAGACATCTCCCCAAAGAAGACATCCAGATGGCCTACAGACACATGAAAAGATGGTAACATCACTCATCATCAGGGAAATACAAATCAAAACTAAAATGAGATAACACCTCACACCTGTTAGAATGGCTAAAGTCTACAACACAAATAACAATAAGTGCTGGTGAGGATGTGGAGAAAAAGAAACCCTCTTGCACTGCTGATGGGAATGCAAACTAGTACAGCCACTCTGGAAAACACTATGGAGCTTCCTCAAAAAGTTAAAAATAGAACTACCATATAATCTAGTAATTGCACTACTGGATATTACTGCAAAAATACAAAAGCACTAATTCAAAAAGATACATGCACCCCTATGTTTTTTGTAGCATTATTCACAATAGCCAAATTATAGAAGCAGCCCAAGTGTCCATCAACAGATGGATGGATAAAGATGATGTGATACACACACACACACACACACAGTGGAATATTATTCAGCTATAAAAAAGAATGAAATCTTGCCATTTGCAACAACATGGATGGAGGTAGAGAGTATAATGCTAAGCGAAAGAGGTTAGAGAAAGACAAATACCATATGATCTCACTCATATGTGTAATTTAAGAAACAAAACAAATGGGGATGGAGCAAGATGGCAGAGGAGTAGGAGACCTGGATTTCGTCTGGTCTCAGGAATTCAGCTGCATAGGGATCAAACCATTCTGAACACCTACAAACTCAACAGGAGATCGAAGAAAAGAATAGCAACAACTCTCTGAACAGAAAAGCGACCACTTTCTGGAAGGTAGGACATGCAGAGAAGTGAATCTGAGGCGATAGTTGGGAGGATAGATGGCAGGGGATGGGCCTCCGTAGGCCACTTCTGGCAAGTGATAGAGCCGCGGAGAACAAAATCGGAACTCCGCTGAGAGACATCGCTCCAGTGGCTAAGCGGGGGGTGGAACCCTCGTGGGACAGTATGGTCTCAGGACCCTCGGGGTCACAGAAAGACCGGGGGTGCCTGAGTGCGGCAGAGCTCCCAGGTATCGGAGCAGGGAAGCCTGCTGCAGAGATGGAGCAGAGGAGCGGGCTCTCAGCTTGGGGTTGCCATAAACCGTGATCCGCGGCACAGTCGGGCCACTGCTCCTCCAGCGGGGAGCCAACAAGTGGCAGATCCAGGGAGACTCACCTTCCTTCCCCGGGAGGAGCGGTGTGGGAGCGCACCGCATGGATCTGCTGGGTTTGGAGACCACACTGAGTTGGGTGCCAGAGATAGAAATGCTCGGTCACAGGCCGGGTGAGCACAGAGTATGGCTGGAGACCGGGGAGACGGGAGTGATTGACTGCTTTTCTCTGGGGGCACACTGAGGAGCGGGGCCCCGAGTTCTCGGCTCCTCCGGGGCGGAGATTGGGAGGCCGCCATTTTCACTCTCATCCTCCAAAGCTGTACGGAAAGCTTGCAGGGAACAAAAGCTCCCGAGAGCAAACCCGAGCAGATTACTTAGCCCGACCAGGCAAGGGTGGGGCAATTCCGCCTCCGGCAAAGACATTTGGGAACCATGGCAACAGGCCCCTCCCCCAGAATATCAGTGAGAACAGCCAGCCAAGACCAAGATCAATGAGAACGGCAGAACTCCCGCACTAGGGGAATACTGCACAAAGAATCCACGGCTTTTTTACCATGATTCTTTAGTCTTTCAAAGTTAATTTTTTTTTAACTGTCTTTTTTTTTTTTTTGAATTTTTCTTTTTCCCTTTTTCAACCAACATCTTATCAATCCCTTTTTTAAAAAACATTTTTATTTTTCATTTTTAGAGTCATATTCTATCCCTTCAGAGTAGTTACCCGTATTTTTGGCATATATATATAAGTTGTTCTCTCATTAAAATTTTGAGATACAGTTTCTTCTAACAGATCAAAATATACCCTAAATATCTAGTGTATGGCTTTGTTCTACTCTCCTGTCTGATCACATTCTCTCCCTTTTTTTTTTAATCCTCTTCTTTCTTTTTTCAAACAACCTCTTATCAATTCCTTTTATACAATTTTTTATAATTTTCATCTTTACAGTCATATTCCATCCCTTCATCATATCAACCCTTATTTTTGACATATATAAGTTTTTCTTTCTTTAAAATTTTGGGAGGCTCTTTCTTCTAACATACCAAAATACACCGAAAATCTAGTGTGTGGCACTGATCTATGCACCAGCCTGATCATATTTGATCATATTCTGGTTTTTTTGTTTTGTTCTGTTTTTGTATGTTTTTATCTTTTTCTTTCTTTTTCTTTTTTCTCTCTTTCCCTTTCTTTTCCCCCGGCTTCAGGTCTTTCCTGATTTGTTTAGAGTATATTTTCTGGGGACGTTGTTACCCTGTTAGCATTTTGTTCTCTCATTCATCTATTCTCCTCTAGACAAAATGACAAGACGGAAAAAATCACCTCAACAAAAAGAACAAGAGGTAGTACCGACTGCCAGGGACCTACTCAAAACGGACATTGGTACGATGTCAGATCTAGAATTCAGAATCATGACTTTAAAAATACTAGCTGGGCTTGAAAAAAGCATTGAAGTTATTAGAGAAACCCTTTCTGGAGAAATAAAAGAACTAAAATCTAACCAAGTCGAAATCAAAAAGGCTATTAATGAGGTGCAATCAAAAATGGGGGCGCTAACTGCTAGGTTAAATGAGGCAGAAGAAAGAATCAGTGATATAGAAGACCAAATGATGGAAAATAAAGAAGCTGAGAAAAAGAGAGATAAACAACTACTGTATCACAAGGGCAGAATTCGAGAGATAAGCGATACCATAAGACGAAACAACATTAGAAAAATTGGGATCCCAGAAGAAGAAGAAAGAGAGAGACGGGCAGCAGGTATATTGGAGCAAATTATAGCAGAGAACTTCCCTAATTTGGGGAAGGAAACAGGCATCAAAATCCAGGAGGCACAGAGAACCCCTCTCAAAATCAGTAAAAATAGGTCAACACCCCGACATCTAATAGTAAAACTTACGAGTCTCAGAGACAAAGAGAAAATCCTGAAAGCAGCTCGGGAGAAGAGATATGTAACCTACAATGGTAGAAACATTAGATTGGCGACAGAGCTATCCACAGAGACCTGGCAAGCCAGAAAGGACTGGCATGATATATTCAGAGCACTAAACGAGAAAAATATGCAGCCAAGAATACTATATCCAGCTAGGTTGTCATTGAAAATAGAAGGAGAGATAAAAAGCTTCCAGGACAAACAAAAACTAAAGGAATTTGCAAACACGAAACCAGCCCTACAAGAAATCTTGAAAGGGGTCCTCTAAGCAAAGAGAGAGCCTAAAAGCAACACAGACCAGAAAGGAACACAGACAATATACAGTAACAGTCACCTTACAGGCAATACAATGGCACTAAATTCATATCTTTCAATAGTTACCCTGAATGTAAATGGGCAAAATGCCCCAATCAAAAGACACAGGCTATCAGATTGGATTAAAAAACAAGACCCATCGATATGCTGTCTGCAAGAGACTCATTTTAGACCCAAAGACACCCCCAGATTGAAAGTGAGGGGGTGGAAAACCACATACCATGCTAATGGACACCAAAAGAAAGCTGGGGTGGCAATCCTTACATCAGACAAATTAGATTTTAAACCAAAGACTATAATAAGAGATGAGGAAGGACACTGTATCCTACTTAAAGGGTCTATCCAACAAGAAGATCTAACAATTGTAAATATCTATGCCCCTAACGTGGGAGCAGCCAACTATATAAGCCATAATAACAAAAGCAAAGAAACACATCGACAACAATAAAATAATAGTGGGGGACTTTAACACCCTCCTCACTGAAATGGACAGATCATCTAAGCAAAAGATCAACAAGGAAATAAAGACTTTAAATGACACACTGGACCAAATGGACTTCACAGATCTATTCAGAACATTCCATCCCAAAGCAACAGAATACACATTCTTCTCTAGTGCACATGGAACATACTCCAGAATCAATCACATCCTAGATCATAAATCAGGTCTCAACTGGTACCAAAAGATTGGGATCATTCCCTGCCTATTTTCAGACCACAATGCTTTGAACTCAATCACAAGAGGAAAGTCGGAAAGAACTCAAATACATGGAGGCTAAAGAGCATCCTACTAAAGAATGAATGGGTCAACCAGGAAATTAAAAAAGAATTTAAAAAATTCATGGAAACCAATGAAAATGAAAACACAACTGTTCAAAATCTTCGGGATGCAGCAAAGGCAGTCCTAAGAGGCAAGTATATAGCAATACAAGCCTTTCTCAAGAAACAATAAAGGTCTCAAGTACACAACCTAACCCTACATCTAAAGGAGCTGGAGAAAGAACAGCAAATAAAGCCAAAACCCAGCAGGAGAAAAGAAATAATAAAGATCAGAGCAGAAATCAATGAAATAGAAACCAAAAGAACAGTAGAACAGATCAACGAAACTAGGAGCTGGTTCTTTGAAAGAATTAACAAGATTGATAAACCCCTGGCCAGACTTACCAAAAAGAAAGGAGAAATGACCCAAATCAATGAAATCATGAATGAAAGAGGAGAGATCACAACCAACACCAAAGAAATACAAACAGTTACAAGAACATATTATGAGCAACTCTATGCCAGCAAATTAGACAATCTGGAAGAAATGGATGCATTCCTAGAGATGTATCAACTACCATAACTGAACCAGGAAGAAATAGAAAACCTGAACAGACCTATAACTACGAAGGAAATTGAAGCAGTCATCAAAAATCTCCCAACAAACAAGTGCCCAGGGCCAGATGGCTTCCCAGGGGAATTCTACCAAACATTTAAAGAAGAATTAATACCTATTCTTCTGAAACTGTTCCAAAAAATAGAAATGGAAGGGAAACTTCCAAACTCGTTTTATGAGGCCACCATTACCTTGATCCCAAAACCAGACAAAGACCCCATCAAAAAGAATTACAGACCAATATCCTTGATGAACACGGATGCAAAAATTCTCACCCAAATACTAGCCAATAGGATCCAACAGCACATTAAAAGGATTATTCACCACGACCAAGTGGGATTTATCCCTGGGCTGCAAGGTTGGTTCAACATCCACATGATACAATACATTAACAAAAGAAAGAACAAGAATCATACGATCCTCTCAATAGATGCAGAAAAAGCATTTGACAAAGTACAGCATCCTTTCTTGATCAAAACACTTCAGAGTATAGGGATAGAGGGTACATACCTCAATATCATAAAGGCCATCTGTGAAAAACCTACAGTGAATATCATTCTCAATGGGGAAAAACTGAGAGCTTTCCCCCTAAGGTCAGGAACACGGCAGGGATGTCCACTATCACCACTGCTATTCAACACAGTATTAGAAGTCCTAGCCACAGCAATCAGACAACAAAAAGAAATAAAAGGCATCCAAATCGGCAAAGAAGTCAAACTCTCACTCTTTGCAGATGATATGATACTTTATGTGGAAAACCCAAAAGACTCCACCCCAAAAGTGCTAGAACTCATACAGGAATTCAGTAAAGTGGCAGGATATAAAATCAATGCACAGAAATCAGTGGCATTCCTATACACCCAACAACAAGACAGAAGAAAGAGAAATTAAGGAGTCGATCCCATTTACAATTGCACCCAAAACCATAAGATACCTAGGAATAAATCTAACCAAAGAGGCAAAGGATCTGTACTCAGAAAACTATAAAATACTCATGAAAGAAATTGAGGAAGACACAAAGAAATGGAAAAACGTTCCATGCTCATGGATTGGAAGAACAAATATTGTGAAGATGTCAATGCTACCTAGAGCAATCTACACATTCAATGCAATCCCCATCAAAATACCATCCACTTTTTTCAAAGATATGGAACAAATAATCCTAAAATTTGTATGGAACCAGAAAAGACCCCGAATAGCCAGAGGAATGTTGAAAAAGAAAAGCAAAGCCGGTGGCATCACAATTCCGGACTTCCAGCTCTATTACAAAGCTGTCATCATCAAGACAGTATGGTACTGGCACAAAAACAGACACATAGATCAATGGAACAGAATAGAGAGCCCAGAAATGGACCCTCAACTCTGGTCAACTAATCTTTGACAAAGCAGGAAAGAATGTCTAATGGAAAAAAAGACAGTCTCTTCAACAAATGGTGTTGGGAAAATTGGACAGCCACATGCAGAAGAATGAAACTGGACCATTTCCTTACACCACACACAAAAATAGACTCAAAATGGTTCAAAGACCTAAATGTGAGACAGCAGTCCATCAAAATCCTAAAGGAGAACACAGGCAGCAACCTCTTCGACCTCAGCCACAGCAACTTCTTCCTACAAACATCGCCAAAGGCAAGGGAAGCAAGGGCAAAAATGAACTATTGGGACTTCATCAGGATAAAAAGCTTTTGCACAGCAAAAGAAACAGTCACCAAAACCAAAAGACAACCGACAGGATGGGAGAAGATATTTGCAAATGACATATCAGATAAAGGGCTAGTATCCAAAATCTATAAAGAACTTATCCAACTCAACACCCAAAGAACAAATAACCCAATCAAGAAAGGGCAGAAGACATGAACAGACATTTTTCCAAAGAAGACATCCAAATGGCCAGCAGACACATGAAAAAGTGCTCAATATTACTCAGCATCAGGGAAATCCAAATCAAAACCTCAATGAGATACCACCTCACACCAGTCAGAATGGCTAAAATTAACAAGTCAGGAAACGACAGATGTTGGCGGGGATGCGGAGAAAGGGGAACCCTCCTACACTGTTGGTGGGAATGCAAGCTGGTGCAACCACTCTGGAAAATAGTATGGAGGTTCCTCAAAAAGTTGAAAATAGAGCTACCTTATGACCCAGCAATTGCACTACTGGGTATTTACCCCAAAGATACAAATGTAGGGATCCAAAGGGGTACGTGCACCCTGATGTTTATAGCAGCAATGTCCACAATAGCCAAACTGTGGAAAGAGCCAAGATGTCCATCGACAGATGAATGGATAAAGAAGATGTGAGATATATATATATATATATATATATATATATATACACACACACACACACACACACACACACACACACACACACAATGGAATATTTTGCAGCCATCAAAAGGAATGAGAGCTTGCCATTTGCAACGATGTGGATGGAACTAGAGGGTGTTATGCTGAGCGAAATAAGTCAATCAGAGAAAGACATGTATGATATGATCTCACTGATATGAGAAATTCTTAATAATCAGGAAACAAACTGAGGGTTGCTGGAGTGGGGGGTGGGGTGGGAGGGATGGGGTGGCTGGGTGATAGACACTGGGGAGGGTATGTGCTATGGTGAGCGCTGTGAATTGTGCAAGACTGTTGAATCACAGATCTGTACCTCTGAAACAAATAATGCAATATATGTTAAGAAAAAAAAAAAGAAGAAGATAGCAGGAGGGGAAGAATGAAGGGGGGGAAATCAGAGGGGGAGACGAATGGACTCTGAGAGACTCATGAGATACGACGGACTCTGAAAACAAACTGAGGGTTCTAGAGGGGAGGGGGGTGGGAGGATGGGTTAGCCTGGTGATGGTATTAAAGAGGGCACGTTCTGCATGGAGCACTGGGTGTTATGCACAAACAATGAATCATGGAACACTACATCAAAAACTAATGATGTAATGTATGGTGATTAACATAACAATAAAAAATTTTTAAAAAAAGAAACAAAACAAATAAGCAAAGGAAAAAAAAGAGAGAGAGAGAGACAAACTAAGAAATAGACTCTTAGCTCTAGAGAACAAATTGATGATTACCAGAGGGGAGGTGGGTGGGGAGATGGGTGAAATAGATGATGGGGATTAAGGAAGGCACTTGTGATGAGCACCGAGTGTTGTATGTAAGTGTTGAACCACTATATTGTAACACTGTATGTTAACAATACTGGAATTAAAATGAAAAACTTAATTAAAAAATTTTTTTAAGATTTCTCTGGCTGTAATTAAAAAAAAAAAAAAGACAAGAGTAAGGAAAGCAGAATGACTGTGGATAGATGGATTAGCAAACTTTATCAACTGTCCAAGAAACACTAGTAGTACTTGTCATAGATTAGATGAAGAGATAATGAAGATTAATCCTAGGTTTCCAGCTTGCATAACCAGCTAATACAGTGGCTGTAACATGGAGGATGCCGGAAAGAACCATGTATGTCTTCCAAGTCCATTCAAGCAAGTACAATGAGAAGTTCCTTTCATCTGATTTAGAATGTTTAGTATGAGAAGCATTTGGGACATCTATGATGAAGGCAGGTAGCCAGCTGGATGTAGGGTCTGGAGCTTGGAAGAGAGGGTTTGAAAATGTACATTTGTGAGGTATGAGCATGGATCAGATAACTAAAGGACAGAGTAAAGAGTAAAAAGAGAGGAGAGGTAGGGATGAGATTTGAGGAATCCTGTCATTTAATGACTGGTTGAAGGCAAAATATGCAAATGAAACTGAGAAGAAACAGCCAAGAGAAAAGAGGAAATCCAGCTATTGAAATAGGTCTGTGTATATACAAATATCCAACAGTCAGAATGCTAAAGAGTTTTCCCAATTCAGACCCAACTCACGTGGTGATGACAGCCCAGAGTTACAAAGTTAGGTTTGCATTAGGTTTCTCTCCAACCCTAGAAGGCTATAGAGACAGTGTAGTTAGGGCAGGCCTTAGGAATTGTGGTACGGAGTCAGATAACCCAGATTTGCATCCTAGCTTCCCTCTCCATTATGACCTCAAGCAAATTGTTTAACCAGTCTCATCAGTAAAATGGGGATAAATTATTATTTCTATCTCAAAGTTTTGTGAAAATTAGACAACGTAATGTATTCAAAATCTATAGCACAGTGTCTGACACACAGTAAATGTTGGATATCATTCTTATTTTTCATGATGAGATTAGAGAATTACACTAGGAAAACAACAACAAAAAATAGAAGAGGGCTAAAATCCAATAATGGAAAGCCTGGATGCACATCCGTCAGTAGGTTTGAGATACTGGGGACTGAGGGAAAAGCAGGGTCAGAACACCAGTAGCAGCCCTAACCCACAGAACCAACAGTTTTCCCACTAGCTTCAGTGCCCTCTCTGGTGCTCTTGTAAAAAAAAAAAAAAAAACAACCGTGAAGTGGCCAAAAAGGAAAAGTGGGAAAGTGAAGAAGTGAAGGAGGAAGCTGGGCCTTCCATAAACTGAGTAATTAGATTTCACATGACTGAGAACACGGTATATTTCTTTCTCCTACATCATTTTCCTTCACCATAAGCGAACAAACTCACAAATGCACTTCTGCAATTCAGTGACAATAATTATATGTGTCTTACATTGAAGTTTCTGATTCTAGAAATTTTAGAGACCTACAGAATCATTCCATTTTGGGAAGTGGCTGCCCTGTCATGGTTTGTCTAGGACTTTCCTGGTTTTAGAACTGAAAGTCCCATGTGCTGGGAAATCCCTCACTCTTGGAAAAATTAGAATGGTTGGTCACCTAGTGGTATTTCCTTCTAACACTGGAAAAGAAGACTCATCCCAATCAGTCTGACAGCATGGGATATAACCAGCTTGCTGTTTGTGTAGAGAGAGGAGTTGATCCCTACAGGGTATAATTTTAAGGGATATCAAAATCCTTTTGCCTCTAACCCAAACTGCTCCTGACCCTCAGCCCTCTTTCTGCTCCCATTCCATTGACTGAGACTGCCTCAAATTCTGAACTGGCAAACTCTTGGGTTGGGGCTACCTGAAGCTTCCTTGCAATGCTAATATGGTTTGGGAAGTAAGAAAGTTCTTATCAGGGACTAACATTTTAACTGAATATAATCTATCAGATTAGTCAAACCCCTAGCAGATTATGGTGGAAATGAATGGAAATCATGTAAATTTTGATGGCGTATGGAGCAGGTCAAGAAAGATTTGGATGATGGAAGAGATTCCACATGCATTGGTTTAGATAGGGTAAAACTGTAGAAACCTCTAGACAAGAATTTCTAAGGTGTTTTCCTTGGAGTATTTGTCCCAATTTTCTCTGTATAAAAGTGTTCCATAGCAAATTAATTTTGGAAAACCCCACATGCTATCTCTCCTTTCTTTACAGATTAAACATGAGAGCAGAACATTAAGAGCTCTGAGAGGTCCAGCATCAAAGAATTCTGTTAAATTTTAACTCAGCATTTCCCCATTTTATCATTCAACCCTCTGTGGTAGCATCATTCAGATATAATACAGCATCATTCAGAACATTTTTGGGAAAGATGCTATTATTTTTGAAGAGGAAAGAAATTTTTCCTTAGCCTATTTGAGGTAAATAGGTATTAAAGGAATAAAATGATAAATCAACCAGATGGGTGGTTCTTTAAAAAAATCTTTTCAGGCATGTGTGGGTGGCTCAGTCGGTTAAGCGTCCAACTCTTGATCTCAGCTCAGGTCTTGATCTCAGCGTTGTGAGTTCAAGCCCCATTTTGGGCTCCATGCTGGGCATGAAGCCTACTTAAAAAATTTTTTTCATGTACTTTACAAAATGATGAGACACATATTCATTCATTCATTCATTGCACAAATACTTAAGATTACTCGATATTTAGGATCATCCACTATGTGGCAGGCAAAGTTCTAGATGCTGGAGATCTAAGCAAGAGCAGAGAAAACCCTGCTTTCATGGAGGTATCATTCTAGTGTGAGAATATAACATTGAACCTGAGCTTTTAGCACATCTTGAAACATGTTTGTAAAATAAACCTCAAGACCATTATGTGAGTTAAGAGCTCCTACCAGTATTTGCTAACTCTTGACCTCATGGACTTGGTTCTGAATCCCCAGCTCTATAAGCCCTTCCTTCAACTCTTTTCCCATGTATTTGCATCTCAGCTTTCCTCCACAGAATCATCATTCTGGATGTCAGCACACTGAGGTAGCTTCAGCAAAGTAATCAGCTCTAGCTCTTGACTGACAGTTCCTACCTCTGACATCTCAAATGTATGAGCCCTAGATCTTCAGACGGCAGGGTGGTGATGGGGTGGTAGTGCTGAAGGAGGTATTCAGAAAGAATGGGTCCCACAGAGCAGCAACAGTGAATAGCACATAGTGAGGATTTGATAAATATTAACATTATTAGTGTTAGCTGCCACTTCCAATGAAATAAAAACATCAAATTGTTAATTTAGGGGTTGGAGCAGCTGCAAAGGATGAGGGGATCTTGGCACACTAGGGTCAGCAGAGAGGAGTGACCGGCAGAGGCTGTACTTGCTTACCCAACAACCAAGAAATGGCCTCCCAGCCCCACAACTTACTGACTTTACCTCTCTAAGAACAAAATTTCTCATATGTAAAACAGACATGATAATAGCACCTACTCATAGCATTGTTGTGAAGATTAGCATAAATACATATAAAACACTTAGAATAGCATCCTGGCATACAGTAAGAACTCAATAAATATTAGCTATAATTATTTTTTAAGTCATAGGCTATGTCGAAGAGGGAGTATGCTACAGTTGTAACTTGGCTAAAAGTACAAGCAGCACCAAGTGATGGCAGGTGACTCTAAATACTGTTACTGCCTCCCACTGGTACAGACTCCAAATGGTGTGGAATTGCATATAAGGACAATTGTTTGAATTAAATCAGGAAAGAAGAAAAACAAGCAAATGAGTTACTGCCTGAAAAAAATAATTTCATACCTTTTCCAGTAATTAATCCTAAAATTGTTATGATGACATAGTTTAGTATTTCTCTGGCTAATTCTCCATGTTGCATTAATAATTGTCTTCCAACTTGTCTCAAATTGTCTCTGGGAGCTATATTGCTCCTAGAAACTGTACTGTGCATTACCCCATCTGGAGTAATTATAAAACACACTGATGCCTAGGAACTTTCAGTTATTCTCACGTAGGATCTGAACATCTGCATTTTTTTGAAATGGCTCAGATCATTTCAGGGTGCAGGTAGGCCTGAGAACTTCTATCCTAGAAGACAGTTCCAGAATCAAAACAGTGATTATCAAAAACCTTTTTCTCACTGCTAGCTCTGAGTACTTTTTAGCATAATGAATAATTACTGGGACTGTCCCTTTTTCTAACATTCTATTGAAATCAGATTTTAATTTATATTTCTTCCACTTTCCACTAAACAAAGGGAGAGAGGAGAAAGAAAGAAACACTTCTTTAACCCAAGTTTTTACCTTCCTTCAACCAATATTTATTGAGCATTTGCTATAGGACAGACAAGCATTTGTTGGGTTCTAAGGATCCAGTGATGAATAAAGTGGATTTCACAGCCTGGTAAAGGAATTTGTGGTCTAGTACTTTGCTTACCTAATAGCTTCACATTCTACATATATGAAGTTCAAAGTGTAACCCTTACCTGGTTAAAATTAATCTGTGAATTCTTTATGTGAATCTTTTTTCTTTAAGTTTTTTATTGTGGTAAAACACACATATCATAAAATGGTACCATCTTAACCATTTTTAAGGGTACGATTCAGTAGTATTAAGTACTATAATATTAATATTTTCATATTGCTCTGCAACCATCACCACCATCCATCTCCAAATCTTTTAATCTTGCAAAAATGAAACTCAATTTGCATTAAACAATAACTTCTCATCCTCCATCCCTCCAGGCCCTGACAACTACCATTCTACTTTCTGTCTCTATGACTATTACCACTCTAGGTACCTCATATAAGTGGATTTATATGGTATTTGTCTTTTTGTGACATAATGTCTTCAAAGTTCATTCATTATAGGCTATGTCAGAATTTCCTTCCTTTTTAAGGCTGAATAATATTCCATTGTATGTATATTCTGCATTTTGCTTATCTATTCATCTGTCAATGGACACTTGGGTTTCTTCCATGTTTTAGCTATTGTGAATAATGGTTCTAGGAACATGGGTATACAAATGTCTCTTTGAGATCCCACTCACAATTATTTTTGGTATATACCCAGATGTGAAATTGCTGGATAGTATGGCAATTCTACTTTTAATTTTTTGAGGAACCACCATACTGCTTTCCACAGTGCAGATGCATCATTTTACATTCCCACCAACAGCGTGCAAGGGTTCCAATTTCTCCACATTCTCACCAACACTGTTATTTTCTGGTTTTGTTTTGTTTTGCTTTTTATAGTAGCCATCCAGTAATGGACGCAAAGTGGTATCTCACTGTAGTCTTGATTTGCATTTACCTGATGATTAGTGATGTTGAGTATCTTTTCATGTGCTTGTTGACTACTCATATATCTTTTTTGGAGAAATGTCTACTCAAGTCCTTTGCCCATTTTTAATCTGGTTGTTTTTTTTGTTGTTGCTGTTGTTGAGCTTTATGAGTTCTCTATATTTTCTAGATATTAATCCCTTATCAGATACATGATTTGCAAATATTTTGTTCCATTCTGCAGGTTGCTTTCCACTCAGTTGATTGTGTTCAATGATACACAAAAGTTTTTAATTTTCCTGAAGTCCAATCTATTTTTTTCCTTTGTTGCCTGTACCTTGGTGTCATATCCAAGACATCACTGCCAAATCCAGTGTCATACATCTTTCTCCCCACATCTTTTTCTATGAGTTTTATAGTTTTAGCTTTTATGTTTAGGTATTTGGTCCATTTAAAATTAATTTTTGTATATGCTGTAAGGCAAGGGTCCAACATCACTGTTTCGAAGTTTTTTTTTTTTATTTGAGAGAGAGAGCAAGCACGAGTTGAGGGTGGGAGGGCAGGGGAAGGGCAGAGGGAGAGGGAGAAGCAGACTCCCCGCTAAGCAGGGAGCCTGATCCCAGGACCCCAAGATCATGACCTGAGCCAAAGGTAGACACTTAACCTACTGAGCCACCCAGGTGCCCCTAACATCATTGTTTTGCATGTGGATATCCAGTTTTCCCAGCACCATTTGTTTAAAAGACTATCCTTTCACCCACTGAATAGTCTTGCCACCCCAGTCAAAAATAAATTGATTATATTTGCAAGGGTTTATATCTGGGCTCTATATTCTATTCTGTTGGTCTATATGTCTGTCTTTATTCCAGCTCTCCAGGTGAAATTTTGATGAGAGAAAAATAACGATAGTATCAGTAAAGGATCAAAAGAAATATCAGAGCTATAGAAATACGGGCCAATATTTTATTTTTAGCCTGGCAACATTTAAGCCATATATACTTATTATAACCCAGCTTCTAGCCACCTCCAGTTTGTGTTGGTCTCTTTAGAAGGAACAGAAGCAAAAGAAATAGCACCATATAACCTCTGATGTTCTCTTATCATCCCTCTTCTTGCATGCCTATGTGGTCTCTGCTTGCTTTCTCTGCCCTTCTAATGCCAACAAACAGGCTGAGATGGGAGCGCAGACTTTTATTTTTAGGTTTTGAACGTATTCTGTGTGGGATAAATTTAAAAACCTAGTTGTCAGTCATTTATACTTTAGTGTAAAATACAGAATGCTGAGACTTTGGGATACATAGAGACCACTGAGATGTAGAAACATCTTACCTGACATCTACTTCATTGTAGAGTCAAAACTATAAACACCTAGATATCCATTCAGTGTTTTCCTCACCCTATTGCCTCTTCATGGTGGAGACAAGAGTACGTGTTTTACCAGAAGGGGGGTTAAGAATCCTCAATGATTTGGGCTAAGTTGTGAATGCTAACAATGTGGGAAAGGGTTCAAAAAAAAATAGAGATGAAAAGCATTTCCTGGCTTTTGTATTTTGCTGAGATCTAGCTCTTGATCAAATTTGATTAAGAGAGACAGTTGGATATTTTGGAATACTGAACTAGCCTCAAAAAAGCTGATGTGTGCCTCTTCCTAGTGAAGTTTTGCAAGATGCTCTGAGGCTCTTCAAAGCACACATACAGAGCATGTATTTGAATATCAACAGTGAGGATAATGCTATTCTTGTCCTAAGGTTGAAGAGAGGATTTCTGGCTCATGATTTCACATTCTGTTTGTTACAAAAAGAGAGAGGTGAAATTCTCTCACAGCTGCTAAAGCTCTTTCCTCATCTGTAAAATTTCTTATATGCATTATGGCTTTTAGCTATTCTCTTAATCTCTGTTCCCTTGATTTTCTGATTTCATCATATTTACCTATAGGTAATAAAACATACCTATAGGTAAATATTTAACCTATAGGTATGTTTAAGCATGTGCAGGGTGACACATATACAGATATATTTATGGCAGCATTGCTTGCAAGAGCAGAAGATGGAAGTCTTATACAAAGGACATCACCCATGATGACAGTTTAAAATAATGCTATGCAAGAAAGAAGTCTTTGGTGGGTTTGATATGTAAAGCAGGCAAAAAAATAAAACTAAATAAATTTACAAAATTCATACATTTTCTTCATGACACCCCAGGGATTCAGCCAAAGTCAAAAATTAAAACTGATCAAATTTAGGTGGGAACACACTGTACTGCTACAGCTTACTTGGACTTCCTGCCTTTGGAGCTTTTTTGTTCCTCATTTGTTATTTTCATGGGCTATCACACTGATACAAATTTGGGTATTTCTAAAATCCAGATTGGGTGTGAAGATTTCTTATTAAAAATGAAGTTAAAACAGGAAGACAAAATGTAATTCCACCAACTTGAGATTATGATTGGATTGTATTTATTCAAAGAAGAGTTCTTCTGCCATCATTCTTAATAGCCATTAGTAGTGGTATAAGGTCAAACTTTATGCATGCCTTTTAAAATCAAGATATTTTAAAGAGGCCTTTTTGACACTGTGTGTTCAGCCTTGAAATTATTTGCTTGGATGTTGCTGCCACAGGCTCTCAGTGATGTACTTGGAGAGAAGTTTCAATGGATAATCATCTAGAACATTTAGAATACTCAGAGGAAATGAGCATTTGAATGAAATCATTGACCCAAACCAGAAAAGCTTCCATGTTATTTAAAATGCATCAGAAACTCTAAAATAATTAGTAGCAAATTTGAGTACAGTGGAACATCCATAGATCTTTGCTCCAAGAGCAAAGTGATGAATCACTCTTCTGGGGCTTATCTAAAATTAATATTCTTCAAAGCTCTCTTTATAGCACTTACTGTAGGGTATGTTTTACTTTACCAGAAAAGAATAAAAGTAAGTTAGTATTAAAATATGCAATCTCGGGGGCACCTGGGTGGCTCAGTTGATTAAGCGTCTGTCTTCGGCTCAGGTCATGATCCCAGGGATCGAGACCTGCATCGGGCTCCCTGCTCAGTGGGGAGCCTGCTTCTCCCTCTCCCTCTGCTCTCCTGCTCCTGCTTCTCTCTCTCTATCTCAAATAAATAAATAAAATCTTTAAAATAAATAAATAAATAAAATATGCAATCGAGCCAGAAAAAAAGTCATTATTCCTTACAATTTTCTGCTCTTTTACAAAATACAACTTTTTGATACCACTATCCAAACAACTCCACTAAATAAATAATGAAAATTAGAATGCTGTCTATAGTCTCTAATCTATCCAAAATGGTTTATCTGTTTGAAAGATTTATTTCTGCATTTCTTTTTGGAATTAACAATATTTCCACAAATGCTGAAAACATTATATTTCTTGATCTGGATGGTATTTACATGAGTATCCTCGCTTTAAAAAAAAATCACTAATTTAAGTATGTTTTGTGTGTATGCTATACCTCAATAAATTTTTTTTAAAAAACAGCTACTATAAAAGCCTCTACGGTAACAGACTTGGAAAAAGTATTCTCAGATTATATCAAAGACCAAGGGTTAATTTTTCTAATTATATATAAACCTTCTAAAATAAAAAAGATCCACAACCCAAGGAAAAAAATGTGCAAATTATATGAACTTAGAGTTCACAGAAAAAAGAAATACAAGTGGGTCTTAAACATATAAGATAATGTTAAATCTCATTTAGAACAAGAGAAATGCAAATAAGACTTTATTGAAATAGCACTTTTTGTTTACTAGCTTGTCAAAAGTCAAAAAAGTTTGATAACACTATGTGGTAGGATCAAGGAGATCAATAGACACACTTCCACACTATAGAGAAATGCAAACTGGTAACATTTTCACAGAGGACAATTTGATGGTATCTATCATCTTTACAAATGGATTTTTTTGACATAGGACCTCCACTTCCAAATATTTAACCTATAGGTATGTTTAAGCATGTGCAGGGTGACACATATACAGATATATTTATGGCAGCATTGCTTGCAAGAGCAGAAGATGGAAAACAACCTAAATGTCTATCAGTAGACTGGTTAAACAATGGTACATTCACACAATGAAATATTCTTTTTTTTTTTTAAGGTTCTATTTTTTTTTTTTTTAAGATTTTATTTATTTATTTGGCAGAGAGAGACAGAGCAAGAATGAGAGTGAAAGAGAGAGAGCACAAGCAGGGGGAGGAGCAGAGGGAAAGGGAGAAGCAGACTCCCCACCAAGCAAGGAGTCCGATGCAGGACTCGATCCCAGGACGCTGAGGTCATGACCTGAGCCGAAGACAGATGTTTAACCAACTGAGCCAACCAGGCATCCCCACAATGAAACATTCTTAACTCCAGAAAAGAATGGAAATGTTCTTTATGAGCTGACATAGAAGGATCTCCGAAATCTACTGTGGGTGAAAAATAAAAATAAGGTGCAGGACAGTGTGTATAGATAATACACTATCATTCACCCAAGAGAGAGACAGTATATATTATAATATTTTCATGTATATTCACAAAATATGCCTGGAAAGATATACCAGAAACTCCTATCATTGATTGCCCAGAGAGGGGAGTTGCATGGCTTGGGAACAAAGGTTCAAGGAGGACTTTTCACTATTGGTCTTTTGCACCTTCTGAATATTGAACTAAGTGAATGTATTGTTTCCAAAATAAAAGGATATATTTTTTTTAAATATGCCCATGAATTTCTTCCATTCAAGTAATCCTAAAATGCCTTACATATTGGAATAGAAGAAGCACCATAGGTGCATAAACTGATCTCATCCTGCTTTAAAGGTTCAGAAGGAGAGGTACCTGGGTGGTTCAGTGGGTTAAGTGACTCTTGATTTTGGCTCAGGTCATGATCTCAGGGTCATGAAATCGAGCCCTACACCGGGCTCTGCGCTGGGAGCAGAGCCTGCTTAAAATTCTCTCAGATTCTCTCTGTTCCTTTCCCTCTGCTCCTCCCCACCCCCACAAGCTCACTCTTTCTCTCTCTGTCTAAAAATAATAATAATAATAATTAAAAATAAATAAAAGGGTCAGCAGGAGCACACAACCAATGTATGGGGTACAGTTATGTGAAAATTCCAGAGATTCTGTCTTGTTTTGTGCTGTATGCTGATTTTTAGAGATTGTTCACAATCCTAATGAGGTGTTTCTAGCGAATCAAATTACTAAAAGACTACAAAAATTGTGGTAGAGAATTATGCTTTCTCTTTCAATAATAGTTCCACTACTCTAAGAAATCCCAGAAATCAGTTGAAGAATGTGGGTGCTCATATTCTAATTCTATGTATTGAAAGACTGCTCATCTTTCTGAAGAATGCCCTTTTACAAAATGCCCTAAATAGAAACTATAGGACATAAGAAAAGACAGTCTTGGCATTAAGACAACCAGCTTACTGGGTTGGTGTCATATCTTATTTTGTGTTCAGCAGGCTTCTAACACTCTGAAAATAATCAAAACTGGTTTTGGAAGTTGATTATTAAATGGTGGGACTATACAGCCAATCTGAGTTTATTTACATCATTTATTAAAGTAGTTAGAAAAAAAATCAGACCACATGTAGCAATGGCCTTAATTACTCTATGGTGGTAAGATAAGTGCTTAGGAAAATTATTTAAATTTTTCATACCATTAGGGCAGAGAGATCATTTTGTAGTGACCACATTAGGTTTCCTGCATGCAAAAAAACTAAGCAGATAATTATCAGTTAGTGGTCCTGCTGTAAAAGACAAGACATGTACTGAAGGCCTACTCTGCACCAAGCATTTAACTTGGGTTGAGTAGCTTTATAACCTACATGAGGTAAGTTTAGTTATCTACATTTTCAGAGGAGGAAACAAAGACACAGAACTCATACATTTAGGAGTTGTGGAGCTAGCATTAAAACCAACCTCTGGCCATAGGGACAGACCAATCTTCTTATGCCACAATACTTTTATGTAAGCTACTGACTGCCCATATTTCGAATTTGCCAGCTGACCTATATAGCACTTTTTCCTTCTCCAGTACAGGACTGAGCCTACGGTTGGGTAACTGCATGTAATTGCCATGCCTCATTAGCCTCTTTTAATCTGAAACATCTCCACAGCCTTTCTCTCTTTCACAACATTGACATTTTTAAAGAATACTGTTCCTCTGCACACTTTTCTTTTTAAATAGAAAGTTTCTCCTTTTGTGTTTGTCTGATGTTGTCTCTTGATTAGATTCAGGTTTTGTATTCTTGGGTGGAGTACTACATAAGACAGTGATGTTGTGTTCTTAGAATATATCATTTGGAAGCACGCAATGTACATCTGTCCCTCACTGATGATTTTCATCACCTGGTCAAGGTGTTACCCAATTTCTCCACTCTATAATTCCTGGGATCTTTTCCTCAGTTGCAACCAATAAGTCTGTGGGGGAGATACTTTAAGACTATGCAAATATCTTGCTCTTCACTAAAATTTCATCCTAAGTTTAGCATGCATTAATGATTCTTGTATGATCCAGTCTTTACTATTATAGTTGCAAATGATGATTTCCTAAATCCAGCACTCCATCTACATTTACCAGTAAGGCCCAGTCATTCTACTTTAAGCAAGAGAAGTCATCTATCTATCTACCTACCTACCAATCATCAATAAAAATTCATGAGTTCATTTTTTTTTTGACCATCGGTAAATGTTTAGATGTTCAAATTGTCAAGATTTGGTGGTGGATCCTTTCAGCCAGCTTCTACATCCTTGTGACATTTCCCTATCATGTGTTTGGTTATTTCTTTACTTTCTGGAATAGCAAAGGTTGTTCCTGTATCATCTTGTACCTACCTGCTCCAACTCTGGAATCAACCATTTATCTGAGAGGCCCTAGTAGTTTTTACTGAGAATGGTATTAGAGACCAAAATCTGGATGCTAGGTATGCTGATTGCTACTGCCATGTCTTTGCTTCTTGGCTCTTTTGGTAGACAGAGCCAGGAAATACATGTATGTGTAGCCATATATACATGCACATCCATACAAATAAACATATGGACATACACATATATACACGTACACATACACGTGCATTATGACAGCCAGACTCCAAGTTGGTGCCCAACAATCCCTGCCTCTTGGCATTCACACGCTGGTGCGAGGTTTTGTGAGAGGTTTGGTCTGAGTGACCATCAGGACAGAGCAGAATTGATGATATGTCACTTCTGAGACCAGGTTATTAAAGACACCGTGGGGCTTCCATTTTGGTTTCCCCCTCTTCCTCTCTCCCTCCCTTTACTCTCTGGGAAGTCAGCTACCATGGTTTAAGCAGCCTATGGAGAACCCCACATAATGCACAACTGAAGCTCTCAACCAACAACCATATTAGTGAGCCTGGAAGTGGGTCCCCCGGCCTCAATCAACCTTGAAGATGACTGCAGCCTTAGTCAACAGCTTGACTGCAACCTCATGAGAGACAGAGTCCGAACCAACCAGCTAAGCTATTCCTGGATTCCTAACCCACAGAAACTATTAGATAAATGTTTGTTGTCTTAAGCTGTTAGCAATAGATTAATATATGCATCTACACATACACATATACATAATAGAAGTCATGAGTATACACTGACATCTCCAATTCCAATCCCTGCTCTTATTCCATATTTGTATGTCCCTTCTTCCTCACTGAGAACTCTTGCTTCCAACATCAACATATTTACTCATTTGCTTAATCCTACTATACATCCAAAGTCATCTCAGAATTTCTTTCCATTCCACCACATAAATAAACCTACTTAAAAGTGATCACAGGGGTACCTGCCTGGCTCAGTCAGAACATGCAACTCTTGATCTTGGGGTTGTGAGTTTAAGCCCCCCATGTTGGGTGTAGACATTACTTAAAAATAAAAAATCTTAAAAAAAAAAAAAGTGATCACAGCCTCTTCCCTATTCCAAACTGAGGGTATACAGATAAAGTCCATGTGCATAAGTTATTTGTATTACTTCTTTATTGATTTCTTTGTTTTCTCTCCCTGGGTATGGTTCTGGTATTTATTTGATATAAAATCAGTATAATTTCTTTCAATTTTAAGATTTTTTTCCCTGTTCTCATACTGATTTAATTTTACTTTTGAATATGTAGAATATTAACATGCTTTGAAAAGCCAAAACTATACAAAAAGTTACACTCAGAGAAGTGTTACTCTCACATGTGGCCTTTCCACTTTATCCCCTCCCACATGTTAAAGATTAAAAAAAAAAATGATTTCTTATTTATCATTTCTGCTCTTTTACTTTGCAACAAGATGCGAGTATGATGTTCTATTTTCCTTTCTTTTACACAAAATGATGCATACACTATATACTCTTTTGCTATTTACTATTATTTCCTGGAAATCATTCTATATAATTTCATAGAGATTGTTCTCATTCTTTTTTACAGTTGCATAGTGCCCCATTATATGTACCACAGTTTATGCTGGAATATTTACACAATTCCCAATATTTTGTAATTATAAATAATGCTAAAGTAAATAAACTATGCATACATATTTTTATATTGTTGGAGGTGTATCTTCAGGAGAAATTCCTACAAGTGAGATTTATGGTCAAAGGATAAATGCATGCATAATTTTGTTTGACATTGCCAAACTCACTTTCATTTTGCATTCCTACCAGCAGTGTATGAGAGTGCCTATTTCCCCACAGCCTTATCAACAGAAAGTGCTGTCCAGCTTTTCAATTTTAGTCATTCTGTTGAGTGAGAAATGCTGTCTCAGTATAGCCTTATTTGGTATTTCTCTGATTATGAGTGATGTTGAACATCTTTTTATGTTAAAGAGCCAGTTTTATATCTATCTTTATGAACTGTCTATGTCCGTTCCTCAATTTTTTCTATCAAGATTTTATCTTTGGGGGGTGCCTGGGTGGCTCAGTCGTTAAGCATCTGCCTTCGGCTCAGGTCATGATCTCAGGGTCCTGGGATCGAGCCCCACATCAGGCTCCCTGCTCCACGGGAAGCCTGCTTCTCCCTCTCCCACTCCCCCTGCTTGTGTTCCCTCTCTCGCTGTGCCTCTCTCTGTCAAATAAATAAATAAAATCTTAAAAAAAAAAAAAAAAGATTTTATCTTTGGGGCGCCTGGATGGCTATAGGTTAAGTGTCTGCCTTCGGCTCAGGTCATGATCCTAGGGTACGGGATCAAGCCCCATGTCGGGCTCCCTGCTCAGCAGGGAGCCTGCTTCTCCCTCTCTCCCCTGCTCGTGCTCTCTCTCAAATAAAATATTGTACATTAAATGGCAAATTTACTTTTTGTCTCTCAGGAGTGTTTTATAGTTTTTTTTTTCATATAAGTTGTAGTAGGCATAAAATGGCCTCCCACAGATGCTGATCTACTTCCTAATCCTCAGAACTTGTGAAAATTTTACATTAAATGGCAAAACGGGAATTAAAATAGCAGATGGAAATTAAGATTACTAATCAGCTTATCTTAAATAGGGAGATTATTCTGGATTATCTGGATGGGCTCAGCATAAACAACAGAGAGAAAGAAAGAAAGAAAAAGAAAGAAAGAGAGGGAGAAGAAGAGGGAGAGATGCAGAAGTGCAGAAACACAGAAGAGGCAAGCAGAAGGGTCAATGTCAGAGTGACATGGTATGAGAAAGACTCAACCAACAACTGCTGGCTTTGAAGGTGGAAGAAGGTCATGACCAACAAATGCAAGCAGCTTATACAACTTAAAAAAGACAAAAACCAGATTCTCCCACCACCTCTCCAGAAATCAATGCAGCCCTGTAGACACCTTGATTATAGGCCATTTCTCACCATTTTGGACTTTGAACTTCCAAAACTATGAAATAATAAATTTGTAGTGCTTAATCCACTTAATTTATAGCAATTGCTATAGCAGCAACAGGAAATTAATAATAAGTTTTGAACATTTCTTGTTAGGTTTACTCCTGAGTATTTTCTGTTTATTGCTATTATTGTGGATAGGGTTTTTCCTATTTGTTTTACCTTGTAACTTGCTATTACTCCTGTATATAAATGCTATTTGTTTTTGCATGATAATTGTATATGCCACTACCCTTCTGTACTCTTTGTTTATTTTGGTTTTATCATGAATCTCAAGAATTTTTCAGGTACACTATCATGTAATCTGCAGAGATAGTTTTCCTTTTCTTTTTGTACTTACATCTCTAATTGTTTTCTCTAATTATATTGGCTAATGCCTCCAGAATAATGTGAAATAGTGGAGTTTTATAGACTCAATGTTTGTATCTCTTTAAAATTCATATGTTGAAACCCTAACCCCTAAATATGATGACATTAGGAGATGGGGCTTTAGGGAGGTAAGTAGAATTAGATGAGATCATGAGAACAGACCCCTCATGAATGGCATTAGTGCCCTTATGTGAGTCATGAGACTCATTAACTTTGAGCCTCTGAGAAGTAACATGATAGTCAAGACAAACTCTTCCCTGCTCTGCGGGAAGCCTGCTTCTCCCTCTCCCTCTGCCCCTGCTTGTGTTCCCTCTCGCGCTGTGTTTCTCTCTCTGTCAAATAAATAAATAAAATCTTTTAAAAAATAAATAAATAAATAAAGGTATGAAGCAGGGAGCCGTGATTCCATGGGCACATATCAGGAAATAAATGGAAGGGGTGGGAGCCTCCAGGATCCTGCACCGCCGGAGCGCAAAAGTCTCCCGCACTGTGGGACGGGGCACAGATTCGCAGACTGGTAGCAGCGGGGAAAGGACTTTAGGGCAGCCCCCCAGACTGAAACCTGGAGTGGTGGGGCCACGCATGCAAACTGGGGGCGGCTGGCAGTTTTAGGAGCACAAAGGGCAGAGACATGCCTGGACCTGGAAGCAAGGGCTGGGAGTGCTGCTATGGGGCGCACAACCCAGGAAGCTGTGGTTTTAGCAGCACAGACAGAAATAGAGACAGTGTGGGCTGGAGAACTCACTGAAGAACAGACTGTGATCTCTCTGTTCTGAGGCAGAGGGTTGGAAATGGTCTCTTCTGCTCTGACTTTCAGAAGAGACACAGAAAGCCTCCAGGGAAAGCTGCCAGAGAACAAAAGCCCCCCAAAAATGGTTTTCACTGCCCAGACAGGGTTGTGTGAATAACAGTGTGGCAGGCCCCTCCCCTAGAAGACAGGCTGGGAGAACAAGAGGCCGACAACCCTAAGGTCCCTATAAAACAGGTGCATCTTGCTTGGGTTATGGTCAGTAATTTGGACTCTGTACATTCCCTCAACCACCCCTCAACAGAATGACTAAGAGGAGGAACCCCCAAAATAGGAAAGACTCAGAGACTGTGATTTCTGCCACAGATTTACAAATGGATACAGATATAATAAGCAACATGTCAGAAATAGACTTCGGGGTAACAGTTAGAAGACGATAGCTAGAATGGAGAAAATGATTAATGGCAACACAGACTCTCTAAGGGCAGAAATGAGAGCTGAACTGGCAGAACTTAAAAATGCTATCAGTGAGATCCAATCTAATCCAGATAATCTAACAGCTAGGGTAAACAAGACAGAAGAATGAATTAGTGATCTAGAAGACAAACTGATAGAAAAGAGCGAACATGAGGAGGCCTGGAAGAAACAGCTTAAAATCCATGAAAACAGAATGAGAGAAATAAGTGATGCCATGAAACGTTCCAATGTGAGAATTATTGGGATCCCTGAGGGGGCAGAGAGAGAGGACTAGAAGATATATTTGAGTGAATCATAGCTGAGAACTACCCTAATCTGGGGAATGAAACAAACATTCATGTCCTAGAGGCAGAGAGGACTCCTCCCAAGATCAAGGAGAACAGACCAACGCCCTGGCATGTAATAGTAAAACTCGCAAATCTTAGAACCAAGGAAACCATCTTAAGGGCAGTTAGGGGGAAGAGACTCCTTACGAACAGAGGGAGGAACATCAGAATAACGTCAGACCTATCCATAGAGACCTGGCAAGCCAGAAAGGGCTGGCAAGACATATTCAGGGTACTAAATGAGAAGAACATGCAGCCAAGAATAGTTTATCTGGCAAGGCTGTCATTTAGAATGGATGGAGAGATGCAGAGCTTCCAGGACTGGCAGAAACTGAAAGAATATGTGACCACTAAGCCAGCTCTGCAAGAAATATTAAAGGTGGTTCTATAAAAGGAGAAAGACCCCAAGAGTGATATAGAACAGAAATTTACAGAGACATCTATAGAAACAAGGACTTCACAGGCAACATGATTACAATAAATTCGTATCTTTCAATAATCACTCTCAACGTGAACGGCCTAAATACTCCCATAAAATGGCACAGGGTTGCAGATTGGATAAAAAGACAGGACCCATCCATATGCTGTCTTCAAGAGACTCATTTTGAACCTAAAGATACATCCAGACTGAAAGTGAAGGGATGGAGATCTATCTTCCATGCCAACAGACCTCAAAAGAAAGCTGGGGTAGCAATTCTCATATCAGACAAATTAGAGTTTAAGCTAAAGAGTGTAGTTAGAGACACAGAAGGACACTATATCATTCTTAAAGGGTCTATCCAACAAGAAGATCTAACAATTGTAAATATCTATGCCCCCCCCAACATGGGAGCATCCAACTACATTAGCCAACTGTTAACCAAAATAAAGAGTCCTATTGATAATAATATGTTAATTGTAGGAGACCTCAATATTCCACTCTCAGCAACAGACAGATCATCTAAGCCGAAAATCAACAAAGAAACAAGAGCTTTGAATGACACACTGGACCAGATGGACCTTATACATATATACAGAAGATTCCACCCTAAAACAACAAAATACTCATTCTTCTCGAGCACACATAGAACTTTCTCCAGAATAGACCACATACTGGGTCACAAATCAGGTCTCAACTGATACCAAAAGACTGCAATTATTCCTGGATATTCTCAGACCATAATGCTTTAAAACTGGAATTCAATCACAAGAAAAATCTGGAAGAAATTCAAACACTTAGAAGCTAAAGACCACTCTGCTCAAGAATGTTTGGATCAACCAGGAAATCAAAGAAGAACTTAAACAATTCATGGAAACCAATGAGAATGAAAACACATCGGTCCAAAACCTATGGGATACTGCAAAGGCAGTCCTAAGAGGGAAATACATAGCCATACAAGCCTCACTCAAAAAAAATAGAAAAAATCCCAAATTCACCAACCAGCTTTACACCTTAAAGAACTGGAGAAAAAGCAACAAATGATGCATAAGCCATACATTAGAAGAGAAATAATTAAGATTAGAGCAGAGATCAATGAATTTGAAACCAGAAACACAGGAGAGCAGACCAACGAAACTAGAAGCTGGTTCTTTAAAGAATTAATAAGACCGATAAACCACTGGCCAGACGTATCCAAAAGAAAAGAGAAATGACCCAAATTAATAAAATTATGAATTAAAGGGGAGAGATCATGACTTACACCAAGGAAATAGAAACAATTATTAGAAATTATTATCAACAACTATATGCCAATAAATTAAGCAACCTGGAAGAAATGGATGCCTTCCTGGAAATCTATAAACTACCAAGACTGAAACAGGAAGAAATAGAACCATCTGAATAGACGAATAACCAGTAACCAGATTGGAGCCATCATCAAAAACTTCCCAAAAACCAAGAGCCCAGGGCTTGATGGATTCCCCGGGGAATTCTACCAAACATTCAAAGAAGAAATAATACCTATTCTCCTGAAGCTGTTTCAAAAAATAGAAACAGAAGGAAAGCTTCCAGACTCATTCTATGAGGCCAGCATTACCTTGATCCCCAAACCAGGCAAAGACCCCATCAAAAAGGAGAATTTCAGACCGATATCCCTGATGAATATGGATTCCAAAATCCTCAACAAAATCCTAGCTAATAGGATCCAAGAGTACATTAAAAGGATCATCCACCACGACCAAGTGGGATTTATCCCTGGGATGCAAGGGTGGTTCAACATTTGCAAATCAATCAATGTGATAAAACACATTAATAAGAGGAGAGAAAAGAACCATATGGTCCTCTCAATTGATGCAGAAAAAGCATTTGACAAAATTGGCATAGAAGAAGTCAAACTCTCTCTCTACGCAGATTACATGAAATTTTATGTGGAAAACCCAAAGACTCCACTCCCAAATTACTACAACTCGTACAGCAATTCAGTAATGTGTCAAGATACAAAATCAATGCACAGAAATCAGTTGTTTTCTTAAACACTTACAATGTAACTGTAGAAAGAGAAATTAGTGAATCAGTTCCATTTACAATAGCACCAAAAACTATACAATACCTTGGAATAAACCTAACCAAAGAGGTAAAAGATCTATACTCTATGAACTACAGAACACTCATGAAAGAATTTGAAGAAAACACAAAAAGATGGAAAAACATTCCATGCTCATGCATCAGAAGAATAAACATTGTTAAAATGTCTATGCTGCCCAGAGAAATCTATACCTTCAATGCTATTCCGATCAAAATTCCAATGACATTTTTCAAAGTGCTGGAACAAATAATCCTAAAATTTGTATGGAACCAGAAAATACCCCAAATCGCCAAGGAAATGTTGAAAAAGAAAAACAAAGCTGGGGGCATCACGTTGCCTGATTTCAAGCTGTATTACAAAGCCATGATCACCAAGACATCATGGTACTGGCACAAAAACAGACACATAGATCAATGGAACAGAATAGAGAGCCCAGACATGGACCCTCTACTCTATGGTCAAACAATCTCTGACAAAGCAGGAAAAAATATGCAATGAAAAAAAGACAGTCTCCTCAATAAATGGTGCCGGGAAAATTGGACAGCTATATACAGAACAATGAAACTTGACCATTCTCTTACACCATACACAAAGATAAACTCAAAATGGATGAAAGACCTCAATGTGAGACAGGAATCCATCAAAATCCTAGGGGAGAACACAGACAGTAACCTCTTTGACATCGGCCACAGCAACCTCTTTCAAGACAGGTACCCAAAGACAAGGGAAACAAAAGCAAAAATGAACTACTGGGACTTAATCAAGATAAAAAGCTTCTGCACAGCAAAGGAAACAGTCAACAAAACAAAGAGGCAACCCACAGAATGGGAGAATATTTTTGCAAATGACACTACAGACAAAGGGCTGATATCCAAGATCTGTAAAGAATTTCTCAAACTCAACACCCAAAAAAAACAAATAATCAAGTCAAAAAATGGGCAGAAAACATGAACAGACACTTCTCCAAAGAAGACATACAAATGGCTAACAGACATATGAAAAAATGTTCATCATCATTAGCCATCAGGGAAATTCAAATCAAAGCCACATTGAGATACCACCTTACACCAGTTAGAATGGCAAAAATTGACAAATGCTGGAGAGGTTCTGGAGAAAGGGGAACCCTCTTACACTGTTGGTGGGAATGCAAGCTGGTACAGCCACTTTGGAAAACAGTGTGGAGGTTTCTCAAAAAACTAAAAATAGAGGTACCCTATGACCCAGCAATTGCACTACTGGGTATTTACCCCAAAGACACAGATGTAGTGAATAGAAGGGCCATATGCACCCCAATGTTCATAGCAGCAATGTCCGCAATAGCCATACTGTGGAAAGAGCCAAGGTGCCCTTCAACAGACGAATGGATAAAGAAGATGTGGTCCATATATACAACGGAATATTACTCAGCCATCAGAAAGGATGAATACCACATAAAGTATCATATCACCTGCAAAAAGTGAGAGTTTCACTTCTTTGCCAACTCGGATGCCTTTTATTTCTTTTTGTTGTCTGACTGCTGAGGCTAGGTCTTCTAGTGCTGTGTTGAATAGCAGTGCTGATAGTGGACATCCCTGCTGTGTTCCTGACCTTAGGGGAAAAGCTCTCCATTTTTTCCCACTGAGAATGATACTCGCTGTGGGTTTTTCATTGATGGCTTTTATGATATTGAGGTATGTACCCTCTATCCCTATTTAATCAAGAAAGGATGCTGTACTTTGTCAAATGCTTCTTCTGCATCTATTGAGAGGATCATATGGTTCTTGTTCTTTATTAATGTATTGTATCACATTGATTGATTTGCGGATGTTGAACCAACTGTGATATGATACTTTATGTGGAAAACCCAAAAGACTCCACCCCAAAAGTGCTAGAACTCATACAGGAATTCAGTAAAGTGGCAGGATATAAAATCAATGCACAGAAATCAGTGGCATTCCTATACACCCAACAACAAGACAGAAGAAAGAGAAATTAAGGAGTCGATCCCATTTACAATTGCACCCAAAACCATAAGATACCTAGGAATAAATCTAACCAAAGAGGCAAAGGATCTGTACTCAGAAAACTATGAAATACTCATGAAAGAAATTGAGGAAGACACAAAGAAATGGAAAAACGTTCCATGCTCATGGATTGGAAGAACAAATATTGTGAAGATGTCAATGCTACCTAGAGCAATCTACACATTCAATGCAATCCCCATCAAAATACCATCCACTTTTTTCAAAGAAATGGAACAAATAATCCTAAAATTTGTATGGAACCAGAAAAGACCCCGAATAGCCAGAGGAATGTTGAAAAAGAAAAGCAAAGCTGGTGGCATCACAATTCCGGACTTCCAGCTCTATTACAAAGCTGTCATCATCAAGACAGTATGGTACTGGCACAAAAACAGACACATAGATCAATGGAACAGAATAGAGAGCCCAGAAATGGACCCTCAACTCTATGGTCAACTAATCTTTGACAAAGCAGGAAAGAATGTCTAATGGAAAAAAAGACAGTCTCTTCAACAAATGGTGTTGGGAAAATTGGACAGCCACATGCAGAAGAATGAAACTGGACCATTTCCTTACACCACACACAAAAATAGACTCAAAATGGTTCAAAGACCTAAATGTGAGACAGCAGTCCATCAAAATCCTAAAGGAGAACACAGGCAGCAACCTCTTCGACCTCAGCCACAGCAACTTCTTCCTACAAACATCGCCACAGGCAAGGGAAGCAAGGGCAAAAATGAACTATTAGGACTTCATCAAGATAAAAAGCTTTTGTACAGCAAAGGAAACAGTCAACAAAACCAAAAGACAACCGACAGAATGGGAGAAGATATTTGCAAATGACATATCAGATAAAGGGCTAGTACCCAAAATCTATAAAGAATTTACCAAACTCAACACTCAAAGAACAAATGATCCAATCAAGAAATGGGCAGAAGACATGAACAGACATTTTTCCAAAGAAGACATCCAAATGGCCAACAGACACATGAAAAAGTGCTCAACATTTCTCGCATCAGGGAAATCCAAATCAAAACCTCAATGAGATACCACCTCACACCAGTCAGAATGGCTAAAATTAACAAGTCAGGAAACGACAGATGTTGGCGGGGATGCGGAGAAAGGGGAACCCTCCTACCCTGTTGGTGGGAATGCAAGCTGGTGCAGCCACTCTGGAAAGCAGTATGGAGGTTCCTCAAAAAGTTGAAAATAGAGCTACCCTATGACCCAGCAATTGCACTACTGGGTATTTACCCCAAAGATACAAATGTAGTGACCCGAAGGGGCTCATGCACCCCAATGTTTATAGCAGCAATGTCCACAATAGCCAAACTATGGAAAGAGCCGAGATGTCCATCGACAGATGAATAGATAAAGAAGATGTGGTATATAAATATACAGTGGAATATTATGCAGCCATCAAAAAATGAAATCATGCCATTTGCAATGACATGGATGGAACTAGAGGGCATTATGGTAGCGAAATAAGTCAATCAGAGAAAGACAAATATCATATGATCTCACTGATATGAGGAATTTGAGAAACAAGACAGAGGATCATAGGGGAAGGGAGGGAAAAATGAAACAAGATGAAACCAGAGGGAGACAAAGCATAAGAGACTTTTAATCTCAGGAAACAAACTGAGGGTTGCTGGAGTGGAGGGGGGTGGGAGGGATGGTGTGGCTGGGTGATGGACATTGGGGAGGGTATGTACTATGGTGAGTGCTGTGAATTGTATAAGACTGATGAATCACAGTCCTGTACCCCTGAAACAAATAATGCATTATATGTTAATTTTAAAAAATTAAAAAAAAAGGATGAATAGCCAACTTTTGCATCAACATGGATGGGACTGGAGGAGATTATGCTAAGTGAAATGTCAAGCAGAGAAAGTCAATTATCATATGGTTTCACTTATTTGTGGAACATAAGGAATAGCATGGAGGACATGAGGAGAAGGAAGGGAAAAATGAAGGGGGGAAATTGGAGGGGGAGACGAACCATGAGAGACTATGGACTCTGGGAAACAAACTGAGGGTTTTAGAGGGGAGGAGGGTGGGAGATGGGTTAGCCCGGTGATGGGTATTAAGGAGAGCACGTATTGCATGGAGCACTGGGTGTTATATGCAAACAATGAATCATGGAACACTACATCAAAAACTAATGATGTACTGTATGGTAACTAACATAACATAATAAAATTTAAAAAAACTTTTAAAAAATATAAATAAATAAATAAAAATAAAAACTCAGGGTATTTAACATTTCTGATCCTCATCTTAAGTCATTACATTCTCTTTTTATTTTTTCAAATCTTTTTTTGTCTTTTTATCTTACAGTAAAATTGAACTTCTTCTCATTTGGTATATAGTTCTATGGCTTTTCTACTTATGGATACACAGCAGTTTCATCACCCAAAATGCTCTCTCATGCTAACTCTTTATAGTTATTACTTTCTTTTTATTTATTTATTTTTTTTTAAGTAATCTCTACCTCCAACATGGGGCTCGAACTCATGACCTTGAGATCAAGAGTCACATGCTCTACCAACTGAGTCAGTCAGGCAGGCGCCCCTATTACTTTCTTTTTATTTTTATTTATTTTTTTTTTAAAGATTTTATTTATTTATTTGAGACAGAATGAGAGAGAGAGAGAGCACATGAGAGGGGGGAGGGTCAGAGGGAGAAGCAGGCTCCCTGCCGAGCAGGGAGCCCGATGCGGGACTCGATCCAGGGACTCCAGGATCATGACCTGAGCCGAAGGCAGTCGCTTAACCAACTGAGCCACCCAGGCACCCCTATTACTTTCTTTTTAAATGAAATAAATATCATATATAAAAAAAATTCAGTTTCTTGGCATATCCCTTAATTTCCAAATATGTATCCCTTTCTTTATTCCATCATAGATACTATATTAGTTTTCTACTGCTGCATCACAAAATACCACAAAATTAATGACTTAAAACTATATCCCTTTATATCTCAGTTTCTCTGGATCAGGACTTTGGGTCTGAATTACCCAGATCCTCTGCTTAAGGTCTCACAAGAATGAAATTAAGATAATTAAGATGTCAGCAAGGGATAGGGTCTCTGATATTCTGGGTCCTCTTCCCAAGCTCATTCAGGTTGATGGCAGAATTCAGTTCCTTCCAGTGGTGGGATCAAGAACCTCAGCTTCTAGAGACCACCCTTCTCTGTACGTAGTTCATAACATGACTGTTTTCTTCTTCCTCAAGATCAAGAGGAAAGTATCTGCTGTTGCTTCTTGTCGCTTTCAGGGCCCACCTGATTGGGTCTGGTCCAATCAGGATCATCTCCCTTTCAATTAAGTCACAGTGAACAGTTAGGGAGCTTAATTGCATCTATAATATCTCTTGCCATATAACATAATCAAAACAGTGACATCCATCATTTTCACAGGTTCAGACCACGCTCAAGACAGAGGATTATACAGAGGTTGCTCACCAGGGTGTAGGAATCTGAAGGCCATTTTAGAATTCTGCTATAGATACCACAGATATATTTTTTTTAAACTTAAAGTATTCTATTTGGTTGTTGTTGTAGTATACTGAAGTGACTACAGAAGCTGGGCAGGTGACATAAATGGGTAACCTGAACGAGATTGGTAAATAATACAGCAATGTTCTGCTTAGCTAGGGGTGGGAAGAAAGAAAGCTACTTAATCCCAAGTAAATGTCAGTCAAGGACATGGTAACTATTGCCAGATCACCTTTTTCAAGAGATGTTACAAATTTGAATGTGTATATGTAATGTGCCATTTTAAAAATGTAGGAAACTAGGTCAAATTAAAAAAAAATACTGTGTGGGCTAAACAATTTGTAATTAGGGCTGCATTCAGACTCTCAGTTTATAGAACTGACTTACAGTGACCTCATGATTGTATAAGTATAATAACTGAGGTTAGGAGACCTGCCCAAACATCACTGAAGTCCTCAATGTCAGGGTTTAAAATAGAACTCTATTCTTGTGGTCCCTAGCCCTCCCTTTATCTTAAATAATCATTGAACTTGTTCCACTGTTATGTATTCAAATAACCCACCTGAAATTCACAGTGCTTTAAAGAGGTTGATCATTTCTCAAGATATTCACCTTTCAAACTAAAAATTTTGAATAATTTTCCTTTCCTTTTATCTTGGAATCAAATACCAAAAGGCAGATTTTTATTCATGGTTCCTCTATTAAGACAAGGTATAATTTATCAAGTATTTGTAACACTTTGAGTATTGCTTTTGAAAAAAACATCTGCCAAGAGATAAATGATGTGATATCTGGATAAACAGTTGCCTGCAAGTTGAGAAGCAAAGGTTCTTCTCAATTAACTTGTATCACATTAGACATTTATGTCAAGGGGTGCTTCATGGAATTTGACATCAGAACAAATATTATTAATAATAAATCTATCTTTCAGGTGTATTATAAAGTATAATTAGTTACTATCTGAAGAGTACTTTGTACGTAGAAATTACTTTATAAATCCCAAGTACAATTTCTCATTAATAACCCTGAATGCATTTGACATTAATCAAATGTGAATTAATTTGACATGAAAATTGCCCATGACCCAGGAGTGGTATAAATGATGTAATTATACAATACAGTATTATTAACTCTAGTTGCCATGCTGTAAAGGTGCTAAGAGAGTAAATCTTAAAAGTTCTTATCACAGGAGAAAAAAGAGAATCTGTAACCACATATGGTGATGAATGCTAACTACACTTATTCTGGTGACCATTTCACAACTTACATTGTACCTCTAAAACTAATATAATGTTGTATATCAATTATAACTCAAAAAATAAACAAATGATATATTATGAAACTCAATGATTCTAGCCAAATAGGAAGGAATAAATAGTGGAAATAATTATAAGTATTTGGAAAATAGTTAAACACTAAGCCAAAACAATTTGGAAAAACCCAAGGAAAACTGTTGCACAGAAAAATAAAATCATAGGGGGAAACAATAAGATTTAGGTATTTGACTATGGTGTTGGGTTAAAATGAGTCTCTTCTTTTTTAGAATTAATCATTTGACTTCATGTGAAAATCCCAAAGGAATCAAATCAAGAAACTAACTAACCCCCATAAATCCTTGAAGTACTGGAAGACTCATAAAAACATCCCAGGGGTTACAGACAGGCATATTTTATTACTGGGCTGAAGAAGAGCTCCTTTTCAAACCATTGCCCAGCAGCTTTGAATTAAAACCACTGCTGTGGGGGGCGCCTGGGTGGCTCAGTCATTGAGCGTGGGCCTTCAGCTCAGGTCATGGTCCAAGGGTCCTGGGATCAAGCCCCGCATCGGGCTCCCTGCTCGGCGGGAAGCCTGCTTCTCCCTCTCCCACTCCCCCTGCTTGTGTTCCCTCTCTCGCTATGTCTCTCTCTGTCAAATAAATAAATAAAATTCTTTAAAAAAATAAAAATTAAAAAAAAAAAAAATAATAAATAAATAAATAAATAAATAAATAAATAAATAAAACTACTGCTGTGGGGCACCCGGGTGGCTCAGTCATTAAGCATCTGCCTTCGGCTCAGGTCATAATCCCAGGGTCCTGGGATCGAGCCCCACATAGGGCTCCCTGCTCAGGGGGGAGCCTGCTTCTTCCTCTCCCACTCCCCCTGCTTGTGTTCCCTCATGCTCTCTCTCTGTCAAATCAATCAATCAATCTATCTTTAAAAAAAAAAAAAACTACTGCTGTTAGAACTTATATGCCTCGATAATAAAAAGACAAGCCAATTTAAAAATGGGCAAACGATCTACATAGACATTTCTTCAAAGACATACAAGTGGCCAATAAGCACATGAAAAGATAATATCATCAGTCATTAAGGAATTGCAAATTTATTTTTTTTTAAAGATTTTATTTTTTAAGTAATCTCTACACCCAATGTTGGGCTTGAACCCACAACCCTGAGATTAAGAGTCGCACACTCCCACTGACGGGGCCATCCAGGCTCCCCAAGGAAATGCAAATTTAAATCACAATGAGATATTACTTCAGACCCAATAGGATAGCTAGAATCAAATCATCAGGTAACAAGTGTTAGCAAGGACATAGAGAAACTGAAACCATATACTGCTGGTGCGAATATAAAATGGCATAACCACTTTGGAAAATAGTTTGCCAGTTTCCCCAAAAGTCAGAAATAAAACACCACTTCATACCTACTAGGATGGCTATAATTTTTTTTTAATGATAATAACAGGTGTTGGCGAGAATGTAAAGAAACTGGAATACTCATATATTACAGATGGGAACAGAAAATGGCGCAACCACTGTGGAAAACAATTTGATGGTTCTTCAAAAAGGCAGACATAAAATTACCATATGATCCAGTAATTCCACTCCTAGATGTTTACTGAAAAGCACTGAAAGCAGGAACTCAAACAGATACTCATACATCAATGCTTATTGAGGCACTGTTCACAATAGTCAAAAGGTGGGAATGACTCAAGTATCCATCAACAAATGAACTGATAAGCAAAATGTGATATGTATATATATACACAAAATGAAATATTATTCAGCTACAAAAACAAAGTTCCGATATATGCTTCAACATTAATAAACTCTGAACACATTATCTAAGTGAAATAAGCCAGACATAAAAAGACAAATACTATATGATTTCAAATATATGAGGTACTTAGAATAGAGACAGAATTTAGAATAGAGTCTACCAGGGAGTGGGGGAGGGGAATTGGGAATTACGGCTTAACAAATACAGAGTTTCAGTTTAACGTGATGAAAAGTTTTTGTGGTGATGGTTGCATAACACTGTATTTATGTATGAATGCAATTAGTGTCACTGAATTGTACAGTTAAAAATCATTAACATGGCAAATTTTACAGTTATATATATACAAAATCACAATTAAAAATTAATAATGTAACATACCAAAAACTGTTGGTTTGTACACTTTAAATGGGTAATTTGTATATTATATTTCAATAAATCTTTTTTTTAAAGATTTTATTTATTTATTTGAGATAGAGAAGAGAGCATAAGCAGGGGGCGCAGCAGAGGGAGAGAGAGAAGCAGGCTCCCCCCTGAGCAGGGAGCCTGACACGGGGCTCAATCCCAGGACCCTGAGATCATGACCTGATCCGAAGGCAGACACTTTACCATCTGACCACTCAGGCGTCCCTCAATAAATCTTAAAAAAAAAAAAACTATTGCTGGGGTGCCTGGGTGGCTCAGACTGTCAAGCGTCTGACTTCAGCTGGGGTCATGATCTCGGGGTCATAGGATTGAGCCCCGCGTGGGAATCTCCTAGAAATTCTTTCTCTCTCCCTCTGCCACTCCCCAAGCTCATGCTCTCTCTCCCTCTCTTTCTCTTGCTCTGAAATGACAGAGAGAGTGTGAGGGGGGAGGGGCAGAGGAAGAGAGAATCCTAAAGCAGTGGAGTCCAATGCAAGGCTTGATCCCAGGACAGGGAGATCATGATCTGAGCAGAAATCAAGAGTCAGCCGCTTAACAGAGCCACCCAGGCGCCCCAATAAATAAATCTTAAAAAAAAAAAAAAAAAAAAAACTATTGCTGCTGAAGCCGATACTTCTCAAATATCATTTACACACATGTACCCAAATAAATATATTTGCATATTGCATCTGTGATCCCAAGAAGCTTTCCTGAACACCTCTTATGCCATCAGAGTTAATTCCATGCTTTTCCTTTACAGCACTTATCACATTTGAAATTTTTTCCCCTACTAGACTCTTAACTCCATGAGAGCAGGGATCAAGTTTGTTTTTAATTCACTATTGCTTCACAGTGGCTAACACAGTGTCTGGCATGTAATTGGTGTTGAACAAATGAATGACTGGGTGCAGAGTTTGCATGAATTGCTGTGGGTTTATCAGTTGATAAAGTAACACTTGCAGAATCTATGAGTTGACAGCGCAAAAAGTTCATATACAGCAGTGAATAGCACATGATTTTCAAAACTGCCTTAGGAGCCCACCCCAAAAGATAGATCTTTAAACATACTAATTACAATATGTGTATCTATTAAAGAAAGGTTCACCCAATTGTGATTGGAAAAGTGATGCAAGGGTTTTCACTACCAAATGGTTAGGGTGCTATTTTATATTTGGATAAAAGATGCATTTAGATATTATGTGAAAATTGAATTTGGCAGATAAAATATTGAGAGAAACCTTAAATTCTAGAAACAAACAAAAATAGTTGCTGATATGAGAAAAAAGCTACCAAAAAGAGGTCAAGAGATCTGATTTATTTAGATTAAAGAAATGACATTTCGGGTAGAAAAACACTTTAAAAATGTGCCTGACTTCAGAGGAAAACAGACTTCGGAATGAAGAGGTCTGAAGAACAGTAAAACAAGAGCAAAGGGCAAACTCAAACTGAAACTGGGAAAATATTCCTGGAGCTAATTACAGTCAGAAAGTGGAACCATTTCCCTAAAGAGGTAATTATAGCAAACTCAATAGCAATGTTCAAATGAAATTAAATGTTTATGGAAAATGTGGTGGTCATTTTTCTGATACAAGAAGTTCTACTAGCTGACTCATGAATTCATTACCCTCTCCCATCTACTCCTTTTATACTTTCGCTTCCTATGAAGTTTTTCATTTTATCTGAGCCTGGGTCTGATGAGTGTTTTACAATTGTGTGCTTAGTCAGCATTTTATATTTTACAGGAGGCATTTGTCTGAATGCCATATTTAAAACTTCATCAAAAGACTAGGCCAGTGAAGGTTATACAGTATGATTTTCTCAGCTTAAGTTCAGTGCAAGAAGCTCTACCTTAGGCCAAGACTTCCCAATCTAAGTGACACTGCCACTTAGTAAAATAGTTATTTCTCTTATTTAACGTTCTATGGGAATACAACACATGTCTTATATATTTCAAGATACAAATTGGGATTTCTGGTTCAAGTAGCAAATTCAGAACAAGTGCTTATCTCCTCTCTCTCCCTAGACCCCAATCATCTAGTAAAGGGATAAACCTAGTGACAAATGGTAACTATACTTACTGTGGTGAGCATTACACACTGTACAGAATTGTCAAATCACCATGTTGCACACCTGAACCTAATATAACATTGTACATCAACTATACTTCAATTTAGAAAAAAGGAATAGATGTATAAAACATCAATGTAGGAGAGATTTTGAGAAATTTCTGGAAGATAAAAGATGTTATAGGAAGGTAGGAACCTAAAAAGAGAGGGGTTGATGGACCACCCAGCAGCGTCCTCCCCCAGCTCTCCACCCCTCTGTCCAGGCCACTCAGAAGTTATTCCCAGGCAAAAGCAGTAAAATTAATATATTAATAATAAAATTTAGTGAACATCCTGAGTAGAATTAGAGTTATTAGGATAGCCTAATAACTGCAACCATTACCATTTTGACATTTTTTTCCAAATAAGATCAGATTTTTTTTCAATACATATATTTCATTTTTTTAATAGTTACACAATCCACTTTTTTAGGTTTTTATTTAAATTCTAGTTAGTTAACATTACATAGTATAATATTGATTTTAGGAGTAGAATTTAGTGATTCATCACTTACATGTAACACCCAGTGCTCATCACAAGTGCTCACCTTAATACCCATCACCCATTTAGCCCATCCCCCAGTCATCTCCATCAACCCTCACTTTCTCCTCTATGGTTAAGAGTCTCTTACCTTTTGAATGAGATCTTGCCATTTGCAACGACGTGGATGGAACTGCAGGGTATTATGCTGAGCGAAATAAGTCAAAAAGAGAAAGACATGTATCATATGACCTCACTGATATGAGGAATTCTTAATCTCAGGAAACAAACTGAGGGTTGCTGGAGTGGGGGGTGGGGTGGGAGGGATGGGGTGGCTGGGTGATAGACACTGGGGAGGGTATGTGCTCTGGTAAGCGCTGTGAATTGTGCAAGACTGTTGAATCTCAGATCTGTACCTCTGAAACAAATAATGCAATATATGTTAAGAAAAAAAAAAAGAAGAAGATAGCAGGAGGGGAAGAATGAAGGGGGGGAATCAGAGGGGGAGACGAACCATGAGAGATGATGGACTCTGAAAAACAAACTGAGGGTTCTAGAGGGGAGGGGGGTGGGAGGATGGGTTAGCCTGGTGATGGGTATTAGAGAGGGCACGTTCTGCATGGAGCACTGGGTGTTATGCACAAACAATGAATCATGGAACACTACATCTAAAACTAATGATGTAATGTATGGTGATTAATATAACAATAAAAAAATTTAAAAAAAAAAAAGAGTCTCTTACCTTTTGCCTCCCTCTCTTTTTTCCCTTCCCTTATGTTCATCTGTTTTGTTTTCTTAAATTCCACATAGGAGTAAAATCATATGGTATTTGTCTTTCTCTGATTAACTTATTTTGCTTAGCATAATATACTCTATCTCTATCCATGTTGTTGCAAATGGCAAGATGTCATTCTTTTTGATGGCTGAGTAATATTCCATTGCATATCTATACCACAACTTTATCCATTCATCAGTCGACGGACGTTTGGGCTCTTTCCATGGTTGGCTATTGTTGATAATGCTGCTATAAACTTCAGGGTGCATGTGCCCCTTCAAATCTGTGTTTTTGTATCCCTTGGGTAAATACCTAGCAGTGCAATTGCTGGGTCACAGGGTAGTTCTATTTTTAACTTGCACTCTATTCACATGGCTTTCTTTCCTTCAGTCTGGGAACACAATTCTTCCTCCTGCCTCAGGTCTCTGGCATCTGCTGACTACCTACTGTGGCACCTCTTTCAGCAAACTGTATTTCATTAAACCTTTGGATTTCATTTCAAATGTCACTTCTCAAGGAGAACTTTTCTGATTGGGTCAGGCACTGATGCCATCAATTCTTGTGCCTCTCCTTCCTCATCAATCTCTTAAACTCTGTGATGGAAGGAACAGTATCTATTTTGCTTAGAGCCCCAGCACTTACAACAGTGCCTGGCATATAATAAGTCTTCAGTAAAGTCGGCCTTTCCCTCTCAAGCCCCCAGCTCTATATCAGTTCACCACCACTGAGGCAAAACTCCCAGGTCCAAAGACAAAGCTCCCACACCCTGTAGAATGGGGGATAACAAGTACAAGAGGCCATTCAGAAGTCTTTTAAATAACTGCAACAATACTTAATTTTTTTAAAGATTTTATTTATTTATTTGACAGAGAGAGAGAGAGCACAAGCAGGTGGAGCAGGAGAGAGAGAAGCAGGCTTATTGCTGAGCAGGGAGCCCGATGTAGGGCTCAATCCCAGGACCCTGGGATCATGACCTGAGCTGAAGGCGGACCCTTAACCAACTGAACCACCCAGGCACCCAACAATACTTAATATTTATTGGGCATTTAGCATGAGACAGGCACTGAGATAAACATTTATTTTATCTCTTTTTAAAGACTTTATGTATTTATGTGAGAGAGAGAGAGAGCACAAGCAGGAGGGGCATGGGGAGAGAGAATCTCAAGCAGATTCCATTTTGAGCACAGAGTTTGATGCAGGGCTTGATCCCAGGAACCTGAGATCATGACCTAAGCTGAAACCAAGAGTCAGACACTTAACTGACTGCATCACCCAGGCACCCCAAGATAAGCATTTTAAACATATTAGCTTATGTAATTCTATCAATAATCTGTGAATATTATTTTAACCATTTTACAAGTGGGAAACAGATTGAGAGAAGTTCAGTAATTTGCCTTAATCTCACAGATAAATAACTGACAGAATCAACTCTCCTATAAAAATCACTGTGCTATACTGTGTTGTTACAACATGGATCTTCTAATGGTAAAAGTGGTGTAAATTACTACAATTTGCGAAAGCTTGGCCATTAACTAGGCAGTAAAGACGTACTGTTGGGCAATTTTTTTTAGCAAACATAGACTCATGCCACCTTTTTTTTAAGTCACAAACTCAGAATCTTTGCCTTAGATATATTTGTGGTTGTGTTTAAACCAACATTACACATATGAACATAATATACATGATTTTAGACGTGCCAGGCACTTCTATAGGAATTATTATTCCAAGGCACAGAAGCTGTAAATGTGTTAGAGAGGACATGGACTCTAATATGTTCCAGTATTGAAGAGTTTCTGTCTTACAGTTCCTATAGCTGGATCAATACTGGACCATTCTGATTGGCTTGGTATCAAGCACTATATCTGTGCACTACAATGGCTAAAACTCCCAATTGTGGGTATATGCAAAGTGGTGGAAATTGATGAGTGCCTTGTATCTACTCACCCCCCAACCATGAGTGAGAGACATGGCCCTGCAACTAGTCCCCACCGCTCCCAGGTTTCACTAATTTTCTGTCAATGTGGTCCTGGGCAGCACAGAGAAGTGGAAGAGCCCACTGCTGTCCATACAGAGGATTCCACGGAAGAGATTTTAACCTTTGCCTTCTCTATTGTCTTCTAGTTTTGTGTTCCATGTAGCTCTACCTTCAAGTAAGAAGGGAGGTCTGGCCACATGCCTTTAAGTCTATATAGATGGTGCCCTCTCCTGGCTGCTAAAAGTATGACATATATATAGCTATATCACTTAACTCTACCCCAAAAATGCCCAAAGGATTTAGAGGATTAGTTGACAAATTAATAGAATTACAGTTGGCCCTTGAACAACACAAGGGCTGGAGCACTGACACCACCCCCTCCCTGTGCAGACAAAAATCCATGCATAATTTTTAACTCCCCCAAAACTTACCTACTAATAGCCTACTGTTGACACGAAGCCTTACCAACAACATAGCAGATTAACATATATTTTGTACATATGTAATATATACTGTATTCTTATAATAAAGTAAGCTAGAGAAAAGAAAATATTATTAAGAAAACCATAAGGAAAATAAATTTACAGTGCTGTACTGTATTTATCCAAAATATCCATAAATAAGTGGACCCACATGGTTCAAAAAGGATCAACTGTATTTACCAGTTGTAAGGAATTACTCTAGTGTCGGCACACCATGCAATGCAATAAAAACACTTCTAAAAATTCTGAAAGCTGGGGTGCCTGGGTGGCTCAGTCGCTTAAGCATCTGACTCTTGATTTTGGCTCGGGTCATGATCTCAGGGTCATGGTATCAAGCCCCGTCAAGTCCCGTGTCAGGCTCCATGCTCAGCATGGAGTCTGTTTAAGATTCTCTGCCCCTCCTGGGGCACCTGGGTGGCTCAGTTGGCTCAGGTCATGATCCTGGAGTCCCGGGATCGAGTCCCACATCGGGCTCCCTGCTCAGTGGGGAGTCTGCTTCTCCCTCTGACCCTCCCCCTTCTCATGCTCTCTCTCTCATTCTCTCTCTCTCAAATAAATAAGTAAAATCTTAAAAAAAAAAAGATTCTCTGCCCCTCTACCTGCACCCCATTGTTTACAGCAGCAATGTCCACGATAGCCAGACAATGGAAAGAGCTCAGATGTCCATCAACAGATGAATGGATAAAAAAAATGTGATATACATATACATATATATATAATGGAATATTATACAGCCAACAAAAAAAATGAAATCTTGCCATTTGCAATGACGTGGATGGAACTAGAGGGTATTATGCTAAGCGAAATAAGTCAATCAGAGAAAGACAATTATCATACGATCTCACTGATATGTGGAATTTAAGAAACAAAACAGAGGGTCATAGGGGAAGAGAAGAAAAAATAAAACAAGATGAAACCAGAGAGGGAGACAAACCGTAAGAAACTCTTAATCACAGGAAACAAACTGAGGTTGCTGGGGGCAGTGGGGTGGAGGGATGGGGTAACTGGATGATGGACATTAAGGAGGGCATGTGATGTAATGAGCACTGGGTATTATATAAGACTGATGAATCACTGACCTGTACCTCTGAAACCAATAATACATTATATGTTAATTAATTGAATTAAAATTAAAAATTAAAAGCATATGGTCACAAAAACTTGTACACAAATGTTCAAAGCAGGATTATTTATAGCAGCAAAAAGGTAGAAATAATCTAAAGGTCTACTAACTGATGAATGAATAAAAAATGTGGTATATCCACAAAATAAAATATTATATATATAAAAAAAGAGAGATTCTCTGCCCTTCTCCACTGCTTGCATGCTCCTGCTCTCTCACTCTTAAAAAAAAAAAAGAATTCTAAAAGCTTCCTACCACATGGTTTCTCAGTGTAAACTATTATTATGAAAACAGTTCACTTTTGCCTTATAAATGAGAGGGTGAAAAGTCCAAACTACTTGTATCAAGCAAGATCTGACAATTAAGGCTTTGTCAAACCAAAACAGTGAAAACGTATTTCATAGGCTCTGGACCCAGCCAGCAGTTGGGGTCTGAACCTGGTTCTACCATTTACCATCTGAGTAGCTTTCGGCAAGTTACTTTACCTGTCTGAGTTTCAAATACCATAAAATGGGATCATATACACTACCTACTTCATAGAGTTTATTGTGCAGGTTAGATTTAATACATTGTGACATAAAGCACTTAACACTGTCCCTGGCACATATTAAATACTCAATAAATGGCAGCAATTATTATGATAATGAAAATGATATAAAACTATGATCTCCAAAGGTCTTTGATTATTCACTTCTACTAGAAAAAACTTTTTGAATAATGTATCCCCAATATATATTTCTTTATAAATTATATTCACATACACCAATGTGTTATATATAACATTTAAAAAAACAGGACTGTTTGAAGGGTGCGACACAGTGTTTATATTTATAAACACAAATATAAATAAAAGTTCTACTATTTTTTTTCCACATCCCAATGAATTGTCTTGTGCAACTCCTGGTATGTGTGCATCCTACTGGAGACTACTGATCCAAAGGCTCAAAATAAAAGGCATTTCCCAGATGATCTACGTCCAAGTTCAATTCATGTTTCTCCTCTAAAACCCCTTACCAGCCTTCTCTCTAAACATATCTTTCACAAAACGTGAAGTCCTATAGACTAGTGTGGGGAGCTTGCTTTCTGCCTCTCCCATAAGTCACAGTCACTTGATGGCTCTGCTCACATCCAACCTAAACCCAAATAGTAGGGCCCACCTTAGCAGTCCTGTCCTGTCTATTGTTAGCCCTACATGAATATGTGCTATCTTGGTCTCTACTTGGTTTATATTTCTACACATCTTATCTCTCCAGCAAGACTATAAGACCTGAAGACAAGAACCATGTCTTAGGCTTCTGGTGATCTCTGGTACCCAGATAGCCCTGATGCTGGTAAATATGAGATCTTCAAAAAATATTTGTTGAAACATTTACATGCAAGTTTTCTTTTTTTAAAAAGTATTACAATGGCTTCCTTGTCTAAAAGTTTGTTCTATCACATAAACAAACCATAAAAATTGAAGTTTCTTGCTACACGTTATTCAAATCTTTTTTTTTTTTTTTAAGGGAGAGAGAGAGAGTGCGAGTGGGGAGGGGCAGAGAGAAAGAGAATTTTAAGCAGGCTCCATGTCCAGTGCAGAGCCTGACGCAGGGCTCCGTCTCACGACCCTAAGATCATGACCCGAGTCAAAATCAAGAGTCAGACGCTTAACCGACTGAGCCACCTATGCGCCCCTAGAATCTACTTCTTAGAATTAAGCAATCTTAGAGGTGAAAAGAACTGCCTTATTTTTCAAATATGAAAGCCAAGATTTGGAGATTAAGTGATTTCATTTTTTTTAAAACACTTTCCAAAGGAAATTTTCAGAGTTCAAGATAATTCTTAGTTTATCAGAATAAAAATGTCTGGAGTGGCTGGGGAGAGAATTTAGACATTCCTTTTATATCTTGGTTCAAATGAGATCCTTGAGGACAGGAAAGCCTCTTTCTGTCTTCCTTGTCTGTGTACCTCATTTGTCTATGGCTTTAGGTAATTTTTTTTGTACAAAAGCACGAGGCTTTCAAAATCTGTCAAAATAATAAATAAATAAGCCGTCCTTGTTATATAAGGTACCCTGAGAATTGAACATAAGCAGTACTAGGCAGTTAGATGACCTAAGTATAAGATGATGACTATCGAATACAGAAAATCAATTGCCTTTTTTCCCCCTCCTCAGAAAGTGTCCTGTAGGGGATAGATAAGTGCAGGCTGTAAATAGTTTATTACTTGGTAGTTCTTCCTAATGGCAGGCAGCACCGAAGCTGACAAGGTAACAAGTAGTCACTCAGCCAAAGGTCACTTTCTGTGGCCCAGCAGCCTTTCCACTGGAAATACAATCTGGGTCTAACGCTGATTTGAAAGGAGAAGTCATTATACCACCTAGCTCCAGGCATCAACTTTCTAAAGGTTTTTAAATTGTGCTTCTTTTAAAAATGAACTCAAACATGTGATATTTGTGCTTTATTGCTAGTGAAAAGACCTGATTACCGTGGTCAGCTTAACTGCTTTTATTGAGAAGTGGAAGCCAAGTAGTGGAAAATAAATCTTGTGGCTCCGTGTAGGAAGTCTGAAATAAAATTCATCACTCCAGTTAGCTTTCAGAAATAAAAGGGATAAGGATGGGGCTCTGGTTTCTTCTGATTTACGACTGCCTGTGCAAGTATAGGGACACTGTGTGGGGTCTGAAGGCTGCTGTCCTGAAGAGGGTCACTGGGGACTACTGAGCAGAAGGGAGAGACCTCTGGACAGCACTGGCTCTTGCACAGTAGCAAAAGACTAGTTCTGAGTCACGCTGCACTGAGCAGAAAGACTAGACCATCAGAGACAATTAGATTTACATTTGAAACTCCCCACCACCCTCCTCCCAAATAAACCTACCCTTGAGGGTAAAACCTAAGCAATTCTACTAGGAAGGGGACGTGGAATCTACACTTAAAGATATAATTTGATACTAATAACAATAGTGATGCTGGCCACAGTCAGTTCAGTCATTTGGCAATGATTCAGGTTTGGCTGTTTGGGGCCAATTAGCTCCAAGTTGAATAATGCTGATTATTACATATGATCTGTTTTTCCTAATTATGTCCCCTGTTCAATCTCTTACACTATCTATATTCACAAATTGTATAACACTGGCTTGAATATATCTCCCATACCTGTGGGTCTTCACAGCAACTCTGAAAACAGAGGTGGACTAACTGCTTACTTCATAATTCAGCCCATATTGCCTGAAGAAGGAAAAGGACTCAAGCTGTGCACTTCCACGGTTTACATTCTGAAACCTAACTACAGGCAGATTTATCAGCACATTCAATAATTCTTCTGGGAATTTTTCTTGGTTATGTGAATATACTTCAGAAGTCAGTTATTCAAGCTAGCTTGGGTTTGTGTGCTGAGCATGTAATAACTCTACAATGTATCGGCCATCACGACTTCAGGTGGATAGCCCCTACTTGTCCCTTCCTGCAGCAATGCAGCCTTATCTTGGGGACATCACTGTCATCGCCACTCTTCAGAAGCACAGCATTATAGGCCATTTTGAAGCTCACCAGGCTGAAATCAGAGCTGCAGCTTCTATATCTCCATAAAGAAAATGTATTCCTCAGTTTTAAGCTGACTAAAACAAACAGAGTTGGCTTTGCTTCAAGGAGAATGCATTCACAGCAACTTACAGTTTAAGAAAACCAGAGGTTGGGAGAAAAACTGCCACAAAAATGATGACGGGTTTATATCAGTATTATGAAAGGAGTGATACGCATCAATAAGAAAAACAAAAGACTCTAACAAATGAAGTACAAAATGAACAAAAAGACAACTCTCAAAAGAATAAATATAGCCAGTATGCAAACTTGGGAAAAATGTTCAGTACTACCAGTAATCTAATAAATGCAAATTTTAAAAAGATATTGTTTTCATCATTTAAATCAGCAAAAATACCCAATGCTGCTGAAGTGGCAGTCTGTCAGTCTGATGCAAGCTACCACATTTTAATTGGCTCATCCCTTTAAAGAACATTTTGACAATAAGCATTGAGAATGTTAAAACTACATATTTTCGGTTCAATAGTTCCTAAGAAAATAACCTAAAATGAAGAATCTCATGCATAAAGACATTCATTTCAAAATTATTTACATTAGCACAAATTTGAAATAACCTCAGTTGTCAAAAATAGGAAAATGTTAAACAGATGGCTTATTAGATAGCCATAAGCCAATTCTATCATGAATATTTATTCATACCTAAAAAAACTGTTTATAGACTTTTGGTCAGTATGACAGTTTTGAGCTGTGTGAAATATTTCTCCTTTGACTCAATACATTAAAATTTTGCTTAAAATATAACTTAAAAAATTTTAATCTATAAATAAGCTCAATTAAAAATTTTTTAAAAGTCTCAATGCACAAGTTGAACAATAAACTAAATACATCCTAAAAGGAAGTAATGAATTGGGAGACAGATCTAGAAATCTCACCGAGAATTCAAAAGCAACATAAAGACATAGAAAATATGAATGAGATAATAAGGGACATGGGGGATTAGAAAGATCAGGACCAAAATGTAATTGATATTTTAGGAATAAAGAATGGAGACATTGGGAGAAGCAATATTTAAATAAAAAATGGTTTAGATTCTCTAACTGTAGAGACATGAGGTCACAAATAAAAGGGATACACCATGTCCTGAGGAGAGTAAAACCAATGCACATCTAACCACATCATAGTGAAGCTGAGAATGTTAAAATCAAAGAGAAAATTCTAAAAGCTACCAGAGAGAAAAGTCAGATTACCTACAATAGAATAATAATGGGCTTGGGTAACTCACCTCTGAAGTGTATTCACATAATAAAGAAAAAATCCCAAAGATACTACTGGAAATGCTGAAGCCCTTCACCAGCAGCTGGGTTTTTCAACACTGCTTATCTGTACCTATGCAGGGATACTTATTTCTATATGATTGTGTATCCTGCTGCTTTACTGAATTCTCTTGGTGTTTACATAGTTTTTCATTTGCTTCTTTGGTATTTTCCATTATATCACCTGGAAATAACAATATTTCTACCTCCCTTTTATTAATGTTTATTCATTTGGTTCCTTGGTTTTACCTAAGTGTGTTAACCAGAACTTCTGGAACAATATTAAATAGGGACATCCTTGTCTTGCTTGTCACTTTATGGACGATTTCCAGTATACAATCTTTTTTTTTTTTAAGATTTTATTTATTTATTTGAGAGACAGAGAGAGCATGAGCAGGGGAGGGGCAGAGGGAGAGGGAGAAGCAAGCTCCCCACTGAGCAGGGAGCCAGATGCGGGGCTTAATCCCAGGACCCTGAGATCATGACCTGAGCCAAAGGCAGACACGTAACCAACTGAGCCACCCAGGCACCCCTCCAGTATACAATCTTAAATTAACATGATGTACTTGAAGGTGAAGATGAATTCTTCCTTAACATGATAAAACACATCTACTGATTCCTATTTTATATATTATTTAATAATGAATGGATGTTGAGTACTATTAAATACATTTTCAGCATCTATGAAGATAATCATGTAATTTTTCCATTTTGATTATTATGATAAATTTTATTAATAGTTTTCTGATGTTGAATTATTCCTATACTTCTAGATAAAATGCTACTGTTCATGATTTATTATCCTTTTAATATGCTGCTGAGTTTTGCTTATTAATGTTTTATTTAACTTATTACATAGATAGTCACAAGAAAGAATGACCTGTCTTTTCTTTTCTTTTTTGTTGTCTTGGGTTTTGGTATCAATGTTTTCTCGTTTTATAAAAAGGATTTGGAAGCTTTAGTTCTTCTATATTCTGTAACAATTTAGATAGTATTGGAACTATCTGACTTTTAGGAGCTAAATAAAATTCACCTGTGAGAACATCTGGACCTGATGATGTTTGGGGGGGTTGCTTTTTGACAACCTTTCACACTTCTCTGGTAATTCCTGTTTGAATTTTCAAATCTCTTCTAAGATCAGTTTTGCTAATTTAATTTTTTTCCTATGAAATTAACCAATTCATTAATATAGTTATATTACATTATACATCATATATATATACACATATGTATAAACATAAAATCTCAAACTTACAGAACAGTTGCAAATACAAAGTTATTTTTCTTTTCTCCAAACCCTCTGAGTGTGACTTGACATGATGCAGCATCATCCCAAGTATTAGTGTAATTTTCCTACAAACAAGGAAAGTCTCCTCTCTAACCAAAATACAGCATCAAATTCAGGAAACTAACACTGATATAATACCACCATCTAATCATCAAACTTCATTTAGGTTCCACCCATTGTACCAAAAATGTGCTTTACAGCTGAAAGATCTAGTACAGAATCACGTGTTCCATTTAGTTATTACATCCCTTCATTATGGAAAGAGACTCATTCTGTCAGTGAGTTTCATGATCTTGCCACTTTAAAACATTATCGACCAGTTATTTTGTAGAACACCCCTCAATTTAGGTTTGTCTATGATTCCTTATGATTAAATTCAGATTAAGTGTCTTTGGTAGGAATATCACAGAAGTGATGAGAAAAAATACTGATTTTTGTGATTAAATTCATCCCTCTTGGGATGCCTGGGTGGCTCAGTCGGTTAAGCATCTGCCTTCGGCTCAGGTCATGATCCCAGGGTCCTGGGATCGAGTTCTGCACCTGGCTCCCTGCTCAGAGGAGAGCTGCTTCTCCCCCTGCCTGCCGCCCCCCTGCTTGTGCTCTCTCTCTCTCTGACAAATGAATAAATAAAATCTTTAAAAAAAATAAATAATAATAATAATAAAATAAAATAAATTCATCCTTTTTATTGTCTCTAGATTTTTATTCATAATTAGATTTTCCACACTAAGATTAAAGATGTATTTACCCATTATTTCTTTGTACTTAAATTGTTAGAACTTTACACTTTGATCTCTGATGAACTTGACATTTATCCTTGTGCATATTGTAATATCTCATTTTATCTTTTCCCAGATGGCTGCCCAAGTCCATCTATGACTCGGCGATTTGAGATGCTAACTTTATCATATACCAGATTTCTGTATGAATGTGGATCTCTGTCTGGGCTCTCTATTCTATACTACTTCTCTATTTGTGCACCAGTACCATACTGCTTTAATTACAGGAACTTTGCATTGTGTTTTAATGCCTGGTAAGAGTAGTCCTCCTTCATTTTTTGTTTGGTGTTTTTTTTTTCCTGGAAAATCTTACGTTTGTTTTTCCATAGGTACTTTAGGATCAACTCTTCTAACTCCATATTAAAGCATGGTGGTGTTTTATTGGAGTTGTATCATATTAATAAATTCACTTAGGGAGAATGTCGTATTTTCCTATTCAAGAATAGAGGATATACTTTGCATTCGTTCAAGTCCATGTTTGTATCTTTCAGAAGTGTCTTAAGATTTACTTTGCATAGGTTTTGGACATTTCTTAACTTTATTCTTAAATACCTGTCGCTATTATAAAAGGGAATTTTCCCTATTATGTAGAGGACTTTATTTTGAAGCGAGACAAAACTGCTTCACCTTACAGTTCCCTCTCTTTCTTCTTCTACCTAATATAAGTTGTTTACTCCGTAAGTCATCCCTCCTAGGCACAGGGCCACCACATCTGGTCTATGTAGGTAGTGCATTGCCTGTCTCCAGAGCATACCATGCACCTGTAATCTATGGTCGTATGTGAAGGCCTTGTCAGGAAACCTACAACATTACCTATGATATCCATACAGAAAGGATATAGTAAGATCTATAGAGTATGACTTGTCAGAGAATTACATTTGGCAATGTTTAGCAAACATTAGTCATTTTGTTCTCTGAGCAGCTCATCTAAGCAGTTATAATTAATTATTTGATTATATGTCCATCCTCCTTCAATCTGAATCCCTCTTTGAGAGGTATGATGCCTTAGTTATTTATGAATTAACAGTACTTGGCACGTATAATACTAGTTGCTCAATAAATGTTTATAGATCGAATAAGTGAATGAGTAAATTGTGTCCATCATAAACAGGCTCTACTCTATATAAGACATAGATGTTGCCTCTTGTCAGGGTTTTATTTTCTGTCCCATGAAAATTTAAAATTGAGAATATTTTCCTCAGAGTAAGAAGAGAATATAGAATTTTATAGTACTACATTATAAAATGTGATATTTCTCCCTAAAGTGTCCTCAGAGTGTAGCTAACCCTCCACAGATTGTTAGATCCTCCCAGTGCTTCTCCTTAGTAGTCATCTCGATGTATCAAAGCCACTGAATTCCTTATGAACACTTCACATGTTTTCAGACCTCACAGTTTGTAGATTTGCTGTCACTATCAAAACTCCTCAAGCTAGGGGCACCTGGGTGGCTCAGTTGGTTGAGCATCTGACTCTTGATTTCGGCTCAGGTCATGATTTTAGGGTCATGAGATTGAGCCCCGCGTCAGGCTCCCCACTCAGCACGGAGTCTGCATGTGTCTCTCTCCCTCTGCTCCTTCCCCCAATCCCAGCTTTCAGGTGCACACATTCTCTCTCTCAAATAAATAAATAAAATCTTTAAAAAATAAAAACAAAAACAAAAAAAATCCTCAAGCTAGGCAAGAAGGATTTCTCTCTGATATAAAAACCAAGGATACTAAACAAGAGTAACTTTTAGTTGAAACCCACTGAACTGAGCACAACCACATTCTCTCACTCTAGTTCTCACCTCCTCTAAAATCTGAAATTGAATTCATAGAGAGTTTTTAAAGCTTCAGGAGAATACAGTGCTTTCTCACATTTTCCTGGTTTTCTTTTCCAGGCAAAGTTGTTCAATCTCATTCTGAGAGGCATTCAATTTGGCAAATCTCTTCACAAATCCAAAAATAAATAAATAAATAAAAATGTTTCATGGCTTTTCCAAGCACATAGCATTTTTCTTCCAAGAATCTTCAAGTAGTAAGCAAACAAAAGCCATATTCTTAGGAATGATTATGAGAGGAAGTAGATGTTACCATTGAATTTCTTCTCCTGTTGAGAAAGTATGACATGAGAAGGTAAAGCAAAAAATGTCAAAGACAAAGGAAAGAACTTCAGAATCTGATCAAATCAAAATCTCTCAAGTATGTGCCATCAGTCTTTCAGAATCAATATCCTAATGGTCATCTGTCACCTGATGGGCTTTGGTTTTCAGAGTGTGGGAGTAGGAAATGTGAGGGAGAGGGGATTGTATGATGACTAAGGCCAGCTCATTTCGGTTGAGCTAATTAGGTGGTGGATCTTCAGCTCTTCTGACTGGATGGGGAAAGCCAGTGCTTCTCATGAAGCATGAGGAAGGGACATTACGCACCACAGTAGAAAAAGGAGGGGAGGGCGCCTGGGTGGCTCAGTTGGTTAAGCGACTGCCTTCGGCTCAGGTCATGATCCTGGAGTCCCTGGATCGAGTCCCGCATTGGGCTCCCTGCTCGGCAGGGAGCCTGCTTCTCCCTCTGACCCTCCCCCCTTCATGTGCTCTCTCTCTCTCATTCTCTCTGTCTCAAATAAATAAATAAAATCTTTAAAAAAAAAAAGAAAAAGGAGGGGAGAGCATTCCACTTTGCACTATGAGAAAATGCACTTGAAATGGCCAGACAGTAAACACCTACAAAAAAACAGTAGAAGACATGCCACTGTGGCTAAAGCCAGACTGAGGGCAACTAAAAAGTGGCCTTTCATTCTTGCCCCTAAAAATATAGATTGTTGTCTTCTGTATTCTAACAAAAAGGGTTTTTAAGAAATGTCACTTGACAGAGTTTGTAGCAATGAACCTTCATCCTTATAATTTGGGAGAGAATATTACATTTCAGACTTCCTAAATCCATTTTATCTCTGTTTATATTAAAAATACAATTTAGTCATGAAAATTATCTCCAAATATTAGGGTCTGGGTTTCCTGTCATTTCAGAAAGAAAAAAAAAAAGGTAGACAAGTTAACAGGTGATCCTAGCATAGACAGCATGTGTTTGGGTATACAATTATTTCTACAACTACTATTTGATCTAAATATACGTTTTTAATTCAAAATGCATAATGTCAAGGTGAAAAAAGATCATTTTCTTCCATCTATTTTAAATCTTTCAGTGTTTCAAAATGTAGAAGTTAAAACTTTTCTTCAGATCCAAGCCATCACAAGAATTTTTGAAAAACACTTGGGACTCATTTTATTGGAACTCATTTTACTCTAAGGGAGGTCTGCACAGTCTGTGATCACTAGAGGCTTAACAGCATTTAGAGCTGCTATTTTCTAATTGCCTGAGAATCTAAATTAAGTCTTGATCATAAGATTAAAGGTTATCATCACCTTAATAGTAAAATCAGGATTTTTAATGTTATAGTTCTATTGATACATCTTGGTTAACTGGAAAATAATTCACCCAGTTGTCTTTTATATTATTGCAGCCATTCTTTTGATTTTCCCTATAGCAACAGAACATATGATATCACAAGAGGAATGACCATTTTCTCTGCTTTGGTCAACTTTCTTTTTAGGAATCAAAACAATAAGTAAATGAATCTACTTTAATATACGTAAAAGTACCAAAAGTTTTCAAGTAAGCTTTATAAGGGATCCGTAATTACTTCTCCCTATAACTTGAAAACAAGCAGAATATGCAAGAAAACCAAAAAAAAAAAATATGGATTTAAAATCCCTGTGGCAACTGTTAATCAGCAAAAATCAGGTTACCTATGGCTAAATTCAAGTGATTATTATGGTCAACAATTCTGATATGAAATTGTTGCTATCTGCCACTACATAGCTTATGTTCTTAGTTGTGGAGAAACAGCGGACCACCTTTGCCAACTTTAGAGACTCAACTTGTGCCTTACGTTCAGTTGCACTGTATGGTATAGCCAGCACCTCTCTGATCAACAGTGGAAGATAAGAATGTTCTCTTGTAATAAATATTAGCAAAGGACGTGTATACTTCTGCTCTTCAGATGACTGTTTCATTTTAATCTAATTTTAGTTCAAAGAGTCATTCATCTCTGGTTCTGCATCAGAGACAAAAATTACTCTATTTGATTAACTGTGAGGACTGGGAAGAAGTCTTCCATATATCTTAATATTCAATTCTAATGCATTCATTAGGAAGAAACAATTCCATAACCTCAAGTAAATCATCTCAAATTGGAATGGTCAAAACAAAAATGTTAATATCCAAATAGAATTTAGTGTGTTACATAAGCATGTGCAATCATCTAAATTAAAACTAATAACTCTGTATCAGAAGCAGTAATAAAAGCCAAGTTCTGCCTCATTGTTCTCCAGCGAAGCATAAATAATTCATGACTCAGGTAAGCTTCCCATCTCCCCTGCATCTTCCACAAGATTTTACCAATTTTATTATTCAAACTGTGCCTCTTTAGAGCACTTTAACCAGGCTAGAACTGAAATACTAGACGTCATAGCTTCTGATGTTACTCTTTGTAGATCTGTTCTTAGGCCCTGATGCAAAGCAGAGTTTGACCAGGTCTTACTGGACAAAACAAGATCCCAGAGCTGAGCCTTGCCTCAGGGCTTCCCACTCTCCCTGAGATTCTGCCCTGATTCCTCTCCATATTCTCCAACACTTTCCGTGGATTCAAATCTTTTCTCATTCAGAAGTATCTTGTCCCACCTAGTCTTTCCAGAAAGCTGCTCTATAGTGGAAAATTTAAATTATCCTGTTTTATAAGCTGAAAATTCTTCTTTTAATAGCACTTTCTACTTTACATTAAATGTGCCCATCAATAGTATCACCAGTTTCATCTATCACACTTATGCATTCAGCAAACCTTTATTGAGCTCCTACTGTGGGTGATGTGCTAATGTCAGAAAAGACTCAAACTCTGCCTCCAAGGGGATAACAAATGTAGTGAGCCAAATGTTAAAATACCAGTGGTAAGAGGTGCTATCAAGAACAGGAGATGTGAAGAAGGATTCCCAGAGAAAGACACTTTTACTCATTCTTTAAGGATGAGTAGGAGTATCCAGGTGATTGCAGAGGAGAGAGAATAAGGAAAAGAACTCTAGGAGGAGGGGATGAACATCTACAAAGGTGGAGAGTTATGGACAAAAAACAGATTTTAGGGTAAAGGTTCCAAAGTCAGTATAGATGAGCAAAGCCAGCTCAGTGCAGAGCAGTAAGAACTGGGGGGCACAGAGCTGACTGGAAAATGCCGGCCATTTCAAAGGCACGAGCCTATAGCAGCCATGCGGGGAGCAGGCCCACAGAGGTCTCAAAAGGATCCAAATATCTGGATTTTCATGTAATAAATTTTTCCATGGTTAGCAAGTTTTCTCTTTTTTTTAAATTACCACTCCGTAGGCAAAATCAAACATATTATGTATTTTGTGGGAGGCTGAATAATGGCCCCTAAGATAGCTAGGTCTAATTCCTGGAACCTGTACATATGTTACCTTACATGGCAAAAGGGACTTTGAGATGTGGAGATTATCCTGGGTTCTTTGCGTGGACCCTAAACGTAATCCCAAGTGTCCTTAGAACAGAGGGGGATGGGAAGATTTGACTATAGGTGGGAAATGGGAGAGAAGATAATGGAAGCAAGAGGCTGGAGAGATGTGAGGAAGGGATCAGGAGCCAAGGAATGTAGGCAGTCTCAGAAGTTAGAAAAGGCAAGAAAATGGATTCTCCCCTAAAGCCTCCAGAAGGAACCAACCCTGTAACACCTTGATTTTAGCCCAGTGAAACTTCAAATTTGACTCTAGACCTAGAAAAGAATTAATCTGTTTTTTGTGGTTTTTTAAAAATCTGTTTAAGATTTTATTTTTTTTTTTGTTATCCTCACAAAACACTTTTATTACCGATTGAGAAAATGGGAAAATATATAATACCCAAAAGATGCCATGAATTTAGTTATACTTTTAAATACTTTTTTATCATTCATACCAGTTTACACATGCATATGGAAGATGATTTTTAAGTAATCTCTACACTGAATGTGGGGCTCAAATTTACCACCCTGGGATCAAGAGTCACTTGCTCCTCCAACTGAGCCAGCCAGGTGCCCCAATGTGTTGTTTTAAGCCACCAAATTTATGGTAATTTGTTATAGCAGCCACAGGAAAATAATACATCTTCTGACCTGATTCAGCTCTTTGTCAATTGCATGTATGTTTATGTGCCCAGCTTGACATTAGACTACAGAGGTGAGCCTGGACCAGGTTCTTGGTATTCTATCTGCTACCCCATTTGGAAACATTTGTTTATATGTCATTCTACCCTATTCCTTAGAGACAGGGACTGCATCTCACTCTCTCTGTGTCTCCATTGCCCAGCAGAGCACTTCGCACATATTCTTTGCTTACTAAATAAATAAAAGGCAAGGTAGAAAGGGAGGCTAGAGCCAAATCACCAAGGGCTTAATATTGCCATGCCAAGAAATTTGAATTTTATGTTAAGATGGGGAACAAATAAAATATTTTAAGCATAAAAGGGACATGATGGTTTTGCTTCTTAGAAGCTGACAATACCCGGGGTGCCTGGGTGGCCCAGTCAGTCTTCTCCCTCTCCCTCTGCCTGCTGCTCCCCCTGCTTGTGCACATGCTTGCCCCCTGCTCCCGTCAAATAAATAAATAAAATCTTAAAAAAAAAAAAGAAAGAAACTGATAATACCTTAAAGACAATTTAGAAAAGCACAATTGAAAACAGGAGTTTGGTTGGAAAGCTGTTACAATAATATAGTAATCCTATAAACCAAGACTAAGTCAGTGCCAGTGGGGATATAAAGAAAACTGATCATACATTGGGGTTTAAATTGATGGTACTTGACTGGTTCAGGGGCACGTGGCTGGCTCAGTCGGTAGAGCATGTGACCTTTGATGTAGGGGTCATGAGTTCAAGCCCCACAATGGCCATAGAGCTTACTTAAAAAAAATTTTTTTTAAATAAAAAAAATAAATAAAGACTGGTTCAATAGTAAGAGAGGGAAAAGGAGAAGTCTTAGTTGATTCTCAGGTTTGTGGTGGTGAAAGTAAGGTGGTTTGTGGTGGTGAAAGTAAGGTGGAAAAGGAGAAGTATGGGAAAGATGAGATCGGTTTTGACAGGCTGAGATTATAGTGCCTATGCGAGATCATGACCTGAACTGAAATCAAGAGTTAGACACCGAACCGACTGAATCACTTAGATGCCCCTCACCAGTTCCTTTTTAAAATAAAAAGTCTCAATTCTTCTATCACAGAGAAATAAATGTTGTGAAAGCCATTTGTTTTACTTGCCCGACATCCCCTACCCAACATTATTTCCCACTGCTTATCTATCATGTACCTCTGCAATGTGTCACCTGCTTCCCTGTCTGATTCATAAATGCTCATATTCATCCCCACGTGTTCTCCATGTGTCTCCCCCATCTGCAGTATTTCTCCCAAATTTTCCATTTAAATTAGTTCATTCTTCATGGCCTAGCTGCAGTTCCATTGATCCTATGATGTCTTTCCTTAACTATCTCTGAATTAGTTTTCTATATATTATAGCTTTTAGAACCATGCTATCTCATAATATTCTCTCACATGTGCTAGACCTATCTTTTTAAATAAGGTTGCTGAGGACAGAAATGTTGCTTTAGAACCCTAGACTCCCATAGTGGTTTGTAAAGTATTGAACACACAGTAGGTGTTTCAGAGGCAAATTAATATGGTAGAAAGTACATGAGTCAGACCTCATTTTCTAATTCAAGCTTTGCTCCTCAGACTGAATTCTTTTTATTTATGAACTGAGGAACCTGTATCCTGATCGCTCAGATCCCTTTCACCTGCTGCAGTCTGATTCTAACAAATACTAATTATTTTATTTGACCAGAAGTTGTGATAGTGTACATCAAGCACATCTTATTACTTTGATTCTAAGATTCTATCACATAGCATGCACCGTATTTAAAAGGATAATGGGTAAATCTTCAATGTACACTTTAATTGTAAGAGTCAAGTTCATTGTAGGGTCTAAGATAGACATTTAATAAATATTTAGTAAATTCATTCATTCATTCAGCAAATATTTATTGAGTATCTATTACATGTCAGGCATAATCCTAGGCTCTGTAGGACACAGTGGTAAATAAGCTAGACAAGGTCTTTGCTCTCTTGGAGCTTATAGTCTAGTGGAAACAAACAGTAAATAATCATATAATATAATGTCAGATGTGCTATATTACTTATGTCAATAAGTGCCATGAAGAAAAAGCATAGAAAAGGAATATAGAAACATGGGATTGGTTATAGATGAAGCAGTCACCCTAATTTTAACTTTTCTTTTTTTTTAAGATGTTATTTATGTATTTGAGAGAGAGAGAGAGCACAAGCAGGAGGAAGGGCAGAGGGAGAAAGAGAAGCAGACTCCCCACTGAGCAAGGAGCCTGACACGGGGCTCCATCCCAGGACTCCAGGATTACGACCTAAGCCAAAGGCAGACACTTAACAGACTGAGCCACCCAAATGCCCCAATTTTAATTTCATACAGGAAAGATATGGGCATTCTTGTAGACATGAACACAGATATGTATATAGATATATAGATATAGATACACAGGTAAATATAGATGTAAATGTTCTAGACATAGCACTATGTGCCATGTAATGAGCTAAAATGTGTCATGCTCATAAGTTTATTTAATCTTTCCAACAATCAATCCTTTGAGATATACTATCCCATTTTACAAATGAAAAAACTCATATTCAGAGAGTAATATGCCCAAAGCCACTTAGCTAGAAAGGTCAGTACTGGAAACCACATGGCATTTGCATAAGCATGCATATTATGTTAATGTTCTTGAGCAAAAATACTTTAAATTAGAATAGGAAGATAAACTGATTACCAGGAAAAGAAATGTATTTTTGTTTGAAATATGTCTTAAAAGATCAGAGGTCCTTTGCGCATTTAAGAATTGTGATGGAATATTATATCCACCATAAAAGCCAAAAGAATTGCTGAATATGAAGAGATCCCCAAGATATGTTGTTATATGAAAAAGCAACGTGGATTTCTTTGTGTATATATGCATAGGATATCTCCAGAAGGTAAAAGAAATGTTGGTAACAGTGGTTGCCCTAGAGATGAGTAAGGAGGCTCACTTTTTACTCATATATGTTTTTTATAACTCTTAAAATTTTTTCTATGTGAATGTATTGCTTACTTAAAAATAAATTTTTAATTTTTAAATGGGATAACTGATGTCAATAGGACACCCAAAATTGTTAATAGAATAATCTTGTACAAATAGATCCTTTTTTTAAAAAACCATAAAAATTTTCCATGAGAGAGCTTTCACTAATGTGTGGCCACACTGAAAATTGATAAAGATGGTCTACCGTATGATTGTTGAACCACAATCCTCTATAAGCAAAGAGTAAATGAACACCTGGACAATACCCAGAAAGTAGAAAGTGACAACAAAAACTAAGTACTACAGTTATAAACAGTTATTTTCCACCAGACATCTAAAAAATAAGAGCTCAAAAGTTGCTTGTAAGTGTAACGGAATAAAAATTTGGATTATTTTTCAAACCTTTCCTCTTATATGACATTTTCCCTTCAAATTTTCAAATCTCCACCAAGAACCTATGAAGGAACATGTTATTCACAAGAAAGCGGTGGGAAATAAATGAGAAAATATCAGAATTCTCTTTGTATAAAATTATAAGAACACCAAATGCCAGTATTATCCTGTTATTTAATGTATTTTAAATACAAAATACAGTTTATACTAATCCTTTGCCCTTTTAAATCAAGAAATATAAGTTTTTAGCTATAACAGGTATAGTAAGAAGTTTTACCTAATTCAAATTCATGCCTCTACATTGAAATAGGAGGGAGTACAGGATACAACCTCAGTATAACCTACTGGGAATTTAGACCTGTAATTATCCATCCTTGGGTATCATCACTTGCCATTCAATCTGACTGCAACTGAGAAAGCATTTACCTGGCAATAAAAAGCTTTTATGTGTTATATGTGTCTGCTTTGTGTAGTTAGATCTGTAATTAACTCTCCTTTATAATAAGCTTTGGGGAAGAATGTAGGAGTACAGGTGGTGAAATCATGGCAGGTTGATGCCCTGTGTTATTTTGTGGGCCAGTTATGGCGCCAGAAGAATGGGGCTGGGTCAACACAAATTAGAACACAGCATTGCAGAAATCTTTAATTTCTGAGATTATTTAGAAATAAATATCCATGGTTTGACATACACTGACCCTGCATCTATAGAAATGTGGGCTCTTTGCTTTGGAACTTCACACACAGTTCTGAGGCTGCCACTCAGTTCCTTCCTGACAGGGCAGGTGGATCATTGAGATAGCTGCCTACACTGAAAAAAACAGTATACATATTTAGAGCAGAAATTTCAGCAGCGTAAAACTAATTGGGCTGAAATGAGGCTCTTTTGACCTTACCATCACTAGCATCCTGTTGTAATCAAACAACTGAGATACCTTTGAATCCTTTATTGGGTTCCATGAATTATTAAGTGGAGACTCTGATGGCTTGCCCAATTAATGATATACATTTTATTTCCAGGAAGGATTTTATTCATCTCTAATAAGTGTTTACCATGTTGTGAGATTAAAAAAAAAACAACACTTGGAATTTGGGTCAAGAAAACCCATAGGATTTATGTGACTCATTAACATGTAGTTAGAGTAAGAGGAAAATAACTTTCATCTGGAAGGTAAAAAAAATCAGTAGAGCAAATTTTCCATTAGAGTGGTTTCAAAGTGGAGAAGAAACATAATGGAAAAGATTCCCTTTGACAAAACATAAAGATGGGAGACGGGAATAACAATTATAAAAAGATGCTCTTCTAAAAAATGATGCTCTTCCATAATTGGACATATTAATGGTCCATGATTAGAGAATGAATCAATCATATATCTGAACCATATGCTTAAGACAATAAATCCTCTATCTGAAAAAAATGCCTGAAACCATCCTATATTTACAAGTGGACCTGATATCTCACTTCTGTGTAAGCAACTGGATCCTTTGAACCCAAGTTTCCTTTAAAGCCATATACATGAGTGATCAAGGAATTGCTTCTTTCCACCCACTGCAATGAAGCATGACAACATTCAGACTCCTTTATACAAAGAAGACTTTGTATAAAGATAAGACAAGACAATATAATGGGAAGAATATAAAAGAGATTTTAATAATATTCTTTTCTTCTCTGTACTGAAGAAGGAACATACATTTGCTCAGAGTAGATAACAGCATACTTAGAGATAATAAGCATATATACACCCAAATAGAGATTGATAAGTAATAGTATTTGATCAGCTCCCCAATGGGAAAAACTATGTAGTTACAGGCAGTTAGAATGGGAAGTGATTCATGTGGTCCAGAGTTAAGAGTCATGAAAACATCTGTCTGTGAGATGACGTAAGGAACATGGGAAGAGGGGAACCTGGCTGGCTCAGTTGGTAGAGCATGCGACTTTTGATCTTAGGGTCATGAGTTCCAGCCCCACGTTGGGTGTAAAGATTACTTTAAAAGGAAGGAAAGAAGGAAGGAAGGAAGGAAAGAAGGGACGGAGGAAGGGTGGAGGAAAGGAAAGGGGAAAAGAAGGAAGGAAGGAAGGAAAGAAGGGACGGAGGAAGGGAGGAGGAAAGGAAAGGGGAAAAGAAGGAAGGAAATGAAGAAAGGAAGGAAGGGAGGAAGGAAAGAAGAAAAGAAGAGAAAAGGAAAAGAAAAGAAACGAAAGAAAGGTAAGGTTGCGAGGATAGGAAAACGTGCCTTAACTCAAAGCAACAGTTTAAATATTACATATAAGCAAGGTATACCCAGGAAGCAATAATGAGGTCATGATTGTCTTGGACTGGTAGAGAAGGGAAAGGGATAAATTTGGAAGAACAAATGATACAAAATATAGAATCTAGATATGTTCCTCTTGACATTAAATACTCCCATTGGAAGGACATACTCCCATTGCAAGTAAAAATAAATTATGTATAAGTACAGAGCTTAGCTATAGAAAAAGTCCCTGAAAATTTTAATTTGTTATTAAAGCATATTATTTAACCAAAGGCTACATCCTCATCTGGATATGAAGAGAAAATTGGAAGTCGTAACTTCAGAAGCCTTTAAATATACAGGGGGAGGGGCACCTGGGTGGCTCAGTTGGTTAAGCATCTGCCTTCGGCTCAGGTCATGATCTCAGGGTTCTGGGATCAAGTCCCATGTGGGGCTCCCTGTTCACTGGGGAGTCTGCTTCTCCCCCTCTCCCTCTGTCCCTCCCCCCACTCATTGTTGTGCACTCACTCTCAAAAAAATAATAATAAATAAATAAATACAATTAAAAAAAAAATATCCAGGGGGAGAAAATCATAAACCAACACTCTAATGTCACTCAAATTCACCGTTACAAAATTGACTCTTATTCAGAGCCTGTTTACTTTTATTTTAGAAAGAATCTGGGGCACGTGGGTAGCTCAGTCCATTAAGCATCTGAATCTGGATCTCAGCTCAGGTCTTGATCTCAGGGCTGTGAGTTCAAGCCCTATGTTGGGCTCCACACTGGGCATGGGGAGAGGGAGGAACGGAGAGAGAGAGAGAGAAAGAGAGAGAAAGAAAGCAATCAATCAATCTAATTTCCCTCTCCACTGCAGATTAGAAGCAAGAACCTTGGCAGTCTGACAATGAAGGAGGCAGAAAAGTATTAAAAGCAGTCATAAATGAGAGATATGGGTAATTATTTACTCAAAACTGATATCAATTACCTTGGTAAAAAAATCATTAAATTATTTTAATGCTTTATTTTCATTCTCTAATAATTTTGTTCCTATAACAGAAGTTCACACTGAGCAATTCAAGCCAACAAATAATGGCCTAAAAATGAACCAAAAAGCCAACCGTTCCATGATTTTCCCAATTTTAGATGTTACATCCTTTTACTTATTTCCCATTATAACATGTGGTTGTACTTACACTAGACATCTACAATATTTGCTTGAAGAGAGCTGAATGAAGGCTATTGTGCAACTACAATGTCTTCCTTGTAATGCTATAATCACATTTTTGCAAGGAAATAAAAATTTTTCAATAACAATGTTTAAAGGCATACATAGTCTAAGAAAACACTTTTTCTAAAATTTACTAGGCATAGTTCTTGCCAACACAGTTCTCTTCTCATTGATTTCGTATCTTATAAACTGGTGTAAGTGAACATATAAAAATGGAAATTGCTTCAAGGCTGAATACAATCCTGATACAGCAGTCATACTTTGTTGCATTTCTATATTAACCATTAACCCACAAGAAACTGAAAACATGCTAAAGTCTAGCCTAGGGTCTGTCTTTGTACCTTGAGCTGACAGACTCATGTCCAAACCTGTCTAGAGAAACAGATGAGGATGGTATCATCATGTACAAATCTGGAGTTCCTTTCTGGGACCACATGTTGTAATGTCTAAAAACACAGGGGAATGATAATCATAACCAATGTATTTTGAGTACTTACTATGCCCAGGCACTGTTCTAAACTTGTTCCTTAAATTAACCCATTTATTTTTTGTAAAAAGCCCTATTAGGCAGGACTATTATATCTAGTCTAAATATGAGGCAAATGTGGCTGAGAGATTAAGTAACTTGACCATGATCACAAAGCTGGAAAACAGAGCCTAAATTCAAAAGCACGTCCATCACAGGGAAATTCTTTGGTACCTCAATTGAAATTTCCCCTTCTACTGATCAATTACTATATCTTTCAACCAAATACTAAGATTTGTTTTATGATTAGAGAGTTGACAAGATGATATACCACCAGCATTTCCCTAATTATTGTTCTCTGCCACTCTAGTTTTACAAATAAGATAAGGGATAAAAAAAGAATTCTAAAACACAGCACCAGCAACCTGAAGCACACTTTCTGCTCTTCAGGAAAATGTCAACTGTTTACATCCTTGAGAAGGCAAATATAGCCACATCACTGTTCTTGAGATGTGGTTTCTAGTCATCCTCATTATGTTATTCAGGATTCTTTTGGTTGCAAAAAGCAGAAACCAACTCAACTAACAAGCTAATGTAACTTAAGCTAATGTAATATTAAGGTTTTACTACCGGCTTCTGGTGAAGCTAGTAGGTACTCAAGCAATGTAGTTTGTATATTCTCCATCTCCCAGCTTGGCTTACCCCATGTTGCTTTCATTCTCAGGCTGAGCTCAAGTGGTGGCAAAATGACCGTCAACTGAGTCAATGAAAGAGAGTGGTTCCCTAAAGGAGGATATTTTTACCTCAATATAGGGAAATCGATGCTGAGTATGGATAAATCACAGATGTCCATTATATCTACCCTGCCATGCCAGAAGAAAATTGCCATCTTGTCACACCACTTTAAGGAGATTTTAAGTTCTCTATCAAAATGACCTCCCTATAATGAATTAATCTGTAGTGAGTCAAAGCAAGAGTGAGCTGAAAAACATTAACAAGGTTTCACAGAATCATATCAATGCTGATGTGTAGACAAAGCAGCAGCAAAATTAGCCAACTATGGCAATCACAGATGATGAGGCTATTTGGGCAAAGGCAAACTTTAGCAGAGAGGGTAGAGAGATACTGCTTCTAAAGTACTTTGCCACACCACAGTCAAGAGATCAAATTCACATGGATGATGTTTATTGTGAAAGTAACTGCAAGTAATGCATGCATCAGACTTTGTAGTTTTGCAAACAGGCAGAGAACAATGCTGTCAGCATTAATATCTTTAAATGCCAAGAACACTATTTGGAAATAAAATATTCTTCAATATTCTCCTGCACACAAAAGTCATTCTAATTTAATCCAATTTGTCATGCTACATAGGTTTCCATTCATTGCAGTCACCCAATTTAGGTAGTTCTCTTCTTATAAATATATTGTGTTAAGAAGTTTCATTTGTGAAGAAGAAGAAGGAAAAGGAGGAGGAGGAGGAGGAGAAGGAGAAGAAGAAGAAGAAAGAGGAAGAGGAGGAGGGGGAGGAAGAGAAGGAGGAGGGAAATCGGGTGGGGCAGGAGGAGGGGAGGGGGGAGGAAAAGAAGAAGAAAAAGAAGAAGTTGTTTCATTTAAGTCAGTGCTTTTAAAGTTTGAGTCCATTTTCTCATTGAAAATGTATCACAGATAGTGACTGGGTTCCAAGGCTAGTCCATTAGTATCAATCAAGTAATCTGAATGTGCTTGATTAATGTGCCTAGCACATTGTAAACACTTTATAAATTATAGATATTACTGGGGCACCTGGGTGGCTCAGTTGTTAAGCATCTGCCTTCGGCTCAGGTCATGGTCCCAGGGTCCTGGGATCAAGCCCCACATCGGGCTCCTTGCTCAGCGGAAAGCCTGCTTCTCCCTCTCTCACTCCCCCTGCTTGTGTTCCCTCTCTTGCTGTCTCTCTCTCTCTCTGTCAAATAAATAAATAAAATCTTAAAAAAAATTATAGATATTACTATTAGTTATAATATGGTAAGGATGAACAAAATAATCAAAATTATTTTTTAAAATACTAAGAGCTAAACTAATGAGCATTTACAGAAATGACAGACAGGAACACTCAGTGAGTTATAATGAAAAAACAAGCTATTTGTTTTAATTCCTAATTCTACTTCATATAAGAAGGTATTTAATAGTTTTCAGCTTAACGATTGTTTATTATTGCTAAAAAAAAGAATGTAGAGAATTATCTTAATATATTTCAGAACAGAATACTATTTAAGTTATATTATAATTAAATTTTGGGATTCTATGTAGTTGCAAAACTGAATCAAATATTTTGAGTACACTAGATCCATACAGCTGGGAATATTTAATGAATTGCTTTTTATTTACCAAGAACTTTTCATAATTTCTCCTTCCACATGCTTACATCCAATCGAATTCCATTTATAAATTGAGAACATGGTATATTGCTATTACCAAAAAAAGAACTGCAATGGGGACATAGCCATAATTGAATTTACATCTTAATTATTTACACTCTTCTCTTTGCAGCCTGAATATTCTATGCCTCAGAGCTGTTTTGCAGACAAAATAACATCCAGGATTAGTAATGCAGATACTCTTTTGACATAAGTGACAAGTTCTTTTTGGTAACTTGCATAACTTCTCAGTAAAATTTACTTCATCTAAGAACTAATTCCACAGATCTATTATAGAATAATCTGATGCTAATTTTGATGTTTTTGAAATTACTTAAATGCTAAAGATACCTAATTGCTATCATTTATCTGACCATTTTTGCTTTAGTGACAATTCGGGAAAGAAATCAAATGTCTTTAATAAATAAATAAACAGAGATAATCATGGGTGTCTAAAAAAATTCAATGAATTAGTGTCAGTAAGCCTGCCTCATTAGGGTTTAGACTGCTACTTTCCAAGTACCTGGCATACTGCCACATACAAAAAGAGATGAAATAGAGACAGCAGGGGTGCCTGGGTGGCTTAGTCAGTTAAGCGTCTGCCTTCGTCTCGGGTCATGATCCCAGGGTCCTGGAACCGAGCCCTGTATTGGGCTCCCTGCTCAGGGGGGAGTCTGCTTCTCCCTCTCCCTCTGTCACTCCTCCCACCCCAGCTCATGCTCTCTCTCTCACTCTATCTCAAATAAATAAATAAAACCTTCAAAAAAAAAAAAAATAGAAACATCAGATTGACTGAACTTTGATTCACTTTTTCATTCATTCAACAACTAGTTATTGAGCACCTATTATGTGTCAGGCATATTTCTAGGTTCTAAGAGGAGACAGGAGTAAACAAGACAAAGTCCCAATCCTCCATGGAACTTAATTCTGCTCGAGAAAGGCAAACAATAAATTATTAGGTAGTATTATTCTTCCAATGAAGAAAAAAAAAGCAGGGCAAGGTTAAGGTTGGGGGGAGAAGGACAGTGATCAGGAAGTCCTGTCTGAAGAAGTGACACTTGAGACTTAAATAAGAAAGTAAACCACGCAAAAATTAGAGACAATCGGCAATTGCAAAGGCCCTGAGGTGGAACAGTCTCACTGTGTTAAACAGCAGCAAGACACTGGTGGCTAGAACAAAGTGAGCAGGCAAGAAGGAGAATGATAAAAGATGAGGTCAGAAGCAGGGAGGGCCAGAGGTCACAGAAATAGGGAGGGCCAGACCCTATAGAGTGTGCAGGTCACTGTAAGGAGTTTGGTTTATTTTAATTGCAATGGAAAGCCATAGGATGGTTGGGAATAAGAGAATGACATGATAGGAAGTTTGGAAAAGAGGCTCTAAGGAGGCAAGGAGACCATTTCAGTCTGGGTAGGGTCTGATACTATTACACTATTATAAAATTGACTCTCTACTGCCTAATTTCTAAGATGAAAAATAAAAATTGTTTCTATGCAAGTGGCATGTTGGGAACAGAAAAATCAGCTATTTAGCTGGAGTGGAACAGATGTAGCTAGAATAAAATACCTGAAATTGCTTACCTGAAGGCTTACCTCAAGTACCAATTTACAGAGGTTCTTTGTGGATGGTAAATTAGAGAAGAATGTAAAAGGTCAGAATATTTTGAAATACATACACCACCTTGTCTCCCTTCCCCTCTCCCTATCGACAGCCTGGCTCCTGGGTGCTGTTATAAATAGAAAAGCATGATGGGTATTACAGGCAATAAACACCTTCTTCTAAAGTAAAATGCTGCCATCTTGAGGTTTCCAGAGAACAAAAATAATGCAAAAAACAAAACAAAAAATCCTGTTTCTGTTTGTCATTTCTATATACAAGGTATTTGATTTGGGGAAAAAATTATAAAGCCCATTAATTTAAAAGAATCAAGAAGTAATCTAACCAGTCACACTCTCTTGCTTTGCTAGATCCAACCTGTGTGCTATTAAATAAAAACTGTTTACAGTTGATTTTGAAAACTTTTTTAGTGGGCCTTAAGTTCATTATAGGAATCTTTGTTTTGGATTTTTTTCCTCCTTCGTAGCAACAAACACTAGGCCTAGTACCGTTTCGAATGATAAATCTTCTGCATCCCTTTCATGATGCTGGACCTATTCAGGTTTTTTTATTTATTCAATTTTGGTAATTTAGATTCTTCTAGGAAAACAGCAATATCTCAGATTTTTAAATTGTTAGAGTTATAGATAATATTCTTCCATAAAAGTTTTAGTCTCAAAAAAATGTTTTTAAAGGTTTAGTCTCCATCTACCTATTGATATATATTTATTCTTTTTCTTTTCTTACTTTCTCCTTTTATTGTAGGATTTTGAGCAGAAGAATGATAAACCTGGACTCTGTCCCAGAAAGACAACAATCATGATAATGTACAGAATGGACTGAAAGGGAGAAGACATGGGAACACCATTTAGGAGACAACTATGCCATCTCAAATTACTGATGACCAGAGTCTGAGCCAGGAAAAAACAGACTTAACAGATCCTGCAAAATAAATCAGTAGGAACTGATGACTACTGATATGTGTGTTTATAAGAGAAAGGAAAAGGTTAACATGATCTGCAGTTTTTAGCCTAGGATGATGGGAATGTCCTTAACCAAAGTGGGGAGAATAATGATTTCCTCTGAGGACAGTTGAGTTTCAGGAGACAGAAGGATAGCCTTGTGAAAATGTCCAATCAGTTTGGAGCTATAAATATAAATCAAAGCTAGGGTTATAGCTGAAGCTGTGAGAATATACGAGATCAGCTGGAAAAAATACACAGAGAGAAAAAAGTGAGTGTATTAAAATGTCAATAATTGAGAATTTTTTCTAAAGACTTACACTTTAGGGCACCTGAATAAAATCACAGAGCACACAGAGAAGCCAAAAAAGTACAGAATTTTAAGGAAGAGGTTTAGAAACAGCATAGCACAAAACATGTAACATACTAAAATGATGATTTGACTACACAAAAAGAGAAACTTTGATGTGGAACAAAGTACCATGAATAAACTAACATAAAAATTGGAAAACTATTTCCAATACCCCTGACTGTCATAGGACTATTTCCCTAATACATGAGCACTTAAAAATCAATAAGGAGGCCATAAAAGAAAAACTGATAAGCTAAAGTTTATCAAAACTTAAAACATTTGCTCTGTGAAAGGCTCTATTAAGAAGGTGAAAAGACAAGCTGCACCCTGGGGAAAAATAGTTGCAAACCACCAGGGAATTTCATCTGGAGTATATAAAGAATTCTCAAATCTCAATAGCAGAAACGAACAAACAAATAACCTAGTAAGAAAATGGGTGAAAGGGACCCTTGAGTGGCTCAGTTGGTTAAGCGTCTGCCTTCAGCTCAGGTCATGATCCCAGGGTACTGGGATTGTGTCCTGCATGGGACTCCTTGCTCAGCATGGAGCTGCTTCTCCCTCTGTCTGCTGCTCCCCCTACTTGTGCTCTCTCTTTCTCTGACAAATAAATAAAATCTTTAAAAATAAAAAAAGAAAGAAAGAAAAAGAAAATGGTGAAAGACATGGGTAAAGAGACATTTTACCAAAGATGAGTTATGAATGGTAACTAAGCCCACATAAAGATGTTCAGCATTATTAACTGTTAGGGAAATGCAAATTAAAACCACAATGAGGTATCTTTACACACCTATCAGAATGTCTAAAATAAAAAATAGTGATAATATCAAATACTGGCAAATATGCAGAGAAACTATATCATTCATACATTACTGGGGGGATGTAAGATGGTACAGCCACTCTGGAAAATAACTGAAAGTGTCTTATAAAACTAAACATTCATCTGCCATACTACTGCCCAGTAGTCACACACTTAGACAATTATCCCAGAGAAATGAACACTTACATTCATACAAAAACCTGTGCATGAATGTTCGTATCAGCTTTATTCACAACTGTCAAAATTGGAAGCAACCCAAATGTCCTTCAATGGGTGAATGGTTAAACAAACTCTGGTATATCCATAGAGTGGAATACTACTCAGGAGTAAAAAGGAATAAACTATTGATGCAAACAACTTGGATGGATCTCAGGGTCATTAGTAGAAAATTCCAATCTCAAATGGTTACATACTATATGCTTACATTTGTATACCATTCTTAAAATGACAAAACTACAGAGATGGAGAACAGATCAGTGGTTGCTAGGGGACAAGGACAGGTGTGAGTGCAACTATAAATGCGTAGTACAAAGAAGTTCCTTTTTGGGGATAAGAGTTCTGTATCTTGATTATGGTGGTGGTTACACAAATCTATATGCGAGATAAAACTGCATAAACTTTAAATACACAGAGGAATAAAAATTGAATAAAGTCTGTAATCAAGTTAACAATTTTGTGCCAATATCAATTTCCTGGTTTTGATATTGTACTATAGCTATATAAAATGTCATGATTGGGAAAAACTGGGTAAGGGGTTCACAGAGCTCTGCATGCTATTTTAGCAATTTCCAGTGGAGTCTATAATTGTTTTAAAACAAAAAGTTTTTTTTTTAAGTTATGAGGAAATATGTTATCGCCTAGACTGAGGGATTGATAAATATGGAAAAATTGCTTTTAACTTTATTTAGGTAGTATACGCGGCTGTTTTTGCAACATTTAATTTCATTATTTAATGTGTGAAAATAAGGGAAAAATCACTATGAAAATAACACATCAATAGGAAAATAAGCAAAGAACTGTAACAGGCCTTTCAGCAAGAGACATACAAAATGGTCAATAAACATGTGAAAAATGATCACGCTCATTCCTTAATAAAGAAATACCGGTTAAGGGACACCTGGGTGGCTCAGTCAGTTAAGCGTCTGCCTTCAGTTCAGGTCATGATCCGCCCTGCATTGGGCTCCCTGCTCAGCGGGGAGCCTGCTTCTCCCTCTCCCTCTGCCTGCTGCTCTCCTACTTGTGCTCTCTCTGTGTCAAATAAATAAATAAAATCTTAAAAAAAAAAAAAAAGAAATACTAGTTAAAATCAGGTATCATTTTTGCCTAGCATATTAGCAAAAATTTAAAAGGTTTCTAATATTTAGAATTTGTGTGACTATGGGGAAATAGGGACTTATATGTCCTTGGTATATTTTTGGAAGGCAATCTAGAAATATTTATTAAATTTGTGAGTGGTCATTTTATGTAATGCTACTATCCTTCTCAAGAATTTATCTAACAAAAACACCTAGTGTTCAAAGATCTATGTACACAGATGATCACTGCAACACTGTTTATCACAGATAATTATTACAAACATTATAAATTTCCAACAATAAGGGACTATTTAAAAGTTAAGATATGGGGGCGCCTGGGTGGCTCAGTCGCTAGGCGTCTGCCTTCGGCTCAGGTCATGATCCCAGCGTCCTGGGATCGAGCCCCGCATCGGGTTCCCTGCTCTGCGGGAGGCCTGCTTCTCCCTCTCCCACTCCTCCCTGCTTGTGCTCCCTCTCTCACTGTGTCTCTCTCTGTCAAATAAATAAATAAAATCTTCAAAAAAAGTTAAGATATGGCCATACAATGAAATATAACAGGGCATTCAACTAATGCTACTTACTTACTAATTACCTATTATTTGTTCTAATTGCTTTATAGATACTAACTCAGATCACAGCATCCCTATACGGTAGATACCATCATTATCCCCATTTTTCAGGTGAAAAAAAACGAGCCATAGACAGCTGAAATAACTCACTCAAGATACTCAGCTAGATGCAGGTAGTCCTTCCTTTACATAGTAATGTGGACCATAAAATGGCCATGCATGCTGAATATGGTAAAGTGAGCTTGATAATCAATGAGAAAATAATGATTTAAAGTTTTTTATCAAAAGATTACAAATAGTTATACTGTCTATTATAAATGCACAGACAAATGAATAGAAAATAATACAAATGATAAGGTGCCTGGGTGGCTCAGTTGGTTAAGCCACTGCCTTCGGCTCAAGTCATGATCCTGGAGTTCCAGGATCGAGCCCCACATCGGGCTCCCAGCTCAGCGGGGAGCCTGCTTCTCCCTCTGACCCTCTCCCCTCTCATGCTCTCTCTCTCTCTCTCTCAAATAAATAAATAAAATCTTTTAAAAAAATAATACAAATGATAGTACACTCCAATTTAAATATTAGAAATTAAAAGTGTTTTCTTTCTTTGTAAAAATACTCATCAGGAATAGTTTGAACATTCGTTCAAATTGTATCTCATATAACTTATGTTAGGGAGCATTTTTCTATGCCTTGGCAAATTGTAATGTCATTTTCCTAATTTCCTTTTTTTCGGGGGGGTGGGGCAGAAGGAGAGGGAGAGAGAGCATCTTAAGCAGCCTCCATGCCTGACACCAAGCTCAATCTCACAACTCTGAGATCACGACCTGAGCTGAAATCAGGGGTTGAATGCTTAACCAACTGAGCCACCCAGGCACCCAAACTGTAATGTCATGTTTAAGTTTGGATCACTTTCTAATATTTTATCCTTTATGCTTTCAATGTTGTGAAATATCTCCCATGGTGTCTATGATGTGAAGTTTTTGCAGGTGTCACTTCGGTATCTTCCTCCTTTCCATCACAAGCACTTTCCTCATTTAGGTCAATGCACCCTCACTAAATCCCTTGGCTGCATATATAGGTTCTCTTACAGGGCAGCAATGTCAACGTTCCCCGGTCAGTCATTTCTTCTAGAAATTCTACTTGAATTTCACTTTCAGCACTATCCCTTTTTGTTTCTTTGCTGCTCTTTCATCTTTGTTAGCCAATTCTCTCTTTTTTATTATCCACTTTTCTAAAATGTCACATGGGTTTATTAATGGGAAACATGGAAGCAACATAATTATGTGCTTTATTGTGTGTGGGTGAACTGAATAACAGATGTACAATGACCAATCGCCAACAGATTTTTAAAGAAGTGATGTGATTGGTCACTGGTCTGAAAAGCTAGCAGCAACATTTCTTCTTTGAGCAATTAGTTACACGGTAACTGAAATCTGAATTGTGCTCAGGTTTTTGTTTTTTTTTAAGATTTTATTTATTTGAGAGACAGAGTGAGCGAGAGAGACAGCACACAAGCAGGGGCAGAGGGAGTAGAGAAGGGAGAAGCAGGCTCCCCTGCTGAGCAGGGAACATGACATGGGGCTCTATCCCAGGACCTGGGATCATGACCGGAGCCGAAGGCAGACGCTTAACCGACTGAGCCACCCAGGTGCCCCCTGAATTGTGTTGTTGAGAGTCTGGTATTGTTTAACTAAACCACAGCAACTGAAATTCATGCAAAACAAAACTACACAAAGAAAGGACTGACTGTTGTGGCTTAGCCAGACTTTGAACCCAGGCAGTCTGACACCAGAGCACTGTCTCTTAATCACATGGCAATAATACCTCTTAGAAAAGAAAGGGCAGATATATTAAAATTATAAATATGTCATTAACAATAGAAAAAAATTAATGGCTAACATATAATATGATCTGATATTTGAAAATATAAGTTATTGCAAAAACAGTCATTTATGTGTGTATTAATGTATTAAAAATCTGTAGGAATATTCACAAACTGTTGACAGCAGTAATTATCACAGGGCTCGGGTGCAGATTCTGAGAACTTTATCTTATATTATATGTTCTCTCTCCATACAGCCAGCATGAAATATTAAGTCAATGAAAGGGAGGACAAGAAGATAAAGGACAAAGGAGGAGGAAGTGATGGAGGACGAGACTGTTGTCAATGTGGGGGGCTGTACAATGCAAATAAGACAAGGCTTGTGACACTGAGAAATTGCCCTCATAAATCCTCTCGTCTCTTCTCCTCTTTCAGTCCCTCTCCTTTCTAATATGCTCAGATATCCCTCACCTTGGTTAAAAATTTAAAAGTTCCTTCACCCTGTGGATTCCTCCACTTCCCATTCTTGGGATATTTTTTTTTCTTTTCTTAACGGCCAAAATCTCAAATGAACACTTTTTCTTCTCTATTTCCTCTCTACCCAATCCTTCCCGTCATATCATAACCCCATTCCCAGAACAATATCTATGCTGATACTGTTCTCTCAAAGGTCAGCATGGGTAGCAAAACACCCTCCTTCCCACTGCCGCCCCTTCAAACCTGGTGCAGACATGGCGTCAACCTTCGGGATCACGGAGCGAAGTCTGCTGTGTTCTGCGAGCTGTTATGGTGAGACGGCCACCGCGAATAAAGGCCGCCAATCACTCAGGAACAAGCAGGTCCCCATCCCTAGACCGGAAACCGGAACTCGGAAGGGGACAGAGAGGCGGCGGGCGGGCGGGCGTGCAAGCGGAGGAATCCTGACTGCGCTCAGGCCCGCAGCGTTGCTGCAGGACCCGGATGTTGGAAATGGCTGGAGCGTGGCCAGAACGAGATGACGAGCTGCGAGTTAAAAAAAAGGGGGGGGTGGGGGAACCTTCCCCGCTCTGGTGTCCTCCAGCATGATCATTGCAGGACAGGATGTGATTTTATAAAGAAAACAACAGTCTTTCCTTATAAAATGATGCCTTTATTACCAAATTCAGAGTACTGTTATCCTCTTTTCCGATACGTACGTATAACACGAGTTAATCAAAATTGGCGGGGGGGGGGGGGGGGTAGGGAATATCCCCAGATCTTACACAGGTGAGAACATAACTCATCTTCCCCTCTGATGGAAGGAATAAAGGAAAAGCCTAGTATACGGAAACCCCTTTCTTCTGGCTTCACGTGTTTTTCTCCCTCATCCAGAGCGGCCCAGAGTGGCGGCCTGAAGAAGCTCCAGTCCATGGGGCTGTGACCAGCAGAAAAGGGGAGAGGAAGCCCTAGTAGCTGCAGCCACTGGGTCTCCCCTCTTCCACCCCGGCCTTTTGTGCTTTGAAAAAGGGTGGGAATGAGACCCTGCTGGCTGTGCAGCAGGGAAAAGGATGGATCCAGAGGAGGGGTTTAGATTGCATCAAAGGCCATCTACCACAGCGCTAGGGACTTCAGCCAGTGATCCTGGGGAGGCCAAGTCCCCAAAGACTACCCCCAAGCTCCTGTCGTGCCTGACCCCAAAGTAGTAAAGCCCACACTGCTCCGCAGACCCCCTTCCTTCTCAGTGGACATAGTCCAAATTCCAGAACCAAGAATGGTGCTACAACCAGAAATATTTGGGCCCTGTGGGGATGGGGGGCTGCTCTGGAAGAGAAAGAAGTATCCCTAAGAACCCTGGGATTGTGGTGACGGAAGAAAGAGCTTCATGGGAAAGGAATTTTCCCTCTATCTCTTCACATACCTGGCTCCTTCTTTTCAGCCTCAGCTCATAGGTCACCTCCTCACTGAGGCCCTCCAAGATCGCCCAGACAAGGCCCACTCCCTTCCAACTCTCCAGTAATCCTGGTTATTACCTTCTCTGGGTCCTGACAATAATCAGAATAAATTATTTTGTATATTTATTTCTTTGACTTGTTTATTGCCTCTCTCCCAAGTGATAAGTTCCATAAGAAGAAGACCATATCTGCCTTATTTCCTGCTGTCTTAGTTTGGTTTACCCCCCCCACCCCAAAACTGAAAAAGATTTAGTGATGGGGAAGTAAGCCCAGACAACACTGCAAGGGAGGGAACAGGGAAGAGAGACAGGAAAGGGAGGAAAGCCAATGAAGAGAACGTCAATGAGCAGGTCACCACTGGGAGCGAATTGGGCCTCAGTCCTCCAAGGGTAAGGAGACTGGGGCATTTATCAAACATCTCCTGGGTCTCACTGGTTGAGGAGCCCATCAGAGGTGTTAACACATTTCTGAGCATATGCCCAGGCCTGGCAAAGACCCTCAGCAGAGAAACTTAGACAGCCATCAGCCTGCGTAGGAACTGTGTACAGGCAGCTTCCAGAGAAGGCTGGGTAAGCATGGGCTGGGCAAGAATGGTGTAGACTAGGCCTGTTACAGCCTCAGTTCCCAGATCAGGCTCTGGCACCTGGTGTGTACTCCATAAACTATAGCTGAATCAACAGAAGATTGATACATGAATGAATAAAACAGAAGATGAATGGGATTCTAGTAATGATAATGTTAGAGAGGACTGGGTTTTCTTTCTTGGTGTTGGCCTTAATTTTTTTTTTTTAAGATTTTATTTATTTGAGAGAGAGAGAGCACGAGCAAGGGGGGAGGAGAAAAGGGATAGGGAGAAGGAGAAGCAGACTCCCTGCTGAGCAGGGAGCCCAACATGCAGCTCGATCCCAGGACTCTGAGATAATGGCAGATGCCGAAGGCAGATGCTTAACTGACTGAGCCACCCAGGCACCCCTTTGGCCTTAATTTTGACCCCAATTCTTTACATTGCCTTTCTGCCAGACTGAGAAAGATCTATCAGATTTTTCCTGCCATGTGCATTTTACTTCTTTTCCTCCTCACCTTCACTGCTTTATACACCTTCCAGAGAGAGGTGTTTCCCTATGCTCATTCCACCCTCAAAAAAAGCACTTTATGATTGACTTCATCCCTGCTCGCTTTTCAATGAGAAAAATATTGCTAGGTTTCTTGGAAATAAATATAACATTACTTATTGATCCAGTTTTCCTGGTATGTAAGCTATTGCCTATAAATTAGTTGGCCTACTTTTAGAAGTTGCATTAATTCTTTTGGGCCAATTGAGTACCCTTTAATGCACAAACAGCAAGAAAAGTTAAATTTACAACATTGCACACTGCAACCATTAATCTAGATCAACACATACTAAGGATCACTTCCACCCTTCCTCCTTTTTATATAGTTTTCATCTGGACTATGAATAGGACATCTTATCCTGGGCAAAGAAGTATTGTATCTTCAGGGTTTTCAAATTCTTGATTAATAATAGTAAAAATCTTTTAATTAAGTGAAATTGCTGATGCGCATATTCTTTTTGCTTTTCTCCCACAACTCTTGGTTCACATGAGCTTGGCTTAATTCTATTACATAGGAAATGCTCTGTGAGAGTGAACTTTCTTTGTGTAGCAGTAATAATGAATTTGAGGTTATCAAACACATCTGATTATATTTTCTGATTGTTTTCTATAGGACCTCTCTCTCATTTGTCATAATCAATAGTTTTTTCTGGCTTCATGGTGACCTGCTATAATACTGAATAATAAATGCAATTTTCCTGGCAAAGGTCATCTAAATAGTATTACTTGAACTTAAAATTATTAAATAAACTCACTTCTCTTTATGCTTCCTCAGATGGTTAAGTTTATGTGTTAAATTGGCTAGGCCATGGTACCCTAGCTTTTGATCAAACACCAATCTAGATGTTGTTATGAAAGTATTCTTCAGGTATGATTAGTATTTAAATCAATAGACTTTGAGTAAAGCAAATTACCGTCTGTAATAAGTCCCATTCAATGAGCTGAAGGTCTTAAAAGAAAAGAAGGAAGAAGGAATTCTGCAAGTAGATTGCCTTGAGATGTGAGACTGCAGCATCAACTCAATTCCTGGGTCTCCAGCATGCCAGTCTGTCCTGCAGATTGCAGATTTGCCAGCACCTACAATTTCATAAGCTGGTTCCTTAAAATAAATCTCTCTCTATATATATATATGCAGTTCCTAAATTGCAGAGAAAGCAAATCTTCAGAGGAAAGTCCTATATCAATTTTTGTACATTTGGAAGAATTGCTTCCTTGCTTCTCCTCTATCCTTCCAGCCATCATATTGAGTACTAAGGACACAAAAATGAAAAGTCATGGGCACTGTTCTGAAGCTCCAATATGATAAGATGATGGCAGAGATAGATATAAGGGATGCAGAGACATACTCAGGGAGGTAGGCACTACCTAATGTCAGGAGAAGCTGGGGAAACAAGTCACAGTTAAGCTGGTTCTTGAGAGATTTAGTAGGAGTTGACTAACTGGTATAGGAACAAGATCTTCTAGACAGGTATAATATTTGATTGAAAAATATGACAACTACCTGTTATATTCATTAATTCACTCAACAAATATTTATTGACTGTATGTTTTGTGCCAGAGATGGTTTTGTCCTTAATTTTGACTCATATTTTTACTCCCTCTTCCCAGGCTATGGAAAGTCCATCACATTTATTCTGCTAGATGGCTCTCTTTCACAGTTCAGCTCCCACCACATCCCATAGCAGATATTGGGGATAAAATAGTGAGCAAACACAAGCAAATAAAAAAGAATTGCTTAGGATTCACTTTAGCAACCAGTGGCAGAAGCCCCAAAATAACAATGGCTTAAGCACAATAGAATTTTATTTTTCTCTCTTCGAAATGTCCAGATCTATGATCTAGATTTGGAATGATAGAATTAGACTTCATTTACCTTGCTGCTCTTTCAACCTCATCCTGCAGCTATCACTTGATTCAAAATGGCTGCTCCAGCTCCGATTCTCTTGTCTGTCTACATTAAGCCAATAGGAAAGAGAAAAGGAGGAGGAGATGAACATTCATCATCTCTTTACAGACACTTCTGGAAGTCACATATATTACTTTCACCAAAATCCCATTTTCCAGAACTTAGTTATACAGCTACAACTAGTCTTCATTAGTGGCAGCCATATGCCCAGCTAAAAATTGAAGAAGGAAAGACAAATATTGAAGACAATGGACTGTGTTGCGGAAGGGAGAGAATCAGAATGAATATTACTCTGAAGACTACACCCTTAGGCTGAAAAATAGAGTTGATAAACAGAAGTTAATTGTTGTTTTAATGTCTTTTAAAATCTTCACTATGTAATTATATTGTTTTATTTTATTTTAAGGATTTTATTTATTTATTTGAGACAGAGACAGAGAATGAGCAGGGGGAGGGGCAGAGGGAGAAGGAGAAGCAGGCTCCCCACTGAGCAGGGAACCTGACATGGGGCTCCATCCCAGGACCCTGGAATCATGACCTGAGCCTAAGGCAGATGATTAACTGACTGAGCCAGATGACCCTACATTGTTTTAATGATAGTCATTTAGAGTTTAGTTATTTAGAAGAAAAGTGTACTTGAATTCCTCCAAAAATCAGAAACAAATTTATATTTTCTGTGCAAGTCAATTGATCAGTGGTTAAGACAATTGGTTTTTTAAAGGTGAATCCCTACCCAATAGGTATATCTTCATTCTTTCTTATTTTGAATCCTTTAAATGATACATGTGAGAGGACATCACAGGCATTGAAAACGCAAAATAGAAGTCAATAACAAGGTTTCTCACTAATAGCAAAAGTCTGAAACATTTTTAATTATTGTATTAAACCATATCTATGTGGTGGCCATGGAGGAGCACTGCTCATTCTTCCCTCTCAGAGAAACTGCCATGAGGAGCATTATTGACTGATATGCCTCTGGATCCTTGCAAGGTTCACACCAAGGCCAGAGAGCCTCCATCTGTTCCTAGCCATTGGCTGAACACAGTGAGAGTATGAGAGAAGTAACCTATGAATTTCCAAGCCTGCCCCAAGGAACCTTTCAACTTCTGCTCTCAGTTTTCACATGCCAACACCACATGAAGAAGCCCAGGCATCATTCTTGAAGACCAGAGACTATATGGAGAGAGTGGCTCAGTCAATAGCTGGCAGTAACTGCCAGACCTAAAAGGATCTTGAACCAGCTAGTGCCAATCAAATTGCCAGGTGACTTGTAACCACATGAATAATTCCAGGCAAGACCTGCAGAAAAACTGTTTGTCTGAGTCCAGCACACATTGCTGACCCACAGAAACATGAACAAATCCAGTGGTTGCTCTAATAAGCTACTAAATTTTGGAGCTGCATGTTAAGGAGCAAGAGATAACTGACACACACCAAAAAAAGAAGGTACATGGTGCCTGAAGATTGACTATATATATACACACACATACATATATATACATATATATGGCAAATACTAACAAGGTGAAAGTTCAACTTTCTATATTAATATCAAACAAAATAGATTTTAAGACAAAAGCCATTGTTAGAGTTAAAGAGAGTCGATATAAATTTAAACTGTACACACCTAATAAAATGTTCTCAAAATATATAAAACAGGAAAAAAAGAAAAAAGATGGAACTACAAGAAGAAACAGATAAATCCAAACTCCACACAACTGCATTAGTGATTAAAATACATCAAGCAGACAAAAAAAATAAGCATAAAAGAGATTTGAATGCACAATTAAAAAGCTAGATTTAATCAACATATAAAGATCCTTACACTCTGCAGTAGGAAGAATCTGAGGTGGTCCCGAAGATTCCCACTCCTTTATGTGCTTGCCTTGTATAATCCCCTCCCCTTTAGCTTGTGCAGGGCCCATGGATATGATGAGATAGTTACTTATTGATTATATTATGTTACATAGGACTCCCTCTTTTCAGACTGGACAGAGATTTTCCTCCTGGCTTTAAAAAAAGTAACCTGCATGTGTGAAAGGACCACATGGCTAGGACCAGAGGGAGCTCTAGGAGCTGAAAGCAACCCCTGGCCAACAGCCAGCCAAAATATGAGGACCTCAGTTCTATAATGACCTGAATGAGTTTGGAAGACCCTGAGCTGCAGATGAGAACACTGCTAATAGATACTTCGATCTCAGTCTTATGACACCCTGAACAGAGAAGCCATGCCCAGACTTCCAACTTATAGAAATGGGAGATAATAAAAATGGATGTCATTTTAAGTCCCTAAGATTGTGTTAATTTGTTACACAGGAATAAAAAACTAATATACACTCAACCATTAGAAAAGCATATTCTCGGGATGCCTGCGTGGCTCAGTCCTTTAAGTGTCTGCCTTCAGCTCAGGTTACGATCCCAGGGTCTTGGGATCCAGTGCCACATCAGGCTCCTTGCTCTGCAGGGAGTTTGCTTCTCCCTCTGCCTGCCGCTCCCCCTACTTGTGCTCTCTCTCTCTCTGACAAATAAATAAATAAAATCTAAAAAAGAAAGAGAGAGAGAGAGAGAAAGAAAGAAAAGAAAGAAAGAAAGAAAGAGAAAGAAAGAAAAAGAAAGAAAGAAAGAAAGAAAGAAAGAAAGAAAGAAAGAAAGAAAGAAAGAAAGAAAGAAAGAAAGAAAGAAAAGCATATTCTGGGGCGCCTGGGTGGCTCAGTCAGTTAAGTGTCTGACTTCGGTTTAGGTCAAGATCTCAGGGTCCTGGGATAGAGCCTGCTTGTCCTTCTCCCTCTGCCCCTCCCCCCACTTGTGTTCTTTCTTTCTCTCAAACAAATCAATAAAATCTTTAAAAGAAAAAAAAGAGAAGCATATTCTTTTCCACCCCACATGCAATATTTATTAAAATTGATCACAAACAATATCTTAGAGCTGGTCCCAGCAAATTTCAAATGATTGATGTCACATAAACTATATTCTTTGATCCCAGTACAATTAAAACAACAATCTGTTCATGAATTTCAGGGGATCCAGAAGTTTTCAGTGTCCAAATGTAGCCTAAAAGTGCTAAGACGGCTGACTATACGTGAGCAAAAGCCTGAGGTCAGGAGAAAGAGGCCACCGTGAATGGAAATGTTGGACCCAAGGACAAATGATTATGATCAAGGACTCAGCAGTGGTACCTGTGCCCAAATAGCTCACAACAGGCCAGGGACTAGCTTCCCTTCCATAGTCAGTGGTCTGGGGCAGCCAAGCAGCCACTTGGCAGCAAGACCAGCAATGAGTCTGAGGATGTTTTTCTCCCTATCATCCCAGAGTCAAGAAAGCCCCCCAAAACACCTAACATTATCTGAAGAGAAGCAGGTAAGAAGGAAGAGAAATAAAAGATTGAGCACTGAGCCCAAAGAAAACGAACATCCTCAAAAGACAATTAAAATGGAAACAGATACTATTTGATACAATTGATTGACAAGTTTAAATTTTGTTTATTTTCCCTGCCATGCAGCACAGGTGGCTAGTGAGGTATTTTTTTCCATACCTGAGAGGAATGTAATTAAGAATTTTTTAACACACTACAAAAAATTTTCTTTAAAGCTCATTTAAAAGAACAGTACTTAAATCAATTATAGCATCTCGCAGCAGGTGTCTGTTTGTCGATCCTGTCTCTATACCAAGATCTCAAACTCAAGAGCTTAACAAGGACTAGGCATATAACATAAATGAAAGAAGCAGACTAAGTTTAAAAGAATAGGATATGGTGGAGTTTTTGGTAACCTGAGGAGCATATGCCCCAAATAAAAGGATCTCAGATTCTGTGGACTGGTTCCAATGGGCCACTATTTTGCCTCTTCCATAATATGTAGTATGCATGCATATTCATTATCTCTAATACAGCTTGATCAAATTAGTTCATAGTTACATATTTTTATATTTGTTTCCCTTGCAGTGATAGATTCCAAATGCTGGAACGGTTTCTTATTCATCTTTATATCCCCAGGACATATCCCTTAGCATACAGTAAACCTGTAGTGAATACTAGTGGTGGAAATCATGAATGAGGGACCCATAGCAGCAAGTCATCCATATCAATGCATTCAATGAATGATGGCGAGTGTAATCAAATCACAGACATGAGCATGAGGCACCTCACAAAGTTCTGCCCCTCTGTGGTGTGACATGCAAACAGCTGACAGCTCTCTACTTAATGACAGTCTGTAACCTGAGATTCTAGAAGTTCAGTGTTTGGAAAGGCACTAATTTCTTTCATTTTTAATTAGGTGACCAGTGATTAGATTATTATTGCTAGAGACAAGCTGATTAAGAAGTCACTGACAAGTCGTTTGTCCTCCTCCAAGGGCTGTCACAAAGATACATTTACATAATGACGGCTTCCCAGCTGGGAACTCTACTCTCTGCTAGTGTCACTTCTGGCAATAAATGCTGGTCCCTCACTCTTTGGGACTTCAGTAAATTTTCTAAGCAAGTGATCTTCTAGAGGAAATTTTTATTGAAAAACCTTAGAAATGGAAATGCACCCAAAAAGAATTTGCTAAGGCCTCTCTCTCTCTCTCTCTTTCTCTCTCTCTCTTTTTCCTAGAAAGTAAGTTTCTTAAGGATGGTGATGATAGGGTGGTGGAGGAAGGGGAGGGTCCATCAGTTTCATCTTAGAAAGAATGCTTTGGGAAACTGATTAAAAGAGCATTACCTTAAAGGGGGTGGGAAGTATAGGGGAGTGAGTGTGTGTGTGTGTGTGTGTTTGTGTGTGTGTGTGTGGCTGGGGTAGGAGTTGGAGAGTGGGGGGATGAGTAGGAGGTTCTCTCCTAAATATTGTTATATTTGAAAAGCAGGAAAACATCTTTTCACTTAATATTTTTTTTAAGTAGTCTCTATGCTAGAGCCCAATGTGGGTCTTGAACTCACAACCCTGAGATCAAGACCTGAGCTGAAATCAAGAGCCAGACGTTTAACTGACTGAACCACCCAAGTGCCCCTCACTTGATAAATTTTTCAAACTAGAGCAGCCCCAAGCCTCTAGGTTGCCTTGTTACTTTTATTTTTGCTTATTTTTCATTTTCAAAAGCCTTTCAAGGTTCATTGTGTTTCTCCATTTTTACATAAACAGTTGATTACATTCATTAAATGAAATGTTCAGTGGTATAAGACAGAGAGAGAGAGGGAGAAAGAGCAAGAGAGAGAGAGTCCCACCTCGGATCATTTCAGATTAGTGAAGCCTCAGTTGTTTTCTAAATGGAATGCCATTAATCAAGTCCCTAAGTTGAATCACAAAAAAGACAAATGGAAAAACTGAACTTCAAACACAACCTTCAAAATAGCTATAAAATATAGGAGAGGGCGCCTGGGTGGCTCAGTTGGTTAAGCGACTGCCTTCGGCTCAGGTCATGATCCTGGAGTCCCTGGATCGAGTCCCGCATCGGGCTCCCTGCTCGGCAGGGGGTCTGCTTCTCCCTCTGACCCTCCCCCCTCTCATGTGCTCTCTCTCATTCTCTCTCTCTCAAATAAATAAATAAAATCTTTAAAAAAAAAAAAAAAAATATAGGAGAAACTAGCTCGTTTGGAGTAAGTGTTCCAAATTAAAGAAAATTCTAATTATGTAAAATAAAGCAAACTGTATTTTTCAGTGTTGCCAGCCAGGAATTGCTCTGGACTACCTAATGATGTTCTACCCATATGTCTGAGATTTTCTGAAACAGGTGAAACATCTTTCATGCATTTTTTATGTTATTAACTTGTTTGGTAAATTCGTTTTTTTCCATAAGTGATGATGATGCTCAGTACAGTGTCCAAATGGTGGGAGTGCATCAAGATAGAAAAGCACATAGGAGTTTAATATCAGAAAATCTACTTATGAAGTCTACACTCTCTGCTAGTGTCACTTCTGGCAATAAATGCTGGTCCCTCACTCTTTGGGACTTCAGTAAATTTTCTAAGCAAGTGATCTTCTAGAGGAAATTTTTATTGAAAAACCTTAGAAATGGAAATGCACCCAAATGCACCCTATGAAGAACATAGGAGTTTAATATCAGAAAATCTACTTATGAAGTTCACCACATTAGCAGATTAAAAGGAAAAAATGTGACACCAATCATTTATTTGCTCATGAACTCGTGATTTGGGCAGGACTTGGTAGATATACTCCACTTCTGCTTCCTCCAGCTATTTTGAGGTGGCTTGGCTGAGGCTGGCAATTCAACTTCCAGGTTAGCTCACTTCGATGGCCAACAAGTTGGTACTTACTGCTGTCTAGAAGGCTAGCTACAATTTTCAGGGGAGCCTCAGTTCCTTTCCACAGGGCTGCTTGAACTTCTCTCCAGCATGTAGCTGGATTCCACAAGCAAGTGTTCCAAAAGACCTGGGTGGAAGTGGCAAGGCTTCTTAGGATTTAGCCTTGGACATCAAATGCCCACAGCAATCTATTAGTCAAGCAAGTCTTTTAGGCCAGCCTAGACTCAAGGGGAAGGGACTACATAGCCTGGTTTGGGGGTGTCAGCTTTTATAGGAGTTGTGTGAGAATACTAGCTGCTTGTACTTGGGGATGATGGGGTCTGTGGAAAGGGATAACACCCCCTTTTCCAGGGAACAGAAGTCACTGATCCCATGGGAAGCAGCTTCTCCAGTTGGCAGAGAAAATAAGCTGGATGCCAGGTAGCTTGTTGACCAGATGAGTCAGTGAACACCACAGTGAGAATTTTAGCCAATCTCACTGCCTTTCAGGTCTATTTGCCTATTTTCATCTGTTGTCCTTGATGCTTCTTGGGCCCCTTCAATCAGGAAACTCACATCCTTCGATTTTTTGAATGATTCCGTTCTCTCTGTTTTCTCTTCTTGAAATTCCTATTATTTGGACATTGGATTCCCTGGACTATTCCTCTAATTTTCTTATCTTTTCATTCCTATTTTCCATCTCTTTATATATTTGCTCTGCTTACAGGGACATTGTCTCAATTTCATCTTCTAACATTCTATTGAGTTTTTTCCTGCTGCTATAATGTGTTTAATTTCCAAATCTTCTTTTTTGTTGTTGTTCTTTATAAATTTTTTAGCTTCCTCTTCTTGTTTCATAGTTACAACATTTTATCTCTCCGAGAATATTAAAGATAGTTTTGATTTGGGTTTTGGTTTAGTTTTGTTTTGTTTTTTAAGTTTTCTTCTACCTGGATAGCTTCTCTTTCTTCCAAGCTGCTGTTTTCTGTTTGTTTTTGTCCTTATTTTCTTTGTTAGCTTTCCTCATAAACCTGGAAATCCTTGGCTGTCTGCCATTGATTAAGATATAGGGAACTAAAAAGCTCATTAAGAAGCTCTGGGCATGTGAATGAGACCTATCAACTATGGGCTTCTCTTAAAGTTTATCTGGACGAGTCATTTGTTAGGAAAACCCTGGTGTTGTTATATTTAGGTATTTCATTTTTGCCTAGTCATATTTCCAAGAATCTTCTGACCCTGCCTGGAGAATGACAGTCTGGCTGACTATTCTGGAGGCCCAGTAAGGGTTCTGCATTCAACACTAAGTATATGGTAACTCATTCCCTGTGTTTTTGGCATTGTAGACATGTTCCCTCAACTGTGCTTAAAATGCCCTTCCCCATCACCCCCTGTGCAGAGATCCTGTTTTACACTCTAGAAATAAACCTCTAGTCTTCTATCCAGATGGACAATGAGCAGTTGCACACAGCCAAGGAAAGGAGGAAATTTTAAAATCTAACAAACAGCATTCACCCATCCTTTTTATTATAGCATGACTCCAACACGCACACACACCCCCACAACCTGGCACACTTCACATCCAGTTCCAAAGGTACCTGGAACTAACAGTTCTAGAGCTTTTTCAAGACTCTGGAGTTTATTGGGAATTGTATTTGTTCTCAGCCTTCTAGGCTGTTAGCTTGAAATCTGGTCTTCCAGTTAGTTTGTTCTCAACCATCTGAATTCCACCCTACAAAATTTTGTTGCTGTTTTCTCCTATCAGGTTGTCACCACATTGAGTTTTTGATTATTTAAAATATATCTTGTCTGTAGTTTTAATATGGTTTAGGTAAGGAATTAAATTAGATGCACCATCTTATCTCAGTCAGCATCTTTTTTTTTTTTTAATTTGGGTATAGTTGACACGCAGTGTTGCATTAATTTCAGGTGCACAACATAGTGATTCGACAAGTTTATATATTATGCTATGTTGACCACAAGTGTGGCTACCATCTGCCCCCTACATCTCTATTACAATGTCATTGACTCTATTCAGCATCTTAACCTAGAAGTCTTAATAGTTTTGTTTTAACAACTAATTTATATGTATATATGTATTTTTTTCTTCTAGCTGCTGAGCAGTGTTTAAGTTTCTTCTCCACTAGAACATTTGATTCTGAAAGTGAGTAGGCAAGACTGACACAAGAATAATCTGGCCTGTAAGCTGAAGTACATAGGTTTCTGTTCTATAACCACACTTGTAAAACCACCATAAAATGGCTAACTACTATATATTCTGTGGTAGCTTAACTTCTACAAATTTTTAAAAGTTGATTGGTGTAAAAGTTTACTGGATGGCATAACAGTAGGTCCCAAAACCAGACTTCCTGAGTTTAAAAATCAGATCTTGAGTAGTTTACGGAACTCTTCTCAGATTCAGTTTGTTCAGCTCTAAGAAAGAAATGATGAGGGGCGCCTGAGTGGCTCAGTTGGTTAAGCATCTGCCTTCGGCTCAGGTCGTGATCTCAGGATCTTGGAATTGAGCCCTGCGTTGGGCTCCCTGCTCAGCAGGGAGTCTGCTTCTCCCTCTCCCTCTGCCCCTCCCCCGCTTGTGCACGGCTGCGTGCGCGCGCACTCTTTCACTCTCTCTCTCAAATGAATAAATTAAATCTTTAAATAAAAAAAAAAGAAAGAAATATTGAGTATGGACATCATAGGTTTATTGAGAGAATTAAATGAGTTAAAACATAAAAAGTGCTTTGAATAGTGCCTGGTATCTAGTGAGTACACAATAAACTCAGGAATTAGAATTAAGATGCAATTTCATATATTGACATTAAATTTTTTTGAAATGTGTAAATCTTTAAGACAACTTTTGTATAGTATTTATGAAATTAAATCATCTTACATACCATTGAAAAGAGTGATCTTCAAAAAGTTAACACTCACTATTTCCTTAATAGGAAAATTCAAGACATTTATAATAATTTCTAGTTTGTACTTAATCAGTTCTGCCCAAACTGAGGAGAAAATGATACTTTAAATTTCCACCATAATTGTACTGGAATAAATTAAACCTATGAAGCAACCATTGTATATGTAAATTTAATAAAGCCAGTATATAATTAACAGCAAGCTAAGCTCCATGCAATAATTTCTTCATTCCTTAGGTGACAAGTGTTTTAAAGAATTACCTCTTTCTTGTGATAATTAAAGTCAATACAGAGGGTTTTTTTTTTTCTACTATCAAAATGAACTCCCTTTTATGTCTTATTGTCTAAGTAGAGGATATAAGGCTTCCCTGCTGATAAAAATATTTCACCACTTGAAAACCAGCCTTTCGGTTAGCTTTTCTACGTACTGGATGGAATATGGCATGGAGCAAGAGTGACATCTGGTGACCATATAAGTTATCACATATAATTATGCCCTTGGAATTACATTTGTGCTCTAAGGCCCCTTTTTATTTAAAAAAAAAAAAATTATAATACAAACAAAAAATTTTAATTGAGTACTTTTATATTTTATGAACTTCAAAAGTTGTTTTTAGGTAAAACATGTAGAAGATTATGAAGGTAATAAGAGATTTGCTACAATAAAAATCAACTAGGGGATATTTTGAACACCAAAAGCACAAAAAATGGCAATTAGATATATCTTATTTCATTGGTAGGAAAGGTGAAACCTGCTTTTTATGCTACAAAAAGTGTATTCACTCTTCTGAAACTATTTGGGGACTTTGTAAAAGACTCCTCCTATAAATGAATTTAAAAGAACTCAAAACATGAAGGGGGGAAATTGGAGGGGGAGATGAACCATGAGAGACTATGGACTCTGAGAAACAAACTGAGGGTTCTAGAAGGGAGGGGGTGGGGGGATGGGTTAGCCTGGTGATGGGTATTAAAGAGGGCACGTACTGCATAGAGCACTGGGTGTTATACACAAACAATGAATCATGGAACACTACATCAAAAACTAATGATGTAATGTATGGTGATTAACATAACATAATAATTAAAAAAAAGAATTCAAAACAAAAAAATCCAACAACAAATAAAAGCAAAGTATAAAGACAATATTATCAATACTGAACAAAGGGAACATATCTGATTTTTGTCTACAAACTTCATGAGGTATCAATGAAGAATAATTCAATTTAGAGCAGAGTAAATGTAAATATCAAAAGTCAAAGAGCATTTCCTTTCTGGAAAGGTCAAAATGGTAGAGTAAGATATTGTAAAAAACTTCTTTGGTGCTGTCCAATTCAGAAATACCAGAACTGATGACAGTAGCATACTAGGAGAAAGATATGGAATATATTCTTTGAAGTCCTCTAGCCAACACTCCAAGACAGAAGCTAGCAGAGAAACCAAGCAAGAGAGGTTTTCCCCTAGAATGCACCACAAAGTGGAAAAGAGATGGAAATAATTCCCAGGGACCTCTATCTTGGTCTTGAGTGATAGTGGCAAGTAAAGGCAGGTAAGTGTGGGGATATAGGCACAGCCACACACACACACACACACACACACACACACAAAAGACAAAAAATATTGTAACTGTTCACCAAAGTGGTTCATTCATCCTGAAGAGAAGAGCAAAACACTGAAAGTAAAATGTCCTCACAATTGGTTAGGAAATATCACTACTGCAACTCAGCTAGCTGTGGGTGCAGGGGTTTCAACAGAATTATGAGGAAAGAGAGAGCAGAGATAAATTTCCCTGAATACAGTTGCCTGTAGACATAGCTTCCTCCCCACCCATCTCATACAGCTGCATAATTGAACAGGGAATACAAACGAACATATCTAGTCTTCTAGCTCTAAGTGAACACTCAAATACTGCCCAGGGAAATAGGAAAAGAAGTCAACAAGAAGTCACATACGGTATTGGGGGGCAAATCATAATCCTGGATAAACTATTCTGATTCAAAGTTGAGAATAAAAGAGATAATCTTTAATGATGTAAAGTGCTACACTATGCAAAGTAAAACAAAAGGAAAAAAGGAAGGGAACACCAGCATTCAAAGAGCATACTCTGGAATTTATTCCAACAAATAGAAAACAACTTAGAAAACCATGTTTAATAATGTCAGAGAAAGTTTGATGTAGAAGAATAAAATACAAATACAGTAGAGTGAAGTATTTTAGGAGGAAAATGATAGTATTGTAGGACCCCAAATTCATTAGGAGCAAATATTACCCTACAGAAAAGTGAACCGGTAACATTGAAACACATTTAAGATATCCACATATTTCTAACTTACTGTTTTTCTAACTTAATTATTCAGTTCCCCAACTGATTTATTATCAGGACGTCTACTATCTCCCTCTTGAATCTCCATCCTTCTACACATCTATTCAAGAATTCTCATGGCTGTTATAATCCCCCAAAGGTCAGAAGGAGGTCCATCCACTTCTCCATCTATGCAGGATAGAACTGCACCACGATCAGCCCACTCTTGCCAGTAGTCTCCACTGCAGCCCCACAGGTATGGAAAATCAGTCCCTATAATTGGGGGAAATAGCAAATCACTATTGGGCAAACAGCACAGTAATAATGCAGCAGGCAAGAACCATCAATGGATGTTAAAATTAGTGGGTAAAGTATAGTGAGAAATAAGATAGTGTCAAAGAATTTCTCTTCAAGACATTTTTTTAAAGATTTTATTTATTTATTTATTTATTTGAGAGAGAGAGTACACGATTGCAGGGAGGGATAGAGGGAGTGGGAAAGAGAGAATCTCAAGCAGACTCCATGCTGAGCACAGAGCCCCACACAGGGCTCGATCTCACGACCCTAAAATCATGACTGGAGCTGAAATCAAGAGTAGGTGCTTAATGGACTGAGCCACCCAGGCACCCCTCCAAGATATTGATTAATTGAAAAGGGAAAAATAGAAACATTGTGTTGGAAAAACCCAGCAGACACCACTTTAACCAAGTGATCAAGGTTAATGTCATCACTGGTAATATGACATTGATATCACGTAACTCCTGATAAGATGCACTGAGAAGAGCGTCTTCACTTCTACAGTTTTTTGCCCAAAATTTGTAACTTCCATCTAACCATGCATGATAAAATACCAAACACGAATTGAAGGACATTTTTAAAAAATAACTGACCAGTAAGTACTCGCCAGAAGTGTCAAGATCATGAAAGACAAAGGAAAACTAAAGAAATGCCACAGATTAGAGTAGATGAAGGAAGCATGACAACTAAATGCAAAGTGGGTTCCTGAATGGAGTAGAAAAAGGACATTAGTGAGGAAACTGACAAAATTTAAATAAGAGCTAAAAAAATGGGGGGGGGCGCCTCGTTGTCTCAGTTGTTAAGCGTCTGCCTTCGGCTCAGGTCACGATCCCAGGGTCCTGGGATTGAGTCCCACATTGGGCTCCCTGCTCAGCGGGGAGTCTGCTTCTCCCTCTGCCCTCCCCCGTGCTTGTGTTCCCTCTCTCTCTCTAATAAATAAAGAAAATCTTTTTTTTTTTAAAGATTTTATTTATTTATTTGACAGAGAGAGACAGTGAGAGAGGGAACACAAGCAGGCAGAGTGGGAGAGGGAGAAGCAGGCTCCCCGCTGAACAGAGAGCCCGATGCGGGGCTTGATCCCAGGATTCTGGGATCACGACCTGAGCCGAAGGCAGACGCTTAATGACTGAGCCATCCAGGTGCCCCTAAATAAATAAAATCTTTAAAAAATTTTAAATAAGACCTGCAGTTTAGTCAATATTATTGTTTCAATGTTAATTTATTGGCTTTAATAATTATGATTATGTAGTATGCTGCTAACATTAGGGGAAGCTGAGTGAAGGGCATATGGGACTTCCTCTACTATTTTGCAACTTTCCTGGAAGTCCAGAATTATTTCAAAATAAAAAGTGTTTTTAAATCCATATAATTCATTTAATCCTGACATAAATCTCTGTAGAGGCACATTGTCCTTTGAAAGGGGATGGTCCCTCCCCTCAGTGCCTTCCCAGCCAAGTTTGTCCCCCACTTGGGCTCCTTGGGAGAGGAATTTTTGGTGCTCAGCTCCTTCCATTTTTCAATCACAGACACCTCTCAGTGTTTCTCTTAGGCCAGAAGTACTGGGGCAGGACTGGGTTCTGGTTTTGGTCTCTTCGTAATGTCAAAAGCATGTCTGCATTTTTGTTTTTAATTCTTAAAACACGAAGGGTCTGGGGGCACCTGGGTGGCTAGTCGATTAAGTGTCCTGGGATTGAGCCCTGCGTCGGGCTCCCCAGTCAGCGAGGAGCTTGCTTCTCCCTCTCCCTCTGCTGCTCCCCTTGCTTGTGCTCTCTCTCTCTTTCTCTCTCTCAAATACATAAATAAAATCTTTAAAAACAAAACAAAACAAAACGAAAAACCCACGAAGGGTCTGATTATTATCCTTTTCCTAAGCTATCCTCCCACTACTTTAGTCCCTCTGTAGTCAACAAGCATGGTTGGTCCCCATCCCCCGTCCCCTGAACCCCATGAGTTTACTTGCATCTGCCGTGGACAGTTTCCAGCATGGTGGGGTGCCCGCCTCCAGGGCCTCTTCTCACTTCTTTGCCTGAGGCTCTTTACGGCACCCGAGAGCTTACTCCTGGCCAGCAGGAGTAACTGGCAGTATAGGGGAGTAACAGCCCCTGAGGGGCAAAGCAGGGAGGAAGGAAGTGGATGAATAAATGCTCCATCCTTCCTCCCTCCAGGATCAAACTCAGAGGTATTTTCTAAGCACTTACTCAGTGGGCTCTGGGGGCCTCGAGCCGCAGCTGCTCCCACTTTTATCCTGTCCACTGTCCACTTTTATCCTTCTCACTGTCACCCTGTCTCACTTTTACCACTTTCTCCACGTGTCCTTCCTGAGATCACCCCCTGCAAAGAAGCCACTTGCACCCAAATTGGGACAGTTATATTTAATGATATAAAAAATGTTTTCAAGTTATTCTGAACTGAAAATAAAGCATATGAGAAAGCAGTATCGCCAGTTCCTAACCAGCATGGCCTGTGGCTTCCTCCCCTACAACCAACCACATATGTGGTGCTAAAGCTAGAGGGCAGTTGGTGTGTCCCAATGCTAACCCCAACTGTGGGAAGCACACGGGTCCTGGAGAACGTGCCTGGAGGGGATAACTTCATGGAAGGGAGGGGGATGTGTAGGTTAGAGTAGATGAAGGCCAGACGCGAGGGACAAGCATGGGCCAGAGAGGGCTCCATTAGTTCTTCTCCTGGATCTCCCCACATTTCCTAGACAAGCCCATTGGCTATTGCAAGGCCTTGGGTAGCAGCTTCATCCAAGTGTCAGGCGGGGGTGTTGGGTACATTGGCTAGTGTAAGAACTCAGCTACAGGCTGGAGCCGATAAGGGCCAACATTCTCCCTTTCATCACCTTTCTATGTCATCAGGGATCCACCCGCACTCCCCACCCTCCACAACCATGGACTAAGTAGTTATAATAAAGGGAGGCAGCCTCTCTTCCCTGAGCAGTAGTCCTAGGAGATAAATGAGTGGTCCAGCCCCGATTGCTTTATTCCTCAACACAACACCACTTCTAACTAATCTAGGATGGCACAAACTAGGCCCTAGGTTTATATGTCTCCCCCAGCTAAACATTTTCAGTCAAGGCAATCAGGCCCCAGGGAATATAAAATGCTAAAAGGGAACCCTGGAAAAGCACAAGCACTATAAGCGAGATTACTTTTGTAATTTTAAAAAAGTTAGAAAAAGAAATTATAAGACCCGCTTCACATGATTACTATGACGATGAAGTGTAATGCATGGACAGGACTGCCCAGTATAAAGTTCTGTGTCAGCGTAACAGGGATACAAAGTATGGTGGAGGTTGAGTTTGAATGTTTGGAAGTGGGAAGAAAGGCTCCCTGATTGCTTCTATTTTCTTTGTGAAGTAAGGGATGAGGTAATGACTTAGAGCAAAGGGGAAGGTTTTGGGGTGCTTGAGGGGATACAGAGGGGAGCCAGGAAGATTGGAAGTTTAAGGAAATAGCCAGAGCAAGACTGTGAACTGCCCAGATAAATCCAGCAGGACTGAAGTCAATAATCACGAGTTTGTAGTAGGGACAATCTTCTCTGTTGTGTGACTTCTGTCATCATGGTTCAGCTGTGCTTTTGTAGACATGAATGGAGCACGTAGTTGGGTTTATCCAGGATAAAGATTTTGCCAGACATGGACGAAAAGATAAGAGGGCATGGGAGTTTAGAGAATTGCGGAAGGTGTTATTAAAACAATAAACCATTTAAGTTAAGCTGGATAAAGTGAAATGCAGAAAAATGCCTGGCCAACAGGGAGAACAAGGAGAGGCCAATGACTAAATTTATCCTTATGCATTTCTGTCTTTACAGATTTCCTGCAGCTTGCTGAATGAATCAGTCATTCTTCTTTCAAGAGGCTGAGGCTTTTATTTTATTCTTTATACTTTACATGTTATATACCCTTGTTGGTGTTTAATTTTAATTACCAAATATTTTATAAAAAGAGAACGCAGAGGTGAAATTGTAAGATTTATTTCTCTAATAAATCTCTTTGCATGGCAGATTATATCGACAAGCCTTTTGTTTTACAACTGATGACACCCATGCTTTGTTTCTCAAATAGAGGATTTCCTTTTCTTTTGAAAAGAATAATCATCCTTAGTTGATAATTATTGACTAGAAACTCTGTATCTTCAGGTGCCAGTTGGAGCAAGAAGCTTCCAGTTGGGGGCAAGAATTCAGTTGCAGGTAAAATTGACAAAATGAATGCCGTATCCCTCTCGGAAGCCTTGCTGATCAGATGGTCACCATTTTCCAGGGACACCACCTGAATCATGCTAACGAACTCTCCTGCTGCTGTGGCCTGTCCAACAAGGCCAAGTGGAGTTACATGACAGTCCAGGTGACGTCAAAATGTCAGTGACAAGTTGGCATAACCCTGGGGCCTCAGGGGAAAACTTCATAGAGATTTGCCAAACCCTCTCTGGACGTCTTCCGAATGCAGCCAACTCAGCATCCAAACCAAATCTGCGGCTGCCCGTGATTTTGCAGATTAACAGCCCATTGGAGTCTAAACAGTATCCTGCTGTCATCTAGTGACCATTGATGGAAATGCAGACCCAAAAAACTCACAGAAAGACTGCAGAACAATGGTATGGCTCTGGGTTAGAGGGGACCATAAGAGAAATAGGGAAGAGATTTGGAAAGTTAGAAGTGAAGCGGCAGCCATTGCTCTCTCAAGGTCACTGGGGTTAGAGACCACGTGTGAGACGGACACAGAGGTGCCGAGGGGATCCAGTTTGTACTCATTCTTTCTGGCCCCATTCCCAGTCCTGCCCCACAGCTGACAGTTCTGACCAACAGCAAAGCAATCGCAGGCCCACCATCAAATTCTTTGCTGTGAACCCAGAGATGACAGCCAAGGTGAGGGAACAGCTTTCCATAGACTTCAACACCAGCCTTTCAGGGTCCCATTCCAGCAGCTGGATGTGCCTGGCTTCCCACAAGGTCTGACTTGTTCACCTGTCCCAGGACTGCAGAACCACTGGCCTTTTCCTTGATCTTCCAGTGTTGGAGGGGATCTTTACTGCCCCAGCCCTTCTTCCAATTGTGAACTGTCCAATTCCTACAATAAATCCTTATTTCGTATATTCATAGAGGTTCCTCTTCCCTGAATGAACTTCACTGACACACCCTCTACAATAATCTATGACAGCAGAATGGGATGCCCTGTACCCTACTCGTATCCCTGCAAAGCTCAGCTCCAAATGCAAATCCCAGAAGGTTGCATCTGATTGGTGGAATCTAGTTCATGTTTGCATTCAAGCAAATAAGGAAACTGGGAAATGTATGGGTGTTGTCTTTTTTTTAAGTATTAAAATGAGGAGATTGTGCTTGTCAGGATCCTGTTTGGAACAGACATCAACCTGAAACGGGGTAATTTGGCAAGAATTTAAAATGTGGGTAGGATTTAAGGAAAGTGGGTAATGGTTGGCAACCCCTTTACTTGAGAGGTAAGTAAAGGGAGCAGATAATACAAGCAAAAGGAAGGGCATGGAGGGGGCATCTGACAGGCGCTGGGGCCTTCCAGAGAGGCACAAAGCTAACCCACTTCCACATGGCAAGGATAAACATCCTGACCACTTTCTCTTCCTGCCCTCTGGACCCCCTCTGGGGTCTGTATGACTACAGGGCCTTTGCTCATGCTATTGTCTACACTTCTTTGTACAGTTAATTTCTCAAGATCTGTACAGTTAATTTCTCAAGACCCTTCTGATATTACATCAACTATTACTTCCATCAGGAAGAAAAAATAATTTGCTCCTTCTGCTAGAAAAAGACTTTCCTGTATTTTCAGCAAAATCTTTAAAATCCATGTTGAAGGTATTTTAAGCCCTTTTAATAATGATTCTCAGTTTTAAAATTTCACTTGATTATAGATCAAAATGTTGGTAAATTACAAATCAATTAATTAGAAAAAGAAATAAAAATAAAAGCAAATAAAATACAAATCAAAATATTTTACCATCGAGACGCCCAGGTGGCTCAGTCAATTAAGGGTCTGCCTTCAGCTCAGGTAATGGTCCCAGGGTCCTGGGATCGAGCAATGCTTTGGGCTCCCTGCTCAGCGGGGAGCCTGCTTCTCCCTCTCCCTCTGCTGCTCCCCCTGCTTGTGCTCAATCTCTCTCTCTGACAAATAAATAAATAAAAATTTTTTTAAAAACATATTTTACCATAAAATTCAACAGCATAAAACTATTCTGTCAAATTGGCCTTAACAGTTTTTTGTCCTTTAAATTTTATTTAAATTCAATTTAGTTAAGATATAGTGTATTATTAGTTTCAGAGGTAGAATTTAGTGATTCATCAGTTGCATATAACACCCAGTGCTCATTACATCATGTGCCCTCCTTAATGTCTATCCCCCAGTTACCCTATCCCCCTACCCCCCTCCCCTCCAGCAACCCTCAGTTTGTTTCCTATGATTAAGAGTCTCTTATGGTTTACCTCCCTCTCTGTTTTCATCTTATTTTATTTTTCCTTCCCTTCCCCATGTTCATTTGTTTTGTTTCTTAAATTCCACATATGAGTGAAATCATATGGTATTTGTCTTTCTCTCGCCTTAACAGTTTCTTAATACATATCCTCAATTCTTTGCAACCATTGATTTATTACCTCTGCTACATTCACAAGGATAACTTGGAAGAATCACCTGGGAAGATTTTTTTTTTTAATAGTGCTAATTCTTTTTTTTTTTTTAAAGATTTATTTATTTATTTGAGAGAGCGAGAATGAGAGAGAGAGAGAGTACATGAGAGGGGGGAGGGTCAGAGGGAGAAGCAGGCTCCTCACTGAGCAGGGAGCCCGATGCGGGACTCGATCCCGGGACTCCGGGATCATGACCTGAGCCGAAGGCCGTCGCTTAACCAACTGAGCCACCCAGGCGCCCCAATAGTGCTAATTCTTTTTTTTTTTTTTTTTTTAAAGATTTTATTTATTTGACAGAGAGAGACACAGCGAGAGAGGAAACACAAGCAGGGGGAGTGGGAGAGGGAGAAGCAGGCTTCCCGCGGAGCAGGGAGCCCGATGCGGGGCTCGATCCCAGGACCCTGGGATCATGACCCGAGCTGAAGGCAGACGCTTAACGACTGAGCCACCCAGGCGCCCCTAGTGCTGATTCTTTTTACCAGACCAACTAAATCAAAATCTCTGGAAATGAGGCCTGGCATATGCATACATTTTTTAAATTCCCCTATAGGATTCTAATATGAGACTATGGTTGACCATCAATTACCCAAACTGATAAGTTAGCTAAAAAGAGAAACTGAATCTTCTTTGTATTTGCTTAGTCATAAAGTCTAGGATGGGTTTGTTTTTTAATACCAAAGGGAGGCCTGAATGAGAACTACACTCATAGCCTTTTGCCTATACAACTCTGCCCCCTCTTTGTCTTCCCGGGAACCTGATCCAGGTTTCTACCAGAATTTCTATCTCCCAGATTACAATTGTAATTGCCCAAATATATGCCTATTTGCTTAAATTGTCAGTGAATTCTTTCTTGGTCAACAGAGCTCTAAAGATTTTAAAGAGTCTTCGTGAAGGTTTTAGGGGTTCTGGAAAATTATTTAGGAGAATTTGAAAAAGACGTTATTTTTTCTTTGCCAAATTTATAGTCTTAAAGACCTAAGTAGATTTTTCTAAATGAGAGGCTTCAAAGCAATTTTATCTCTTTTTCTCCCTATTTTCTTTCTTGACAGAAATTGAAAATGCCATAGGAGACCCTGGGGAATACTTTAGGAGGCTGTCTCCAAATCTACGTCCTTCTCTTCTACTTAATAGAAGTTTTTTTCCTTCTTCTGGGTTAGAAAGAGTTTTTTAATGAAAAGTTTTCCCCTCCCAGTAGCCTAGTTTTAGAAGTGAGGGTGAATTTCTTAAACATGAAAATTTTCTGGGGCTCACTGCTTCTTTTTCACCTTTAACAGTCACGGGCTTCTTGTGAGAAGTCTGCTTTAGTAAATCTCAAAGGCACTGGGGAATTAATTATTGAAGAAGTTTTGCATGAAGCCGTATCCTTCCTTTCCCCTTCAAATACCCTGCTCTTTCTGCAAGCCCTAAGACATGAGATGGTGTTCTCCGATGAAGAACGGCATCACGTAATGAAAAACACTGACGCAACCCAGTGAGGCCTCGTGGTTGTGAAATTGAGGGAGATGAAAGAACATGGATTTTAGAGTCAGAATACAGAGTTCAAGTTTTCTGTCCCTACCCCCTATTAACTGTGTATTTGTAATTGATTTGCTTGGTCTCTCTCAACCTTATTTCTTTTATCTGCTTGGAGAGGGGATTATATCTACTCCCTCAGAGTTCTTGGGAGAATTAAATTTAATAATATACATAAAAGGGCCAAACCTTGACTTGGCACCTAAGAAGGCATCCAGAGGAGAAGTAACCAGGTCCTGATATGCAAGAGACCCGACCAGGTGGCTGGGTTATTGACTGGTGGGAAGAGAGAACATCAAACAAGTCAGTCTCTTCGACTATCTTCAACTATGCCTGTGAGAGTCTTGTTACAAGGCTTCTCTAACATGGTAGTTTTTAATTCTGGCTATGCAAGTAAAGACTTAAGGATCTTGAAAAAAACAATTGGTGGAGGGGGGTCCACTGACAAATGAAATCAGAATCTTTGGAGGGGGCAGACAAAGATATTCATTGTGCAAATGGTTCCAATGTGTAAGTCAGGATTAAGAATAATGAAGTAAGCAATTATACTAAGGAAAGATATGGTGACTTTAAGAACAATTGTCTAGGGGCACCTGGGTGGCTCAGTAGGTTAAGTGTCCCACTTGTGATTTTGGCTCAGGTCATGATCTCATGGGTCTTGGGGTTGAGCCCCGTATTGGACTCTGTGCTCAGTGGGGAGTCTGCTTGAGATTCTCTCTCTCTCTCTCCCTCTGCCCCTCCCCAACTCTCTAAAATAAATAAATAAATCTTTAAAAAAAAAGAAAAATTGTCTAATCGTTAACAAAAAGACATGTCACAGATGGGAGAATATATTTGCAAACCACAAATCTGATGAAGCTCTATTATCCAGAATTTATGAAGAACTCTTACCCCTCGGTAGTAAGAAGACAAACAATTCAATTAAGAAGTGAACAAAAGGGGCGCCTGGGTGGCTCAGTTGGTTGGGCGGCTGCCTTCGGCTCAGGTCATGATCCTGGAGTCCCGGGATCGAGTCCTGCATCGGGCTCCCTGCTCTGCAGGGAGTCTGCTCCTCCCTCTGACCCTCCCCCCTCTCATGTGCTCTCTCTCTCATTCTCTCTCTCTCAAATAAATAAATAAAAAATCTTTAAAAAAAAAAAAAAAAAAGAAGTGAACAAAAGATATGAACAAATAATTTCAGTAATCATTTTTTAAAATTTTTCTCTATTTTGTGATATTTTGACATCTTACAAAGCTTGCTAGCTTGGGAGAAACTGTCCCTCCCAGGGCTAGCCAATTCTTAGAGATAGCAAAAACTGGGCTGGGAGCACTTCACATGCAAACCGATCAATCAGAAGTCTATAGCTCCAACCAGCTCCTTGTCTAACTCTTACCCCCACGTCAATATTTGCCCTGCTTAAATCATCCCAGGGCCAGGCACAGACAGCCAGAGATCACTTCAGCTGGAATTATTCAAACTAGCCAATCCTAAACTGTTACTCTGCCCAAGGAAACCTCAATAAAGCTGATTTCCACTTCCCTTTCTTTTTGCCCAATCTCAAATGGAGGGGTGGGAAGAGGGTAGATTTAGATTTAACAGATGGCATTAGAACTGCTCTTTTTGGAAAATTGCAAAGTAGATGTGTGTGTTTGGATTTTTCGGCAACCTCTTTGTGCTCTCGCCCAAGTTTCCCAAGGTCTCCCCTTCTCCCTGTGTTCTTGTTCTCCCTGTAGGAACCAAAGGCCCCTCCCAGTTCTCTAGAACAATTGTTTTCAAACATTTTTGTTCATTTATCCCTTAAAATAAATATGAAAATCTGTGTACCCTCCTGCTCGTTTTTAAGTTAACAGCTAAATTGTTATTATATATTTAAATAAGTTTGTTTCTTGTTAATAGAACATACAGACTATTAAGTATTTTATAAGATGAAATAGGATGATTGATTATAATTGGAATCAATGATGGAAGGTAAGATTTGATGAAACAGGTCTAAACTACTTTTTGAATAAGCATATTCCACCTAAAGAAGCAATATTACATTTTTATCTGTGGGTTTTATCCAATATATCTCAAAATTTTGGTAGCTTCACAAAGCATTCCATTTCTGTTTAAAAGAATAAGAATCAGGGCGCCTGGGTGGCTCAGTTGGTTAAGCGACTGCCTTCGGCTCAGGTCATGATCCTGGAGTCCCGGGATCGAGTCCCGCGTCAGGCTCCCTGCTCAGTGGGGAGTCTGCTTCTCCCTCTCCCCCTCCCCCCCTCTTGTGCACTCTCTCTCTCATTCTCTCTCTCAAATAAATAAATAAAATCTTTAAAAAAAAAAAAAGAGTAAGAATCATCATCTACCCTTACTTTCTGTTGTGAATTCAATGCTTCAACATGGGTCAAACACCCTATTTCTCAGAACTTCACCTTTTTTCTTTTAAGATTTTATTTTTAAGTAATCTCTACACCCAACATGGGGCTCAAATTTACAACCCTGAGATCAAGAGTCATGTGCTCCACCATGTGGAGCCAGCCAGACACCCTTCAGAACTTCACCTTTAACAGAAATGTGTATAAGATACATATGCCTTAATTAATCACTGCCAGGGATTTCCTTGAACAAAAAACTTGAATATTTCTTTGTTTGATTCATCATAGGTGTTAATATTCCTGAGCCAAGCACTGTAGTGAGATTTGGGGTGGAGAAGGAGATGGGTATGCCATTCTTTTATACCAATGGCGAGTCAGACATTTCAGACAGATCAATTTTAGGAAATGGAGGTATATAAGGATGTTGACATCCCTTAAAACTATTCATGTAAATGCACATACTGGAAAGTTTTCAGATATCACATGGTGTGCATACCTATTGTTACCTTTTAAAACTTAACTCTGTTTTAAACTTTATATTTATGGAATAAAAGGATTCATCCTGTTTAAAAAAACTTCAGGTATCATGAAGCTGGTGGTGAAAAGTATTTGGGAAGGTGCTGTTGCTGGGTGAACTGGGGAGTACCTGGGCCCTGGGGCCTTGACCCAGCCAGACCTGAAGGAGTCCCCGAAGGTTCTTGATCTTGTCACATGAATGAATTCAAGGACTGACACAACACTGTGGATGAGTAACACTAGCGGGAAAGTTTATTAAAGCAAAAGATACGCTCTTGAGATATGAGTGCTGGTGAGCTCCAAGGAGAGAGCTGTGTGCCCTAGGGGAGGGGATGTCTAGCTTTTATTGACAGCTCTTAACAAGGGGGCAGAATATTTATTACCTGGGGCAGGAAACAGTTTCTTGCTTTTTCTTCCTAATTTGGTCAGGGATTTCCTGTCATGGCAACCATCATTGAGCCTGTCTGGTTAGATCTGGCCTCTTATGGGGTGCTTCTGGGACAGGCCTCTGACCTTCCTAATAGCAGGCCATGACTTCCTCATTGCTGACCTCCAGGTATCCTGTAAGAACCTAACTGCCTTCTCTAACAGTGCTAGAACTTGTCCATCGCCCTGGAAAGATGATGGCTGTCATCTATTGCCTATGAGTAAAGTCCACTCTGGCTTTAGATTCCTGACAAAAATCCACATTTAAAGCTTTATTTCTGAATATATCTTATGTTTTACTCCTGAGCTATTAAAACATAGATGTCGTTTTCAGATTACTTTCAAAAGCTTTTTTTTTTCTATTTTATATATAACCAGGTCATAAAGACTTAATATTATATTCAGTTAAGAAGATTTCAATACAGGGCGCCTGGGTGGCTCAGTCTTTAAGCGTCTGCCTTCAGCTCAGGTCATGATCCCAGGGTCCTGGGATCGAGCCCCACATCGGGCTCCCTGCTCAGCGGGAAGCCTGCTTCTCCCTCTCCCACCCCCCTGCTTGTGTTCCTTCTCTTGCTGTGTCTCTCTCTGTCAAATAAATAAATAAAATCTTCAAAAAAAAAAAAAAAGAAGAAGAAGATTTCAATACAGGGGTGCCTGGGTGGCTCAGTCGGTTAAGCATCTGCCGTCGGCTCGGGTCATGATCCCAGGGTCCTGGGTTCAAGCTCTGCATCCGCATCCGGCTCCCTGCTCTGCGGGAAACCTGATTCTCCCTCTCCCCCTCCCCCTGCTTGTGTTCCCTCTCTCTCTGTGTCTCTCTCTGTCAAATAAATAAATAAAATCTTTTTAAAAAAAAGATTTCAATACATTTTTGTGTATATGTTTGTCTTAAATATATAAATGCATTGCTTGAGAGATTTCAAATGGTATTAATTTCTCTTTCTGCCATAATTTCTCATTTCTTCTTTCAGTAGCCTAGAGATAAAAACCTAATTATTGTAACAAGTTATGGCTGAGTCAGAGTTTGGCAAATTATGCCCTGTGGGCTAAATCTGGCCCAACGCATATTTTTGTATGGCCTATGAACTACAAACGGTTTCTACATTTTTAAATGGTTGGAACAAAAATCAGAAGAAAAACAGTATTTTATGATATAAAAATGAAATTCAAACTTCAGTGTCCATAAAGTTTTATTGGTGTTCCATATTCTTTTGTCCATAGCTGCTTATGCACTCTAATAGCAAAGTTGAGTTGTTGCAACAGAAACCACACAGAACAAAATGTCTAAAATATTTACTATCTGGTCCTTTACAGAAAATGTTTGCTGACCTCTACATCAGATTATTATCATACAATTAAGAGTATGCTCCATGGGAGAAATAAAATGGTGTACATACTGGGTCACCTGGCTGGCTCAGTTGGTAGAGTGTGCACCTCTTGATCTCAGGGTTGTGAGTTCAAGCCCCATGTTGGGCATGGAGCCTACTTAAAAAAAAAAAAAAGAGGGGCACCTGAGTAGCTCAGTCAGTTGAGCATCTGACTCTTGATTTTGGATCAGTTCATAATCTCAGGGTCCTGAGATCACACCCCCATGCTGAGCTCCCTGCTCAGTGGGGAGTCTGTTTGAGGATTCTCTCCCTTTGCCTCTCACATACTCCCTCTCTCTCTAAAATAAATAAATAAATCTTTAAAAAAAAGAAAGTATTCATCCTTTTAAAAAAATGGTGTACAGACTGAGTTGATTTTCAGCATTGGTCCTTTTTTAAGGCAGAAAAATCCAAATTGAAATAGAATTCTGCCTAGTGGTTTTCCACATCATTCAGAATGAAGTTCAAAGTCATTATTATGGTAAAGAAAGTCATTCTTGATATTGCGTTTACCTACTCTGTAAGTCCTACTATACTCTCCTTCATCACTCTGATTCAGTTACACTGGCTCCTTGCTGTTCTCGGATTCCCACCTCAGGGCCTTTGCATTTACTGCCCCCCCCAATTCCCTCGCCCTCTAGAGATATCAGCATAGCCTACTTACATATTGCATTCCTTGCTCTGTTCAAATATTCGTTAATTTAGAGGCTATCCTCAACCATCTTATCTAAAATAGCTCCCTGCCCCCAACATGCATACTCTTTATTCTACAATCTAAGTTTCCTGGGAGCAGGTACTTTAAGACAGTTTTATTCAGCACTGTATCTTAGAAGTGTTTGGTTCAGAGTAGATGCTCAAAACTATTCACTGATCAAGTGAATAAATGACCCCCCAACTGTATATATGTGAGTTACTACATCAAAGAGAGATTCATATCTAAAATGCTGCAAGTTCCACTGAAAAAAAATATATGCATGCACGTGTGTACTACCCTGCTTGGTTAATGAAAGGATTTATGGCAGAAAAAAAATATGAGTAAAACATCTGGGAACTGTGAAGACATTTGAGGATAAAACTGAATAACTATTGGCCAAACTACATAAACCCATGATAGCTTTGGAGCCTCGGAAGCCAGTCACAAAGGATCCATAGTGTGCGGAAAAGGCGCCTTCGAACTGGGCTGGAGCAGAACTGAGTTGATTATGAACCTACAGGCTGCAAGTTAGGTAGGGCCTCTGAGAATTGCTCATTAACCATTTCAGAGGTCTGTGGTGCAGAGCTTTTTACAGATAAGAAAATTGACTCCCGGAGAATGAATTTTCCTTAACTCTCTCTTTCTTATGCACCTAAGCTAGCGATTTATAAATGGTAGGATTACCAAGCGAATTTATAAATGGTAGGATTACCAAGCGAAAAAACAGTACATTGGTGGTGTTTTGCAAAATGAAATTTTGCTTTCCTGGAATTCTTCCAAGCAGAAAATGCGGATAAAGGGGACCAAGGGATGACATTATCGTGTTTCCTAACGATTTGCAATGGAAGTAAGACAGGGAAATGCGTGGGATTTGTTGAAAACTGAAAGTCAGCCTGGAGAGAGGAAGTGAATGGAGAAGATAAATGAGAATGTGAAGGCTTCATTTCTTAAGAATTAGTGGTATTATCCGTCTTACTTAGCATCTTTATAAATGATCTGGTGGAGGCTCTCTCAGAGAATTAATGGATTTAAATAGACTTTTCCTTTGCATAGCAGGAAAGGTTTAGATAAGAGATAGCCATCATTGGGATGTTAATGAATCCTATCTCCACCTGAGGGATTTGAATAGCTGACATTGAACAATTAAATGCACTATTACCATCCAAAAGAGGATGTGTGTGTGTGTGTGTGTGTGTGTGTGTGTGTGTGTTGTGGGTAGTGGGGGGAGTATCCACTGACTGAAGTACTGACTCACTGACTCAAGGTAGAACCAAATGGAAAATTTTGGAAGGCATGGGGACAGAATGAGTTTTAGGTTACAAAGACTATTAATACTTTCTAAGAGGTAACTGAAACCTCTCCTAGGAAATTCTGACACCACCACCACAAATCACAAAAACAAACCCTCTTTTCCTGTTCTTATGTAAAAGTGTGGGGTTGATATAGTTGGAATATTGTGTATTCTTTATGATTGTTCATTGTGACAGATGGGATTTTTGAAGGGCCACTAAACTCACTAGGAAGCTGTGGGTAGGAGGTAGTTGTGTTATGGCATCTCAGAGAGCTTAAAATACTCAGCTAAGAAGAATAGACAAATAATCATAAAGGGTGAGGAGAACAGTGACTTCTGTCTGGTAGATTTTGCCAGTCAAGATCTGCTAAGGTTTGCATATCTATTGCTGAGTCCCTAGTGTAATTCCATACTTAACATAACTTGGATTTAAATTACCTTTCCCAAATTATCTTTCATTCCAGCCTCAGACCACCACTAGGCAGCATCGAAGAGCATCTAACTAATACGTGTTCATTGTTGTCATTGTCGGTATCATCCTTTAAAAACCAATTCAACTGCCCTATTCTAAAGAAGCCTTTTCAAAAGATCTCTCCCCCTCCCCCAATCGGGATTGGTCCTTTTTTTTCCCGCCCTTCCAAAAGATTTGTTTTACTCTTCATTCTCAGCATTCCTTTTATTCTGTCTCTTTCCTAGCTACTTGTTTATTCCTGTCCCCTCCCCATTATTAGTTTTTCAAGTGAGGGCATCTTGACATATTCAACTTCAGTTTGTTTGTTTGTTTATTAAAGTAATCTCTACACCCAATATGGGCTTGAACTCACAACCCTGAAATCAGGAGTCACATGCTCTTCTGACTGAGCCAGCCAGGTGCCGCTCATGTTCAGCTGCAAAATTTGCTATGTATCTCCTTAAGATTTCTACCAGATGTATAAAAAGAGGGAACACTTTAGTGTTTTTCTAAGATGCAATTGATTTCTCACAAGATTTGAGGAACATTTAAAAGACTTGGGTGATGGTATATATATATATATAATTATTTTTTTTTTTTAGATTTTATTTATTTATTTGAGAGAGAGAGAATGAGAGAGGGCACATGAGAGGAGTTAGGGTCAGAGGGAGAAGCAGACTCCCCGCCAAGCAGGGAACCCGATGTGGGACTCGATCCAGGGACTCCAGGATCATGACCTGAGCCAAAGGCAGTTGCTCAACCAACTGAGCCACCCAGGTGCCCTGTTTATGACTTTTTGACACAGCCAGGGTGAGCCATTAATTCCTGTCAGAGGCAAATGATGGCAAATGAAAAAAATTTGTTATGCTATGGTTTGACATATACCTTTGGTACTTCCTCAAAAGAGTTTTAGAAATTCAGTTTTGAGAAAGGAAAGAGAGCTAGAAATTAATTCTAGCTGTCTGAAGATAGTAGATCATAAAATAGAGATTGAAGAGATGATAAGATGAATACTAATCTTTATTGATTGCTTTCTCACAAAAAGGGGAATAATGAGAATCTTTCCCAAAATACCACCCGTCAACACTTCTTTCTTTTCTTGTGTTTCCTTAATTAATGAAAATCAAATACATAATTTTTCCTACAGAGTTTTTCTCTAAACCATTGCTAAAGAAAATCAAAATCAATGACACTTGTTAAAGATGGTAAGGTAGATTTTATTCAGGACCATCAAATTAGGTGTAGGGGTCACTGCAATGGGATTTTATAGTTGGTTTGGGGAGAGGGCTTGGGTTCCACTCTATAAAGCACAGGCCAGTGGTCACTTATAGTCAGGAAGTAGGGTGGGGGTCAGTGAATGGAAAATTACCAAGGAAACATCAGGGGTGAGGGCGATTCTGGCTAAACCAACCTAACAGGATTCTTGCTGAAGACAGGACAGGGTGATCAAACATCATGGGGTTGGTAGGGGGGTGATGAGGAACCTGATCAGATATCAGGGGTGATCAGATATGCAGGGTTGTGGGTTCTAGTTAAACTAACTTGAGTTCTTGGTAAAACTAGATTTTACGAGGAAGTGCGTGGATGGGCCTAGGAAAAGTTTCAGGAGCCTGACTAAAGTTTAGTGAAGCAAAGAATATGTGTCACCATAATCAGTGAGAGAAAATATTTCAATAGCTTAAAAATAGACATATGTAGGGGTGCCTGGGTGGCTCAGTCAGTTAAACTTCCAACTCTTGGGGCGCCTGGGTGGCTCAGTTGGTTAAGCGACTGCCTTCGGCTCAGGTCATGGTCCTGGAGTCGCAGGATTGAGTCCCTCATTGGGCTCCCTGCTCAGCAGGGAGTCTGCTTCTTCCTCTGACCCTCCCCCCTCTCATGCTCTCTCTCTCTCTTTCTCTTATTCTCTCTCTATCAAAGAAATAAATAAAATATTAAAAAAAAAAAATGTCCAACTCTTGATTTTGGCTCAAGTCATGATCTCAGGGTTGTGAGATCAAGCCCTGCTTCAGGCTCTGCGCTAGGCATGGAGCCTGCTTAAGATTCTTTCTCTCCCCCTGTCTCTGCCCCTCTCCCCCTCAAAAAAAAAAAATAGACATATGTAGTAAGTTTCAATAAATTCCAAAATGTTAAAAATGCCAGGAGATGGAAAAAATGTGAAAATAAAAATAATATTAAAGAATGTAACATTGAAAATTTAATTATGTTCACTCTTTTTAATAAAAATAGGAGACATTACCAAATTAAAGTACTCTAAATCACCACATTGAAGTATCTACTTTTGTTTTAAGTAAATAAAAAACTTCATAACAATTCTACTTTCCACAAAATAGGAAACATATTACTCATAGCATTTTGTCACCACAAGATGACTTGCATAAACAAAAGATTTTCAATGACCAGAACTTAGTCATTTACTTAGTGATTATTGTCCCCTTCAGAGAACAGACAATTACAGATTTCTAAACATGCCACTTATAAAAAACCCACGAATATACCGCGGGGTACCACTGATCTCCCCTTTACTCCCCTGACCACTGAAACTCATATGACCTTTGCTGTGAATTTGTCTCTGAAATTCTGAAGTCAAGAACAGCCAGGGTTGGACTGCCTAAGGGTTTGCCCCACATCAAAAACTTGTTCCCTGTAAACAGTCTGAAGAATTTTTACTTCACTTTGCTAACCATTAAAAAATGCTTTGAACTGGAGATTTCACTTAGGACAACAAGCAAGCATCATTACTATTGTTACTGTTAGCAAATCCACACCTTTGGGCAGATAAGGTGTATAGGGTTGATAGATTCTTATAAATTCTTTCTTTTTTTTTTAAGATTTATTTATTTATTTGTCAGAGAGAGAGAGAGAGCGCACAAGCAGGGGGAGCGGCAGGCAGAAGGAGAAGCAGACTCCACACTGAGCAGGGAGCCCGATGCAGGGCTCCATCCCAGGACCCTGGGATCATGACCTGAGCCGAAGGCAGATGCCCAACTGACTGAGCCACCCAGGTGCCCCAAATTATTTCATTCCTAGTGCTTCTTCTGAAAGTTAATGGAGATAAATTAGATAGAGCTAAAGGTGAACAGGACTGATGTTGAGGGAGGAAAAGGATGGAGAAGCAGAAGGGTCGGCCTCCCTGAGCTGCCTCTGAGGATACCTGGGAAGAGGCATGCTGAATGGTGGAGAAAATGTGTCAGAGAAGATTGTGGAAAACTGAAAAGAGGAGTAAGAGATTCCTGGGTGTTCTGTGGAATGCTATGATGTCTAGCCTGGTCTTCCTGGTTATCTACAATTTTTGTTGTCTCAGAGCTATCTTACTGTTCTGTTAGTTGTAGTAAGTAGATAGTGATATGATGGGGTTAAGAACACACTAGCCCCAAACACAGCAACTCAGCAGATTGAATACTTGAAGCTGTGTTTGAGGAAACGGCAGAAGCAGAAAGGTATCTCTGACCTTCCCATCCACTGCCTTTCTCACTGAAGCAGGTTGTAAGACTCTCATGTGAGAACTGCCCTCCTATTCCCAGAAGAAAGGAATTATCTTCATCTCCAAGACAGAGGGACATTGAGAAGAATCCAGGGGCACCTGGGTGGCACAGTCAGTTAAGCGTCCGGGTGGACTCTTGATTTTGGCTCAGGTCATGATCCCAGGGTTGTGAGATCAAGCCCTGAGTAGGGCTCAACACTTAATGGGGAGTCTGCTTGGGATTCTCTCTCTCTCTCTCCCCCCTACCCGTCCCCCACTCACGATTGCTCTATTTAAAAATAAATAAATAAATCTTTAAAAAGAAGAAGAATCCAAACCAGCAGGTCTTGCTCGATTTCCCATTTATTACACTAACCTCATACTCTCTGTCCTATCATATTTTTCCATGACTGTCCATCCACTCTTCATCATACCTAGCATGTAAACATTCAGGTTTAACCACTTCTTTAGGTCTTCATTACCTTATAAAGTCTCCCATGTCATATAAAACTAATATTAGGGGTGTTTGGGTGGCTCAGTCCGTTAAGTGGCTGCCTTCGGCTCAAATGATGATCCTGAGGTCCTGGGATCAAGTCCCACATGGGACTGTTCAGCAGGGAGCCTGCTTTTCCCTCTCCTTCCTGCTTGTGCTCTCTCTCACTATCTCTCTCTCTCAAATAAATAAAATCTTTTTTAAAAACCCCTAATATTAGAAGAACTCGTGCTTTTCTCCTGCTAATCTGTTTTGTCAGTTTAATTTTCAGACCCAGTCAGGCACCTAAGCTTGTAGAAGAAAACTTCTTTCCTCTCCAAAAAACCAAGTAATTCTTGTCCATAGAAACAGAAGTGAAGTTTTGATACTGGGGATGTGATTCATTATTGCCCTGTGAATGTTACCCAATTTTCTTCTCTTACCAACCTCATTTCCATGTGTCTGTCTTTATCTTTGTCTGCTCTTTGACTTCTCCTTTGACTCGGTTTTTAACACTGGCCTGATCCTCTCATTGATTGATGGGTTTTTAAAAATCTTTGGCATGTGTTCGTGTTACATTTGATTGACAACAGTGATTTTCCTTGTATAAAATTTTAAATTTCAAAAGTTTAAGAGATCATCCTCCAAGATGCCCAATGGCTTCACCTGGCAGAGCCAAGGAACATGCACCATGGAGACATGTATCTCAAAAGCAGCCCCCCAGCTCATCTGCTGTGGCTCCCACAGGTGAATACCAAGCAACAACAAAACTAATTTTGCCGACTTTTCCCTCCATTGGCATATATATACAGACCAGGGCACTTAAAGGAAAATGAATGGCTTTTAGAAAGATAAATAGGCAATAGATGGGAGATACATTTGTGACAATGTCTGTTAAAGGTGGTATAGAAACTCTCATCTTTGATGATAAGAGTCACCAAAGATGAGAGTTATATGGTTGCTCCGAGGGATGGGATTTATGACAGTTGGGTTCCTTTGAGTTTCAGGGGGGTCAGGGGTTTCTCCTTTTAGGCAGATAAGGAAATTAAGGAACTCAAATAACTTCTGCTCAAAGTAACTTTTATGCCACAGTGGGTGGCATATTTTGGACTCCTTCATGTACATTTTATTTAATTCAGATTTGTTTTATCCTAAGCTTCAGGTTTATTAATCAAATAAGCTGACATCACTCCTACATGATGTATAGAATTTTTTTAATGTAAATATTGTTCAACTAAATTGAGTCATTATTCCGACAAACTTAATTGCAACAGTAATTTTGTTTTCTAGTATGTCAGCTTCAAGATAATTTCCAAGATCTTTAGGTAACTTAAAACATTGGACTGTTATTAAATTGAGTTAATTAATAGATAATCACTGAATACCAGGACAATTTCTAGATAAATCAGAATACTGGATCATTGATTATGAAGCAAAGTTTGAAATTTATCTACTTTTCATCCTATTTCATATGCTACAAAGAGGCTATAACTTTCAGTCATGTTAATGAAGTGTTCCTTTTTGCCATCTTAACAAGATGTAAAAGAGATATATGTTGCTGTAGAAGTTATGTTGCATGTGTTCACATGCTAGTTTGCTCAGATGATTGTGTATGACAAACAGTTCAACAGTCCATCCCTGTTGGGAGAGAAACTTTTGCTATAGCCATTTATGTTCATTTCACAGGGACCTGCAAATTAACTAACAATAGACAGGAGAAAAGACAAGGTTTATTTAGATATGCTCACAAAAGTCACCAGTAATGAATGACTCGCTGAATAGACAGAAGTAAAGGTTTATATACCAACTTAATAAAGAAATAGGTTTAGGGCTTCAACTGGAAAGTATGGAAGGTTTCATTGTTCTTTATTATTTTTTTTTCTATTGGTCTTTATGATGCTAATGGACAGCTGACTTTGTACTTCCTGGTGGTAAGGGCCAATCTTCTTCCCAATGAGAAAATCTCTCAGAGAGAGGTCAATGGCAGCTGTATTTTGGGGTGTATTTGCTTCAGTTTAGATGTTTCTTTCCGTGGCTGCTGATTGGTCAGATGTTCTAAGTTTAAAGTAATTTTAATCACTTCCCCCCACACCATCATTTTCTCTGTGAAATAAAAGCCAATTTCTTTTTTCAAAGTTAAAATTACTAGGCGTGGTTGAGGCCATAATAGGAGCAAGAGTGACAGAGAAGTAAAATTATGCATGTGCTTTTGTTTTTCAAAGAAAGAGTAGGGTTTTTTCCCTTAAAAATGTAATTTTTAGGGGCGTCTGGGTGGCTCAGTTGGTTGAGCGTCCAACTCTTGATTTCCTCTCAGGTCATGATCTCAGGGTTGTGAGATGGAGCCCTGCATCGGGCTTGTGCTGGGTGTGGAACCGCCTAAGATTCTCTCTGTCCCTCTCCTCTGCCCCTCCCCCACCCTTCTCCCTCTCTAAAAAAAAAAAATTAATTAAAAAAACCCTCCATATTTGTTTACACTTAAAAAATTATTGAGGACTCCAAAGAGATTTTGTTTATGTGAAAAATGTAAAAAATATTTATTTTGTGAATCTTTGAAAAAGAGAAATATCATATGAACCTATGAACCTATTGCATGTTAAAATAAATAACATTTTAATGACAAATATCTAGATTTTCTAAAACCAAAAAATTTGAGAAGAATAGCATTGTTTTACACTATTGGGAATCTCTTAAATGTCTAGCTTATTAGAAAATAGATGGATTCTCATATCTGCTACTGCATTTAATCTGTTGTGACATCACACTCTGTATTATATACTCGCAAGAGAATGAGAATGAAAAGGGCAAATAGCATCTTAATATTATTATGAAAATAGTCTTTACTTTGTGCATCTTCTGAAAGAGTTTTGGGACCCCTACAGGTCCTGAGACCACACTCTGTCCTCTCCATAGATTGAATGTTTGTATCCCTCCAAAATTCATATATTGAAATCTAATCCCCAATGTGATGGTATTAGGAGGTGAGGCTTTTTGGAGGTGATTAGGTCATAAAGGTGGAGCTTTCATGAATAGGTTTAGTGCTTATGAAATAGACCCCAGAGAGCTCCCTTACTCCCTTCCAGCCATGGGATGACACAAAAGTTAGCTGCCTATGAACCAAGAGGAGGGCTCTTACTAGACACTAAATCTGCAGTGACTTTATCTTTGACTTCTTAGCCTGCAGAATCATGAGAAATAAATGTTTGTTGTTTTAGCTGCCCAGGCCATGGTACTTTGTTATAGCAGCCCGAATGAACTAAAACAATCCTTAAGAAAAGGGTCAGTTTATCTCAGAATATAAAATAATATAATGGAGAAGACTTATAAAGGGAATTTTATTTTCTTTGGTTTTATAATACTTCAGTCTGTAAGAGGCTATAACATATGTTAAATTTTAGCAAAGATTACTCAGTTTTAGTAGCTTATTTCCTTGGCTCATTGATTAATAGCTAGCACTTACAAGATGAAAGCTCACTCTTTACCTTTTGTATTATCTGTCTACATAGCAAAAATTCTGTGGCTTACCAGAATAATTTTATTTGTGCTTTATGTTGATTTTATTATGTTCTTGATTATTTAAGAAAAAAAAAGAACAAAGTCTCCCCACTTTTGAAAGTGCTAAGGTTCTTTGCAATCTTATTAACTTTCTAGGTTTACTTTAAAAATCTCTTATTGTCACTTTGATTAAATAAGAATATTTAAGTATTGTTTCTCAGTAACCCATGATCCTAATTGTCTACATATCCTCTGACAACTCTTTTGAAATTGCCTTCCTCAAACCAGAACCCTAAGTTCACAAATAAATAAGTAAATATTTCAAGATATCTTTTATACCTATAAGCATCTTTGAGATTTTCAAACGACCCCAGGAAAAAAGTCACAAAGATTTGCTTTCTCACCTTATAGAAAGAGAGATGCTAGAAATGATTCAGTTTGTTTCAGATGTTTCTATTGTGAGAAGTGGATGGCAAGAGTTGTCAGATCAGAAGAGATGTTCCTCTTCTCTACATAGATTTGTAGAGAGAAACGTTATTGTGATACATTTTCAGAACTTGCATGCTTTATGGGACATTCTTAGATGTTTGCTGTCTATAACATTTTTGCTTCCAGGGGAAGTCAGAATACAACTCATGAAATAGTTATGCAGTGCACCTCAATAGAGAATTTTACTTTCTTCCATTCTGATATTATTGGCTGCAGTAATAAATGAACCATAGCCATTGAGTCTTTGTCATCTACAGATAGGTTTGTTTTGTTTTATTTTGTTTACTCTGAAGCTTGCCTAAGGACTGTTAAAAATTACAGCCAGAGTTTGTCTTCAACAAATAAGGACAGTGTTAGAGACTAGTGGAAAAGGACTATAATAGGTACTTTCAATTATCGGCAATTCAAAAAAGAGACTCTTGCTCAGGCTTCTGAATTGATAGCACTTAGATAACTTTCAGATCTTACAAATGAACTGAGTTAGAATTTTCCAACTCTTTTTCGTTCAGAGGCTGGTGTCTTCACGAGCACAGATTACTAACCAAGATCCAGCAAAGCAAAAGTTAATTACAGGGGAATGAGTGGAGTGATGAGGGAAATTTTATTGTGGTTGTTTGGAATACTGTTTTTTGTGTTATTATTCTGTTTTGTTTGTTTTTTAGGTATATGAAGATGTCCTTTTTCTTTCTTCTTAAGCAATCTGTAACCCAGAACAATTTATCTATTTATTCTTTTTATTGTATTTTCTTTTTTTTTTTTAATTGACTCCATGCCCAACATGGGGCTTGAACTCACAACCCTGAGATCAAGAGTCTCATGCTCTACCGACTGATCCAGCTAGGAGCCCCTGTAACCTACAACAATTTAGTATACTGCTTTTATAAGCTGAAATAAAACATTTTCACATATTTAATTCTCACTGACACACCCAAATTCAAAAACTTTACTAAGTCTCATTGCTTTTCATAACCATGTAGTTGCATATGTTCAATAAGAATCTATCTACCTTTAAACCAGGATATAATTAGAGAAATCACCTGGAGTGTATGATTTGAGAGTGGTGCTTTTTAAATTAGCGATGACAGGTCATTTTAATGGAAAACAAAGGTTGACAAATGGTAAGAGGAAGTTCACTTACTGGCAAGCCAGAAAACTTGGCCCATTTTGAGGACCTCAAAAATGAGGCAACCACTGAATTTATAGGTACTGCAGAAGAAGTCCGGTTTTGGGAGAGAGGTTTCGGGACTTGATTTCTTAGCCTTAGGATAGCCAATAGTAGAAGCTTTTATGATTCCAGTCCAAGACTCCTTATTAAATCTCCCAATCAGAGATTTATTTTGTGGCCTTGAAGCTTAGTGCTTAAGTTGAAATAGCAACCTCAAGGCAGCTTTTATGATTGGTTAATACTGTTATTCATAAACTTTTCTCCAAAAGCCAGTAGTAAATAATTTAAGCTTTCAACAGAGCCAGGAACAGGGTGAGGTGAGGTGAGTGAGGTGTAGCACTGCTTTGCCAAGCTATACTGGAGCCTGAGGCAAACGGAAAAATGAGTAATAGTCATTCTGTCTTTGTTTAAAACTTGGACATTTTGGTTTGTTTTTTTTGTTTTTGTTTTGTATATTTTGTTTTGTTTTGTTTTTGCATTCCTTTTGATTTTTAAAAATATTGCATCAAAGTAAAATTCATTCATTATTCATTCCTCAGGTTTTTTTTTCTTTTTCTTTTTTCTTTTTTAAAGATTTTTTATTTATTTATTTGAGAGAGAGAATGAGATAGAGAGAGAGAGCACGAGCTGGGGGAGGGTCAGAGGGAGAAGCAGACTCCCCGCTGAGCAGGGAGCCCGATGCGGGACTTGATCCCGGGACTCCAGGATCATGACCTGAGCCGAAGGCAGTTGCTTAACCAACTGAGCCACCCAGGTGCCCCCTTCAGGTTTTTTTCTCAAGTTTATTTATTTATTTTTTTAGTAATCTCTACACGCAACATGTGCTCAAACTCACAACCCCAAGATCAAGAGTTGCATGCTTTTCCTACTAAGCCAGCCAGGCACCTCTATTCATTACTTAGTTCTTGGTGCCCCCTCAAACCTTGTGCCCAAGGCAAGTACCTCAATTGCCTCACCCTAGTTCTGGCCTTGTTTTGTGAGCTTGTGACAACTTCTCAGCTCTGACATTATCGTTGGAAAGCAGCCACAAACAATATGTAAATGAATAAGCATAGCTGTATTCCTATAAGCCTTTAATTATGGAGACCAAAATTTGATTTTCACAGAATTTTCATGTGTCACAAAAAATTATTTATCTTTTGATTTAAAAATGTAAAAAGTACTTTTAGCTCCAGGAAGTACAAAACCAGGGTTTGGGCTGGAATCAGCCCACAGTTTGCAGCTTGCTGTGTTTAAAAAAAAAAAAAAAAAAATTCAACTGAGATCAAATTGGCTTTATTCAATAATTCACGAATCAGGCAGCATCCCATCTAGCAAATAAAAAGAAGCTCTGAAAAGCTGAACAAAACAGGAGACTTTTATAGGCAGAAAGAGGCAGGGACAAGGAAATAGTGGATTGTCTCATCTTTCCTTGGGGGACACAGAAGGGGTCTATCTGGTGGATTACCTCATTGAGGCTGACCAGGAAATTCCAAATATGCTGGTTTAAGATAACATTCCTGGGAGAGGTTGAAACTGCAATTAGGTTAGGTTAAGTCTCAGATTGGTGACGTTGGTTTAGCACTCCATTTGGGGGCTGTCGTCTCTTTTGTAACAGCTAACTCCTTCTGCCCTTGCTTCAACTATGTAAACAATGAAGCCAAACCTAATAAAACCGGTCTTTTTGTGTGATTAAGAATAATCTTTGAAATTATTATTCTCACAAGAAGAGACTGTCCAGAAAAATTGTGAAAGACTTTGAAATGACAAAGGAAAAAATATCACTGGGTGTCCTATGAAAGACCCAGTGTTGCCTAGCCCACTCTTCCTCATTATTTGTATCTTTCATTGCGTCTGAGTCTTTATCACTCTGTTAGTTGTAGTAAACTACTGGTAATGCAAATGACTTTTTTAAGACTTTATTTTTTAAGTAATCTCTACACCCAACATGGGGCTCAAACCCAGAACCCCAAGTTAAGAGTCACAGTTTCTACTGACTGAGCCAGCCAGGCACCCCAACACAAATGATTTTTGCTGGTGAAGATGTAATTGATTATTTCCCTGTGAATTTTGACCATTTTTTTCATTTATTAACAAATTCATTTTAGCACTCCTCATTGCCTATATTTGTGTCTTGTCTTCCCAATCTCCTTGAACTGGCTTTTACACTTTTCTAGTTCCCTCAGTAATTGAGTTGAAACATTCTTTAACAAGTTTATTTTATTTTTGTACAAGGTTCATGATTCTATCTTTATTTTTATTTATTTTATTTTGTTTTATTTTTGGAAGATTTCATTTATTCATTTGAGAGAGAGAGACAGAGAGAGAGCACCAGCAGGGAGAGAGGCAGAGGGAGAGGGAGAAGCAGACTCCCCGCTGAGCTGGGAGCCTGATATGAGGCTCCGTCTCAGGACCTGGAGATCATGACCTGAGCCAAAGGCAGATGCTTAACCATCTGAGCCACCCAGGCGCCCCTCATGGTTCTATCTTAAAAAAAAAAAAAAAAAAAAGTATCCTTTAGCAACAGGTTAAGACAAACATAACTTACTGTTAAAGTCCAGTTCCATACCCAGGTAAAGTGAGGATAGCTTTTGGATTATTCTATTCATTCAACACTTATTGATGACCAAGTATGTGGCAGAATGTTGGGGATACAAACATGAGTAAGGAAGACCAGTTCCTTTCTCCCAGAGTTCACAATCTAGTGAACCTCCTGGTCCTTTCTATTGATTTATCCATTCACTCACTCTCGCATACTACAGATATTTACTGAAGCTTACTGTTAATACTATAGCTCCATCATATTTTGGTTAAAAAAACTTTTCCAATCTGGCTTTCATGTCTTACCAACATGTTTAACAATGTTTTGTGGGGGAAATGGTGTTACGGATTCTAAGCAGCTTTTGTTGATTATATAAAAACATTAGTAACATTTCTACAGCTTTCTCAAACAAAAGAGGAAAAGGTCCTGCTTTCATAATTTTGTATCATTACAAGACTAGTAATAATTTACAAATGAATTTTCAACTACTCTGTTGTATTGGAAACTGCCTATATTATTCATGGATTGCATATCTTTTTCCAATGATGCTGTTATTGCTGAAAATGTTTCTTGAAATTCTTCTATAAGATTGCTTTGAAATGTAGACGTGTTCTATTACAAATACCTCAGAGTAGATATTCATTTGCTTAGGGAGGATTTGGTTTTAGAAAGAGTCAAAAGTCTTTTGGAAAGAATTTTAATCTCATTGTATAGATATGAAATTAAGGATTAAAAATAAGGTTTTAGATGACCTCCTTTTCTACTTTCTTTCCACCTTGAGTCTTCTACCACAAGAAAAGTAGAAATCATCCAAAAGCCTTTCAGCATTTTAAAGTGTAATAAGTATTTAAAGTATTAAGTATAGAGTACTAAATACAATTTCTATTTGGGTGTTCCAATTTCTGCTCCTTCACCTCATTTACCAGTAGGTACTACTACTTCATTATCATGTGTATCAACACCAAATTATTTGGGAACTTTAAAAGATTGATCTATACATACTAATCACATATATATTTTTAAAACCTAGAATCATGCAATATATATTTTCCTAGAATTTTCCTTTTAATCATAATCCCTAAGGGCATTTGGTACATAATAATGGTAATATCTTGGTCAGACTGTTATCACTACACTTAAAAGACATTTTTCTGATGAGTGCAACTCATGTCAACAGATTCCTCACCTCGTTTTAAAGATGATCAGCATTTGGGGGCACCTGGGTGGCTCAGTCTGTTAAGCATCCGACTCTTGATTTTGGCCCAGGTCATGATCACAGGGTTGTGAGATAGAGTCCCGGGTTCTGCACTAAGCACGGAGCCTGCTTAAGATTCTCTCTCTTCCTCTGCCCCTCTCTGCTCCCCCCCTCTAAAAAAAATAAATAAATAAATAAAAATCAGCTTTTTTGTAGTACCATTTGAAAGTAAATTATAAATATCATATTTCATCTTAAATATTTCTTTTTTTTCTTAAAGATTTTATTTATTTATTTGATAGAGAGAGAGACACTGAGAGAGGGAACACAAGCAGGGGGAGTGGGAGAGGGAGAATCAGGCTTCCCGCGGAGCAGGGAGCCTGATGCGGGGCTTGATCCCAGGACCCTGGGATCATGACCAGAGCTGAAGGCAGATGCTTAAAAACTGAGCCACCTGGCACCCCTCACCTTAAATATTTCAGTATGAGACTCCTAACAAAAAAAGACATTCTTCTATATAATATTCTTTTGATGCTTAAGAAAATTAACAATAATTATATAATATCATCTAATACCCAGTCCATATTCAAATTCCCATTGTACAAAGATAATTTTCTTAGTGGTTTTGTTAGATTATTTTAAACCAGAATCCATTCTAGTCTCATACATTTCATCTGGTATTTTTGTTTCTTCAGTTTATTTAAATCTAGTTCAGATATCCTACTTCTTGTTTTCATAACCTTGAATTTTTGAAGAGTCTAGGTTAGACGTCTTATAAATTTATGTCCTAAATTCCTTCTTTTAAAGTCAGGTTTATGGAGATATAATTTATGCAGTGTAAATTTCATCTTTTTCAGTGTATAGTTCTGTGATTTCTGACAAATGCATTTAGTCTTGTAATCACCACCACAATCAAGTTATAGAATACTTCTAACTTTCCCAAAAGTTCCATTCTAGCAACTATGGCTCTATTTTCTGTCCCTACAGTTTTGCCTTTTGGAGAAGGTCATATAAGTATAATCGTACAGAATGTAGCATTTTGAATCTGACTTTTTTCACTGGGTGTAATGTGGTTGAGATTTATCCATTGTGGTGGATATGTTTATCCATTCAGCAGTGGAAAAATGAGTTGTGTGCATCTCATATTCATATTATAAATAAAGCTGCTATAATTATTTACATATAGGCTTTTGTGTAAACATACGTTTTTATTTCTCTTTGGTAAACACCTAGGACAGAGATTGCTGGATCATATGGTAACTATGGGTTTAATTTTATAAGAAATTGGCAGCATGTTTTCCAAACTGGCTACCATTTTGCATTTCCATCATCAGTATATGAGAGTTTTAGTTGTTCGCTATCCTTGCCAACACTTGCTATATCAATCTTTTAAATTTTAGCCATTCTAGTAGGTGTGTGAGGATATCTCATTATGAGTTTAATTTAAATTAGTTTAAGGATTTTGAGGTCTATGATTCGGGGATAGGAAGGGAGAGTTTCTGGACTACGTGCCATTAGAAAGACCCTACCCCACCAAAACATTAAAGTCATTCCTCTATTGTCTTTTTTGTTTCCTCCTTTCAAGCTTTCTCTTTTTTGGCTGAGATTATAAACCCAGCCCCAATGCCTGTCTCAGTCTTGTCAGAAGGGTGCTAGAATTTTTCCAATCCTGAAAATTTTTACTTGCTTGTATGTATTAGAGTTTCCCTACTAAAGGAAGAGACTGAATTAAAGGTAGGAATTGTTTGGTATTTCTTGAAAATTATTATTGATGGTAGCATAATACACAAGGGGAAGCTTTCTCTTTCTCTCTCTGTCTTTCATACATACACATTCCCATAAACCTCATGTAGTCTAAAAACTGATGGCTTCCCAGAAAATGTGTTGCAGGTTCATATTTTATTTGATTTTTAAAAACAATTTTTTAAAGTTTTTATTCATTTATTTTAGTAATCTCTACACCCAACATAGGGTGTAGGGCTTGAACTCATGACCCTGAGATCAAGAGTTGTGTGCTCCCCTGACTGAGCCAGCCAGGCATCCCCATATTTTATTTTAGAAACTATTATTCCCCCATTAACCCATTCTTCAAAATTTCTATTTAGAGTAATCATTATCTAACTTGATCTTAGCAAATATTTCCTATAATGTGCCTGAAAAGGATTGTTAATTTTCTTCATAGACTATTCTCTAAAACCACATCTCTAAGAAGAGACTATGAAGCAAATTTTAATATTGTTGAGGTGTTGTCTGGAATAGAAAGGCATAGTTAGAAATGAGACATTTCTGGAGCGAAGAGAGGCTGGTTGTTAATGAAAGTAGATGAAACAGCATGAAATAGGCAATACTATTTAAACTAGGTCTTAGGGTTAATTTCCCTTAGAATTAGAGTTTTTTTTGAAATAACAAATTTATTGTGATTCTCTGGTCACTTTCCACTGGCTATGTGCTCCACATATCTTTTTGGTGAAGATCCTAATGCACTTTGTGGCCCTAAGACTTCTAAAGTAAATTTTCTTCTTCTTCCTTTCTTCTTCTCCTTCTTCTTCTCCTCCTTCTCCTTCTTCTTCTTTCTTCTTCTTCTTCTTCTTCTTC
>NW_022589709.1:24464182-24634504 GCF_004348235.1 Phoca vitulina
TTCTTCTTCTTCTTCTTCTTCTTCTTCTTCTTCTTCTTTCTTCTTCTTCCTCTTCTTCTTCTTCTTTCTTCTTCTTCTTCTTCCTTCTTCTTCTTCTTCTTCCTTCTTCTTCTTCTTCTTCTTCCTTCTTCTATCTTCTTCTTCTTCCTTCTTCTTCTTCTTCTTCTTCTTCTTTTCTCCTTCTTCTTCTTCTTCTTCTTTCTTCTTTCTTCTTCTTCTTCTCTCCTTCTTCTTCTTCTTCTTCTTCTTTTTTATTTATAAGAATATGTAGACTGTTGGTGATTGGGGGAACTATTTATCCTTTCAAAATTGACATGGAAAATGACTATATTAATTTTAGAAATAGAGTTCCTCTAGATCCACAGCACTTGAAAATGGCATCTACCACTATCTGCATTTGTTATCTGTCAGTAAGCCAGGAGTGAACACCTTTGATTTGTAGTCCAATAAAGATTCAAATTACTTGGGGCTCCTGGGTGGCTCAGTTGGTTGGGTTTCTGCCTTTGGCTCAGGTCATGATCCCGGATTCCCGGGATCAAGCCCCACATAGGGCTCCTGGCTCTGCAGTGAGTCTGCTTCTCCCTCTACCCCTCACCCTGCTCATGCTCTCTCTTTCTCTCAAATAAATAAATAAAAGCTTTAAAAAAAGATTCAAATTACTCAACCTAGACCTAATTCATTACTGTTTCAGGATGTTACTTTTTACAAACATGGAAGAATATTGAGGAAATATATTGATTTGTAAGGGAAAAACATTGGCAAAACAATAGGAACTGGAAAGAAGCCCTGACTCTCCAACACACAGAAACATACACAGACACACATACACACACACTCTTCCATAATAAGATTGAAATTAATATATAAGGCAGTGGGGAAAGGAAAAGAAGTCACAAAGGACAGTATGCTTCTTATAACAGTGGTTCTCAAGCTCTGGGGATCAGTTCCCTTGGAGGGGACAAAAGACCCTGACATCCATATTTTACTCATTCCCATTTTTCACATGGGGGTAGGAGAGGGGATTCAATAACAAGTGTTACTGACCAACCAAATTAAAGAAGATGTTTATGTTTGCTTTAACAATTAGGTTAAAGACAATATAATTTTTAGTCCCTGTACTTGGATCTTAACATGTAGTTAGAAAATAATGGACCCTAAACTGGGCTGATGCATTTGTATCATTATATACTGTAAGCATAACTGGACAAAAATACACAACAAACTAAATTTAAAATGATTAAACAAATGTGTAATTAAAAAGCAAGTGGAACAAAATTGAAACCCAAAGCTTCTGGAGATAACAAAGGTGATATATTGATAAAGTGTTCTTCCAGAAAGTCGAGGGAATTTATATAATTTATGAGGTTAAAGAGAACTGATTCCCAAATCATTTCTTCCATTGTTTTCACACTTGGGTATGACTCTAACTTTCTATTTTTAGAGAGGAAAAATAACTTAAAGTACTTTCGCCCCTTTCTATACCCAAGGAGTATTATCAACTCTCTGAGGAGTAACAAAGAACAATGTCTCATCACTTGGCTAAGGAGGCAACATAAGGCAAAAAGTCCCCTGATCCAGGGATTAATAAAGCCAGCGTATCAGAGGATCAGAGGAGAGGTGGGTTTTACCCCTGCATCTCCACTCCTGCCACCCTTCCTCTGTCCCCTACCTGTGCCAGGAGGCATTACACATGTAACTTGAAAGGTTTTTTAATTTTTTTTTAAAAGATTTTATTTATTCACTTGAGAGAGAGAGAGAGAGAGAACGAGTGGGGGGGAAGGACAGAGGGAGAAGCAGACTCCCCACTGAGCAGGGAGCCTGAAGATGCGGGGCTCCATCCCAGGACTCCAAGATCATGGCCTGAGCCACAGGCAGATGCTTAACTGACTGAGCCACCCATACACCCCTTGAAAAAGTTTTTTTAATCCCTTCAGTTTGTGGATCCTGGTTATGAATGGGAGATAAACCCATTTTATATAGGGAACTGGTTAGGAAGGGGCAACCTGTGACAAGTAATCAGACCTGGGAGTGAAGCAAACAAAGCTAGAGCACTGACATTCAGTTGATTATTGTACTGATGCCACAAACTGTCAAAACATAGAATTGTGGCTTGCCATTTGTGAGTCACTAGAAGTAATTTTTTTAGGGGGGTGAGGGGCCGCGGGAGAGGGAGAGAAAGAGAATCCTAAGCATGCTCCACACCCAGCGCAGAGCCAGACGTGGGGCTCAGTCTCTCAACCGAGATCATGACCTGAGCCAAAATCGAGAGTTGGACTCTTTACCAACTGAGACACCCTTAAAAGGAATTTTAATTATCTGGCCTTTCTTTGTTTATTGTGAGCAAGTACGTATTTTAAAATTATCTAATAAGAAACCCAAATGCTTTAAACTTAGGAGGAAAAACACAAAATTTGATAGGGAGACACATGTAACTCAATTACTTTATCTAAAGTCCCTGTTCTAGCAGTTGAAAATGAGAAAAACATCAATTACAATGGAGGATATAGCTGGACACAGAACTGAGGGATTATAAATAGAAGAACATCTTTGTATTGTATTAATTTCATTTAAGTAGAAAAGATAAATATGTGAATCTTAAGCGAAAGAAAACTAAACCCCCAGCTTTGCCTCAATTATCCCATTAAATTTACAAAAAAGTGGGAGAACAATGAATTCTCTGTTAAGTCCTGATTGTCTCCTTTCTTGACCTTGAATTAATCTTTGCAGTGGTATGGATAATTGATTGTTTTGCTTTCTCCTGATAAACTACATTAAGTCTTGGTTTCCACAGGGCTGTGTTTGCTGGCTGAGTATATTTCCTATCCCCACCACAACAAATTATTACAAATGTAGTATTTAAAACAGCACTTATTTACTATTTCATAGTTACATATATCAGAAGTTCTGGCAAGGGGTCAATTGGATTCTCTGCTCAGGTTCTCACGAGGCTGAAATCAAGGTGTCTGTGGGCCAGTGCTCCCTTCTGCAGCTCGCGATCTTCTTCAGAGCTTATGCATTTGTTGGCGTAACTTAGAACTCTATAGGACTGAGGACTGGCCTTCTTGCTGCCCATCCACCAGGGCTACTTGGTCACCAGCCACATAATTCTCTCCACAACATAGGAGTTTGGTTCTTCAAGGCCAACAGTGAAGCACCTGCTGTTGCTTTGAATCTCTCGGACTTCTCCTTGACTGATTTCTAGACCTTCTTTTAAAGAGCTCACCTGATAACATCATGTCTACCCAAGATAATCTCTCTTTAAAATGCAACTGATTAGCGAGTATAGGTGCTAGTGTTTCGGGAGTAAGCTTAATTTGGGAGTAGGGATTAATTCTGATGTAGGCAACAGTCAACCAATACAGAAACACTGCCACTGCGGACTGCGGGAGCTGCTGAGACGGAAGGGAATGGTGCACTGTGACAGAGCAACTAGGGAAGAGCTCTTGTGACAGGTGATATCTGGGCTGAGACCCAGAAGAGTAGCATCAATCAATCATGAGATGAGCTGAGGGAAGAACAGTGCAGGCAGCAGCTGAACTTTTTTTTTTTTTTTTAATAAGCTCTATGCCCATTGCAGGACTTCGATTCATGACCCTGAGATCAAGAGTCGCATGCTCTAGCCATTAAGCCAGCCAGGTGCCCCAGCACCAGCTGAACTTTTATACTGTGTCTGAAACAAACTGTGCAAGAGTACAGATTGTCCTCCTGAAGGGAGGTCTCTAAAAGCTTGATTTCTTTGGCTTTGAGTATTTCAAAAGCTGATTTGTGTATTATTTGGTTTTGAGTATTTCAAAACCATAATCCAATCAGGAATTGAATTTATTGAACACTTGGGTTGCTGCATGCTTTTTCCACACATAAGACAATGTCTTCTGCTCCTAGAGTGTTCTACTAAGGCATCTGTTGCACCTACTGCAATCAGTGGGATCAATGGCATTTTATTTGTGTTCTACTTCTATCACTGGTGCTATAGAATGTTTTAGCTGTTTTAACAACTATCATTACCCACCTGCAAGCATACTTAAGTGTCTTCTTACAGATAAATGTGAATTTCAAAGTGAGTATATTCTATGTCAGCAAAGAAGAAAGAAGAGGTTTTTCTTTAAACTGTCTTTCAACATTTTAAATTTATATACTGGCTTTCAGTGTGAATCTATGTCATAACACAAGTCAACCCCAGGTTTGAATTTTATTCAAATATGAAAATATTTTATATTATAGAACCCCTATTTCACCACAATTAGCTATACATTGAAAAAATCATTTGAATAAACAAGTCATTATTTTGGTGTTCTTCATTTCCTCCCTATCCATCATCCCCTCTTCTCTACCTCATTCATAAATTATGAAATCCTGAAAACTCCACGTAAGAAATAATTCTGAATCCTACCCCTACTTCATTCTCCCTGCAATGATTGCCTTATCATGCCATTAAGTTCTCTCCATTGACCCTTTGAACAATCTCAACTAGTCTTCCTGCTAAGAACCTCTTCCTTCTCTAGTTCATCTTTTATAGTTACCAGATTACGTTTCTAAAAACTGAACAAAGTCACTGTCCTCCTGAAGTTTACAAAAGTCAAAATAAACATGTGATAATGAGGTATAAAGAAAATAAAAACAGGATAAGAGGAAAGAATAAAGGAGAGAGTAATTAAAATTTTAATGATAAAAATGACATATAATACTATATAAGTTCAGGGTATATGCATCAGGAAGGAGTAATTTCAGGTAGGGTGGTGACCTTTGATTATAACAAATGTTAATGACCTTCAGCCAAAGGCCAGCAGGAACACACCCATAGTCAAACCAAGTTGGGTTTATTGACTTGTCACAAGGACACAGATAGCACACCAAGAGGAACTGTGGAGAGTCTCAGTAGAAAAGGTGTTGTAAAAGACTTATTAAAGGATTGGGCTTGTGTTAGGTGATTCTAGGAAAGTTCAAGACTTTGCTCTGGATTGGGTGCTGTCAGGAAGCAGGTAATTCTATGATTGAATATTTTAATAATTGTTTTCTAGAAGGTAGGAAGAACAGAGCAAGGCTAGGTTATAATTGGTTAAGAAACAGAAGTCATTTATATCAGCCAGAATGCTTGGTCATTTTTGTGGTTTGGGGAATGTTCTTGTATTTGCTTTGTTCAGACATGATTATAGAAGGGTCTTATTTTTGGTTGGTCTATTATGGTTACAGAGTAGCCATGACTGATGTTGATGTTTTGTGAGATTATTGATGTTCAACAGAACACTCAGACCTAGCTGAGAATGCCAGTAACACCAAGGCCTAGCTAATAGTTCCAGGCCAACTCCTGGTTGTTCAGGACCTGCTTTTCTTTTTCTAACTAACAAAACCATGAAGTGCTATAATTGTCTCTAAATTGCTATTTATAACTCTTACTCATAACTCTTGTTTCCTGAATATTTAGAATATTTATCAGGGTTATTACTTAGGGATATTAGTTCTAAAACTCATCATAGCTCTGGTGACCACAATGGTAGCTTACTTAATCATTCCTAAAATACACAAGATCCTCTGCTACATGCTGTGGTCAAGAGAAAATGAGCCACCTCTTTATGGCTGAACAGCTCTGGAATTGGAAGAACTAGTGCTGTAAATTTCAGAAACCACTTCAAAAGTCTGCCACTTGACTCATGTTCTGAAATCAAGAAGTTAGAGTTAGATTATAGGTGTAATTCTGATAGGTCTGCATGGTGCCAAGCTGTGTAGTAATCACATGGGGAGCTTGTTAAAATCAGGTAGAGATTCTAGGGCCCCAACTCTAGAGTCTGATTCAGCCTAAGTTTTTGACATTTATCCATGTTTTAAAATTTTCTTTCTTTTTAATTGCTGAGTAGTATTCCATCGAATGAGCTTATTTATCCATTCTCTATTGATGGACCTTTGGGGTGTTTACAGGTTTTGGTGATGGTGAATAAAGCTGCTATGAATATTTTTGTGCAAGTCTTTTTGTAGATATATTCTTTTCTATTTCTTAGGTAGATATCTGTAAGTGGAATTCCTAAGTATTAGTATATGTTTAATATGAAACTAATGGGTCCACAATTTTGACATGAAGCAATAAGATTTAGAACACCTTCTACATTTGCTCAAAGTGCAGCTTGGTAGAGATGGCAAAAGACCCGTTATAAGGCCTCAGGCAACCCCTGTCACTACTAACCTCTTCACCTCAGCATCGAGCTCTGGAGCCCTAGAAGATTCCTATACAGTCCCAGAGGGATGAAAGCTACGTGTATAGTATCTGTAGAAAATGTAGTTTGGGCAATGCATTTGATAGTAATAAATATGTAAAACCCTTTGACAAATCTTTGCCTCTAGGTTCCTTGGAATTCCACCTCACTGTGATCAAGCTCAGAAATAGAGATCCCTGAATGCTGGCAGGCCTAAAATAAAAGTCATTCTTGACAAAGAGGCCATTATTAGCAAAAGTTTGATGGTATGTTTGGGCAAAGGCAGGGTGAGGCTGGCCACAGGAGTGGGAAAGTCACACTGGCTCAAACAATGGGTCTCTAAGCTGAAGGGCCTTGAATCTTGAAATACTGCTTCCTCAGTTCTCTCAAGTTATTCTTAGCAGCTTTTTAAAATACTGCCACTTTCCTTCCACTCTTTAGCAGGTAACCAGGCTCCACTTAAAGTAAAATAGACCCGGTGAAAGGAACTTTTTCACTTTCCTATCTTTCAATCTGCGTCCATTCTTTACCTATCTTTCCCTTATCCCTCCTACTCAATGAAGACGGTATCTCTCCTAAGGTACTCTGCCATCTCAGGGGCCTTGTTGTATTATCTTTTTTCATCTCCTCACCTCCTCGTTTATACTGACGCATTCCCATCATTTAAGCCTCTTTCAATTTGTCTCTCAAGACAGGTACCGCTCTAATCATTGCCCTATTTCTTTGGTCTCATGAGAATCAAACCTTCTAAATGGTTGTCTGCAAAGCCTATTTCCTCTTTCTCATCTGGGTCACCAAGGTCCGCCTAGAACCGTTTATCATACAGTAGGCACTGCACAATCATTTTTAAGGTGTACGATGGATGGATAGGCGGGACTCCGAGAGTGCAGAGGCTCATCTATAGCTTGCAGCCTGGAATGCTGGATGACTCAATCGGTTGAGAAACTGTTTATCTTTTTGGCGTGCATAGGTAACTTGATACATGCTTTCACTTTTGAAATAAAGTTATGAAGTCAGCAGTCGGCCACAAGCAACAAGTATAAAAACAAGTGGAATACACAGCGGTGCGGCACCACTCATTAGCCCCTCACGTGAGAACACAGGGCCACACATCTGGTACTGCACCGGAGAAGCAGCAGGGGACCCAAGTCGGCCTTCCGGCGGAACCCTGTTTACGGCTCCTCGGTGGCCTCGGTCTCCGAGTCTGGGGGTGGGGGTGAGGGGAAGAGCGCAGCGGCTCGCGGCCAATGGCAGTTCTTGAACTTACACCTACAGACGTCAGCGCGGCTGTGCAAACGGATGTCACACAGCTGGCTCGGAAGCGTCTCCTCCCGTCCCAGAAAAGAGGCGTGGACCCAGCGGCCTCCGCGAAACCTTGGGCGAGAGAGGGAGGGGCGCGCGCCGCTCCCCGCGAGCCCCGCGCGCTCACCGGCCCGCGTCTTCCCAGCAGTCCCTGCCTAGCGGCCGTCCCCGGTGAGCAGCCGGGCGCCCGCGCCCCCGCCCCAAGCGCGCCGCCACAGCCAGCTCCGCCCCCTCCCCGAGCGGGCCGCGCGCTCCTGCGGCTCCGAGCTCTGTCGCGGGCGCGCGCGCCGCCGGCGGAGCCGCAGTTAAAATGGTCCGAGCGGGACCCCGCGTTCCCCCCGCCGCCGCACTGACTGACTGAGCCGGCGGGCCAGGCTTGGACTGGTCGCGTAGCCGGCAGGCTCGCTCCCTCCGTCGCGTCCCCAAAGCTCGCGCCCATCGTTCTCCCGGCTTCCCGGGGCAAAGCATGTAGCCCCCGTCGGGCGCCCGGGCGGCCCGCAGCTGACGCCCACCCCCCACCGTCGCGTGTGTGCCCGTGTGTGCGTGTGTGTGCGCAGGGCGGGCGACCCCGCCGCGGGCCCGAAGCCGAGGCAGCGAGCGGCCTATCCCGCTGCCGGAGCTCGCTTCTCCGGGCCTCCCTACTTCCCCGTCCCGGTCCCCCTCCTCGGGGCCTTCTATATGGGCCACCTTCTCTCGAAGGAGCCGCGTAACCGCCCGAGCCAGAAGAGGCCTCGCTGTTGCAGCTGGTGCCGCCGCCGCCGCCCTCTCCTCAGGCTGCCCCGCCGGACCCCGGCCAAGGCGCCCCCCCAGCCGGCGGCGCCCCGGAGCCGGGACTGCTTCTTCCGCGGGCCCTGCATGCTCTGCTTCATCGTGCACAGCCCCGGCGCGCCCGCCCCCGCCGGCCCAGAGGAGGAGCCGCCGCTCTCGCCGCCGCCGCGGGACGGGGCCTACGCCGCGGCCGCCTCCTCGCAGCACCTGGCGCGGCGCTACGCGGCCCTGGCTGCCGAGGACTGTGCTGCCGCCGCCCGCCGCTTCCTGCTATCCTCGGCCGCCGCCGCAGCAGCTGCCGCTGCCTCGGCCTCGTCGCCCGCCTCCTGCTGCAAAGAGCTGGGGCTGGCTGCGGCCGCCGCCTGGGACCAGCAGGGCCGGAGCCTCTTCTTGGCCAGCGTGGGGCCCGTGCGCTTCCTGGGGCCGCCCGCTGCCGTGCAACTCTTCCGGGGGCCGCCGCCGCCCGCCGAGCCCCCTACGCCCCCAGAAATGGTGTGTAAGCGGAAGGGGGCCGGGGTCCCCGCCTGCACCCCCTGTAAGCAGCCCCGCTGCGGCGGTGGGGGATGCGGCGGCGGCGGCGGCGGCGGCGGAGGGCCTGCAGGGGGAGGCGCCTCGCCGCCGCGGCCCCCCGACGCCGGCTGCTGCCAGGGCTCCGAGCAGCCACCGCAGCCGCTCTGCCCCCCGCCCTCCTCTCCCACTTCCGAAGGTGCCCCCACAGAGGCCGGCGGGGACGCGGTCCGAGCGGGGGGGCACCGCCCCCTCGCCCGCCCAGCAGCAGCATGAATGCGGCGACACGGACTGTCAGGAGCCCCCCGAAAATCCCTGCGACTGTCACAGGGATCCACCCCCTGAAACCCCAGACATCAACCAGTTGCCGCCATCCATCCTGCTCAAGGTGGGTCTGGGCGAGTGGCGCAGGGATGCGTGCTTTCCCCCAACCCCGGCCCCCACCTCGGAGGTTTTCTCTCTCCTCCCCCTAAGCGCGGAGGAGGGGGTTCCCTCATAGCCAGAGAAGTCCGAAGGGGAGAAGCCAATGGGGAAGATGCTTATGGCCTGTTTTTTTGAAGTAGAAAAACTTGGGAGTTTGGTCAGTGTCTTTTAATAGCTTGGGTTTGTTACCACAATTCAGGATTCATCTGTTACTAGATTCCCAGTGGTTTAGAAACTATTCGTAGGTTTTCTGGGAAATATTTTTATCAATTGAGCAATTTACATTTACTGCTAAAGATTTTGTATATTAGTATTTGAGAGTCTTCAAACAGTACTTACCGGTTTGATAGCTGCTAGTTGATGTCAGTAACTGTGACCTTTAATTGAACATTTATTATGATCCGGCACTGTGCCTGAGCTTTATATACATAATATCTCAATCACCCAGTTAACGCTGTGAGATAGGTATTAATAACCCCACTTTATACAAGAAGACACTGATATTTCAATGCTGTGTGCCTACAGTAGTAACTCAGGCAGAAGTGGTCTGTGCTCTGTGGAGTTTAGAATCTAGTGAGGCTTGAAGAGGTTGAATGACTTGTCCAAGGTCACACACACAAAGGGGTGATTTGGGGAATTTAGGCCTGCTGGAGTTGAAAACTGTTTGGTTTATGTTATGCTTTGTTGCCTTTCTACATTTTAATCCTTACATACAGTTTGTCAGAAGGTAGAGACAAATGCATTTTTTGGGGGGAATATGGGTGAGGAGGAGACGAGGGTGTCCTATGGGAGCTTTGTCTCACTTTCAACTAAGTAAAATTTGCAATTTTGTTAATGCTAGTGAGAAATTTAAATAAGTGACAAAGTTAGTGTTATTATTACGAGCAAGTTATTTTTTCCTCATGCCCCCCCCCCCCCCTTCCTGGAACTTAATAAATATAAACCTTCTTTTTCAGTGTAGGAGATATTTAATACCAGTCAAAAATAACCTAGATAAGAATTTGGCTACTTTTATTGTTACTGATGGAACTGTCATCAGTTACAATTGTTACTCTCACAAATACACTTTTTTGATTAGAGTTTTTGCACATTTATAATCCTGTGTGTTTTGATCTGTTTTACTGTGATATCAATGTTCTTGTAAATAATATAGCAAAAGAATGGGAAAGCACAACTTTTCCTTGAGTCAAAGTGTAATGATTTAACTCTTATCGAGGTGTACTTTCTGGAGGAGTAATTTCCTCCTCTGTGTTCAGGGTGTGCTTTTTAGGGCAGAGGGAACTTTCTTGAGTCCTCTATCTCAGCAAATGACAAATATCAACAAATATTTGGTATAGAAGTTTGATTGCTGTCTTGTTATTTGGCAAGTACGACTATTTAAAAACCAAAACAAAACCCAGGTTCTTTCTCCTTTCCACCCAAATCATCATATCAGGAGGCAGAGAACATTTTAGTGCCAAACAAACAAACAAACAAACAAAAAACAAAAAAAAACCATGATCTCCTAATAAAGAAAATTTCTATAGAATAAATTTTGCTAGTATAGATTATCTGCTACAAATGTTTTTCAGATTTTGCTGTGGACTGTTGAAAACTTGGTCTGAAGGACATTTGAGGATTTTACTCATCAGATTTGCTCTGTTGTGTTGGAGTATTTATTTATTTATTTAAAAGGGAAGTATTCTTTTTTTAAAAAAGATTTTATTTATTTATTTGACAGAAAGCGAGAGAGGGAACACAAGCAGGGGGAGTGGGACAGGGAGAAGCAGGCTTCCCACGGAGCAGGGACCCAATGCGGGGCTCGATCCTGGGACCCTGGGATCATGACCTGAGCCAAAGGCAGACACTTAATGACGGAGCCACTCAGGCACCCCTTGCTGGAGTATTTAGACACGTTAGGTAGATTTCCTTGTATTAGAAACTTGAATAAAGATTGTGTGTGTCTTATAGTCATGGTGGTATTCAGCATGAAATGAGTTAGACTATTGGAATGAATTGAAATTGAGGTTTTTCAGTGTTTACCAATCCATTCCAACTTTTAGGAATAGGGCTTTTGATGGTAGAGGCTCTGTCAACATAGATTTTATTCATTGTTCTATCCCCTCCCCTAAGTGCAGTGGCTGGTATTTAGTAGCTCTGAGTAAATATTTATGAACAGATGAATGGCTAGGTGCTTAGGAAGTCTGGGCTGATACTCTGGGTGAATATGCCATGCCACTAAGAGAAGCCTCTTAGAAATGTTTATATCCTGCCTGAGTTGTTTTTTGAGCCACAGTAAAAGCCCCATGATGGTGAATGGGTTCTGGCTCAATTTTTGGTGAGAATTGAAGGTGTTTGGCTTGTAGAAGAGAAGACTGGGAGCTATGATGATGTTTTTATTTTTAAATTTTATTTATTTATTTTTAAAGGATTTTATTAGAGAGAGGGGATGAGCAGGGGGAGGGGCAGAGGAAGTGGGAGAAGCAGTCTTCCTGCTGAGCAGGGAGCCCAACGCGGGATTCCATCCCAGGACCCTGAGATCATGACCTAAGCCAAAGGCAGATGTTTAACTGACTGAGCCACCCAGGCACCCTATGAGGATGTTTTTATAGTACAAGAAGAATTGTTGCATAGAGAGGTAAAAATCCATCACCTCTATTGGAAAAATTCTTAGAAAGCATGCCCTTTGTCCCTAATAATGGGTCAGTAGCCTTTATGACTGTATTGCTGTATCTTTTGTACCAGAAGTTACTGTAGTTGTAAAAAGGGGGGAGGGTGTGGAGGAGGGAGAGTTTGGAAGAGAAATGTAAGGAAATGTGATTTAAAGGTTGTTTTTAAGGGAAACTACCAACTTTTTCCAGGTAACTTTTTTTTCCAGGCAAAAAGCAAACAAAACAAAACAAAAACAAAAACAAAACCCCAAAACAAACAAAAAAGAAAAAAAAAATCCTACCTAAATTCTTTTTATGGCAGTTCATAGGGCAGATTTTTGGTTCAATATCAAAAAGATTTTCCTTTTAAATTTTATATTTATGTAACTTGCCTTAAAACATTAAAATAATGCAGGTAGGGCAAAAGTTTGCCTAGATTCACCCTTACCTTCTCATCTAGTTTCCTCTCCAGAGGTAACTAACCACTGTTACAAGTTTAGATTATTCTTCTAGAACAGCTCTGTAGAGTACAGTGGCTTAAAGTAGTTAAAATTAAATCAAATTTAAAATTCGGTTTCTCAGTCACAATAGCCACATTTCAGAGATTAGTAGTCACGTGTGACTGGCTGCTACCATACTGGACTGTGCAGATCCAGAAAATTTCTCTCATTGTAGAAAGACCTGTGTAAACCTTCATAGCTTTTTTTCATAAATGGCACCAAAATGTACATGTTGTGAATTTTTTTGTTTTGTTAGTAGTATGGTTTGGAAGACTTTTCTTATTAGTAAGTAGTGTATATGGTTTCCTTCATTCTTTTTTTTTTTGGTAGAAGTTTATTTAAGTAATCTCTACACCCAGCCTGGGGCTTGAACTCACAACCCTGAGATCAACAGTTGCATGCTCTACTGACTTAGCCAGCCAGGTGCCCCTTCCTTCATTCTTTTTAACTGCTGCATAGTATTCCATAGTTTTATACCATACTGTATTTTTCTGTTATTGAATGGTTCTAACTTACTGCTACTACCAACAATGCTAATAGATGTTTTCTGTGCACATATAGTCATTTTTTTAGTGTAGATTTCAAGAAAGTGGAATTTTAGGGTTAAAGAATGTGTACATTTGGAAATTTAGAAAATCCTTTCTAACAATAAGAACTGTGTAAAAACAATGAATTCTTTCTTGAAATAGTGAGCTTCACTGGAGATCATAATTTAACTTCAGAACAGGAAGAGACCTTTGAGATCTGGGTACTCCCCACTTCTTTTACATGAAAAAACAGGCCTGGAGAAGTGAAATGGCTTACCCCAAGACATTTTAGATAGTGAAAGGCAGACCTTGGTCTAGAACCCCTCTCAATATTTGCAGGCCTAGAGATCTTTTCAATATATTATGAAAGAGGGTCTCAGTAATCTTCTCTCAGAGATTTTATGAAAGAGATTTTCCTGAATTGGGGGTGGCAGGGAGGAGCTTACACCAGACAACTTCTAAACTATTATGAGTCAGAGGCTAATTTTATAATTGGGTCTGTAGGGCTGAAATGTGGTCTTTAAATATAAGAAATCTGAGAAGTAGGGAATGGCTCTTCAAAGGTCATCTATGGGAATAGCATTTTCTTAAGGACTCAAGCCTGTTATAGTTGATCTTTGTTTGATGGACTGCTTTGGATCAACTAAGGTAGCTTCAGTCTTTGGTACCTGTTGCCTTTATAACTTAAAGCAAACCTGCCTTGTGATATCACAATTAGATTTTTATATTGTGGAGCCACTATGCAACAGTTTTACCAAATGATAGCAGTGGAATACTTTTCTTTAAGTGTTACTATTTGAGTAACTGCTATTTGAGATCTGTATTTAATATTTAGAGACTTTGTGTGCTTTATGTTGAGATATCTTGCTCTCTGTCAGCAGACCTGTTTCTTTCCAGAGGAAACGAGATGAGAGGTCCAGAATCTATCACCACAATTAGAAAACTGCTGCACCATGCGTGCACCCCTGATAATGTGTTAGTAGGTATTAAATCTTGATTTTTACAGCTTTATTGCCAACAGGTTCCTTTAGTTATCAAGAAAGAATTTTGTAAGAGAAATGTACTTTGGGGGAAGGCTTATTTTCTTGATCTGTTTGTTTTTTTAAAATATGAAAATAAGGTTGAAAGCAATGGAAATGGGAGTCAAAGAAAAAAGTAATACTGCTTTTTAAAGCTTTGAATGTAGATTACTAGTAGGTAAGAGGAACTAAGTTTTATGTAGCATTTCATGAATGCTTGACTTAAGGACTCCGGTACCAGATAACCTCTAGAAGGTATATCTCTGTAATTCTAGGGATGAGTTTAGTCAACTCTGAAATGGAATGTTGTTAGTTAGTCAGGTTCAAGGTTTTTCTTTGTTGAAGAATGCCAAAGTAATCTTGATTAATTTAGGCCACAAAAGGTGAGATTTGTTTTTTTCTTGAGAGGTCTAAAAATTTTGGTGCCTTGTAATGAGTAGCTGTCAAGGGGATAACCCTGAGCCTTTTTTTTTTGGCCAGCTTTGGGATACCAACTTGTATAAATGATAGCAAATACGAAAAGATAAGTGAGGGCATATATGAAAGTATTTAATATTAGCATAATAGTTTCCTAAAAAGTTGCTTAATTTTGACTGAATATCATTTTATGTTTGTCAAGAGTCTTGCCCAAGTTTGGAGCCAAGTGGTGTGCTAAGAGAGTAGTGATGGGTGATTTGTTACCTACATACATATATATATTCCCTAGCTCTGTCCACTTGAGAGAGCCTTAGAGAAGCAATGCCCAATAACAATGTGTGCACTTAGCATCCAGATCCTAGCTTCTAAAAACCATTCTCTGCTAAAATGAATCAGTGTTGTTGGAGAAATGGCTGATTACAGAGCTGGTACCAGGAAAGTACAAGATAAGCCTAGAATATTTTGTCCTAGAGCATAAGGAAGTGTTCAAAGAATAATGGATATATGTCAGAAGGGCACATCGTTTCATAGTACCTCCTCCCAAAATACTTAAAAAAAAAAAAAGTTTTGTGCTTTGTTCAATTTTGTGACTGGCTTTAGAGTAAAACTTATTCTTGTGTAAATTTCAAAATACCTGACTCTACAGTAGAGTAGCACTCTGTATAATAGTTTGGATTTTATGTTTGCTGTGCCTTAAATTTTAATAATTAAATTGCAAGAAATTATTTTAAATTATAGATTAGGAAATAGTTTTAGAGTCTGTGACTTCCCTGTGGCTGTGTGCTTAGAAAAGTACCAGAAATATGTTTTGTGCCTCTTTTTCTAAACGGTGCTTTATTCAAGACACTATTTAGTAAATGTTATTTTCAAGCTTTTGGTAGGTAATATAAGTAGAATATTTAAGAAGCAAGGTATGATATACATGGAAAAAAATTGAAAAGGGCAGAAAAGTTGATCTTGGTTGAAATAGTTAATTCTGAGAAGATTGCAAAGAGGGAATTTATATGAATCTTAAGGATATTATCTGCTTAATTATTTATTATAACGTGTGATGTTTGTGTATGTGCGTATATGTTTTCTCAAATAGGAATTCAAAGATTCTGGGAAGGAAAATGATAGGATGATAGAAATACAGAGCTTATGGATGTTTTTAAAAAACAGCTATATTGATATTTAATTTACTCATTTTAAGTATACAGTTTGAGTTTTTTTTTTTTTTTTAAGATTTTATTTATTTGAGAGAGAGAGAGAGCACATGAGCAGGGGGAGGGTAAGAGGGAGAAGCAGACTCCCTGTTGAGCGGGGAGCCCAACATGGGGCTCAGTCCCAAGATGCTGGGTTCATGACTTGAGCCAAAGGCAGATGCTTAACCAACTGAGCCACCTAGGCACCCCTACAGTTTGAGTTCTAATAAGTGTTTAGTGTTGTACGACCATCATTATAATACAGTTTTAGAACACCTCAAATAGTTTCCTTGTGCCTCTTTGCAGTCAATTTCTGCTCACACCCCTAGCCCCAGGCAACCACTGATTTGCTTTCTGCCTCTATAGTTTTGCCTTTTCTAGAAATTTCATATAAATGGCGTCATACAATATGTAGTCAAGAATATCCTGGGTTTTTTTTTCTTTTAAGATTTTATTTATTTGACACACAGAGCACAAGCAGGGGGAGCAGAGGAAGAGGAAGAAGCAGGCTCCCCGCTGAGCAGGGAGCCTGACACGGGGCTTGATCCCAGGATCCTGGGATCATGACCTGAGCTGAAGGCAGACGCTTAACCAACTGAGCCACCCAGGTGCCCCAAGAATACTGTGTTTTATCTTGAATACCTCTGTATCTCTCATGACACCTAGCATAGTCCCTGACACAACAGGACTCAATATAAAATAGCTACACAAATTTACTTCAAGTATTATTTCTATAACTTGCATGCCATCTGCTTACTCATAAACTTTTACAGTAATATTTGATAGCAGATAAGATCTCCTTAACAAAAATTAGATGGCCAAATGTAGGTATTGGCCTTGTTGATTTTCAAGTACTCCCAACGTTCTGTGGAATAAGTATGATCAAGTGTTAAACAACAATGCATTTTCTGGAAGTTTTTTCAGTCTGAATTCTCTTCTGAAATTTTACACTAATGCCTTGCTCAAAAATAGAATCTTTCAAGGCTCAGGAATATTTGGATGTTGCTGGTAGTGATTATTTCAGATTATATCTGTAATATGATATGTACCTTTTCTGGTAATTCATATTTTAGTTGTGTTTTCCAGGTCTGCCACTAAAGATAAAGAATATCACGTTTGTTTTCAACCCAGGTCCTGACTAGAAGTCACTGCTGTTTCCCGGTATCCATTCCCCTCATATTCTTTTTAGTAACGGAATTTACCGTGTTCTAGCTTGGCACATGATCACCTAATTAGAGGCTGTTTTTCAGCCTTTCTTGTAGATAGGTGTAGCTCTGTGACTAAATATTAGGTAACAGAATATGAGTGGAAGTAATATGTACAACTTTTTAGTCATACCATAAAAGCAGCTGCTTGCCCTTTGCTTCCTCTTCCCTTTTTCAGGGCTAGACCACCTGGATTATGAGAGTAAGCCATCCTCTACTCTGTAGCTGAAGGCAGTGATGGCAGAGCAACAAGGTACAAAATGATAGATCCTTGGATTTTCCACATCCGTAGAATACCTACACCTACTTAGTTTGAATTTCTGTCATGTTCAAGCTATTGCTAACAGGCCTGTGTTAAAGTAAGCAATTTCCTGGCTTGATGCAAGTGGCATCCCAGTTTTTTTCAGTGTCCTTCTTCCCCTTTATAGTTTTCTTTATTCAACAAAAATGTTGTTACAGGTCAGTCCTTGACAGACCAACATTCTCTTTCTTCAATCTTTGAAATACTCTTTCTCTTGAATCTCTCAAATTATCCAAAGTTAATTTGGAAATGCCTTTGACTATATAATCTTAAAGCCAGTGAACACATCTCAAGTTGAGGTCTCTCTCACAGAAACCCAGGTACATGTGCACAAATGTTGGTTAAATGAGTTAAGATAGTTTGGAGGAGAAGTAGTTACTTTCTCAGGAGTTAAGATTTGAGAGAGAGGGCATTTTAATGACATAAAGAAAAGCAGGAATATTTAAATATTGTGTTAGGTATCTTTATGTAACAAATTATGCCAACACTTAGTTTAAAACCACAAATTTTATTATTTCATATTTTCTGTGGGGTAATAATCCCTTTGAGACTTGGTCCCATTTGATCCCGGGTCTCTTATGAGGCGGTATTCAAGGTGTTGCCTGGAGCTACTCAACTGGGGCTCAAGAATTCCTGTCGAGACTTCCTTGTGAAATTGTTGGCAGGCCTCAGGTCCTCATTGGCTGTTGGCTCTGTGCTTAAGTTCCTTGCCATGCCCTGTGGCTTCTCCATAGGGTTAATAGCAGCATGGCAGCTCATCCTCCCAGAGCAACAGATCCAAGAACGCCCAAAACTGGAAGCCATTTTTTTTTTTTTAACCTAATCCCAGAAGTAACATCCTATCAGTTTTGCCATACTCTGTTCATTAGAAGTGAGTCAGTCATTAAATCCAGCTCGCACTCAAGGAGAGGATTATACAAGTGTAAATAAATATCAGGAGGTGAGTTCATTTGGGGCCATTGTGCAGGTTGCCTACCACAAACAATATGCAAAGATCTATTATATATGCATTGGAATATAAGCTTAATATTTTGCCTTTTTATTTTTATCCATCTTTTCTGGTACCAGTTTTATCTACCCTTCACCCACTTACTAGATTTTCTTTCAGCTGGATAACTAAAACTCATAGAGATCCACCTAGATTTAGTCAGTTATCTGTAGATTATAACAATCATCTCACTTTAACAAAATAGAAAACTAATGTTCAAAGAAAGTACAATCCAAAGTCAGATCTATTTTAAACAAGGTGCTTCTTGGTTCCAGTGACCATGGTCTACATATCTTCTATTTGTTAAGGGACAGATTACCCCTTTAAAACCACGGAGTTCTTTAACCTTAAACAAATGATCTACATTCCCTGAATCTTTACTTTTCCATCTTATAAAATGAGGAGGATGAGCATAAAAATAACCACAAAAGAGAGACTTCCAGCTATAGTTGCAGGAAGAGTTTGGTGAATCCTCTCCACAAAAATAAAGTAAAACTAGGCAAAATTGCCTACAACTATTTGGGCTTCGGAAATTGACCAAAGGCAGAAAAAAATTGAGAATCATTTATTCTTAGGAAAATTGCTAACGCTTTTAAGAACAGTTGATGTCTACAGCATTCTTGCTTTCCCCAATTCCTTTGGCAAGAACCAGAGTTTGGGAAACCAGCGGCCTTGCTGCCAGAGGCTAAGTCAGTTTGTGGCAACAAGTAAAAACCTGTATTTGTCAACTTAAAGTGATAAACTTGACAGGAAACAAATAGTGAAAACCCACATATTTGCAAGTCTTAGGTTTTGATGCCAATTGGGATGGGTCAGGGGATTTAACAGGCAGACCTTGGAAATGAGAAAACCATAAAGGGATAAGCTCTCCACATGTCCCTCGTTTACTGTGAAACCATGCACATATACAGGGGAGACCTGAAATTTCTAGCAGAAGGCAAGGGCCAAGGCAGACTTGAGAAATGGCTAAGCCTTGAATGTGCTCTTCCCATCCCATGCACAGATTGAAGAGCAGGTTTGAGATGTGTGAGTATACCTTTGCCCAGATAACTAGCTGAAAACTAAGCTATGCAGACATAGGGTAACCTCTTTAGGAAGCCAGAGTAAAAAAATATGTAAGTATTAAAACCTGAGCAGAGACATCAATACTTCAGGGGACATAGATCCCATAGTTTAAGGCCAGGGAAATTAAAATGTCAAAAAAATTCCAGGGGTGGCTGGCTGGCTCAGGTGGTAGAGCGTATGACTTGATCTCAGGGTTGTGAGCCTACCCTGGGGCTTGAGTTCATGACCCTGATATCAAGACCTGAGCTGAAATCAAGAGTCAGATGCTTAACTGATTGAGCCACCCGGGAGCCCCTAAAATGTCTAGTTTTTTTTTTTTTAAGATTTTATTTATTTATTTAAGAGAGAACATGAGCGAGAGGGAGAAGCAGATTCCCCATTGAGCAGGGAGCCTGACGTGGGGATCGATCCCAGGATTCCAAGATCATGTCCTGGGCCAAAGGCAGACACTTAACTGACTGAGCCACCCAGGTGTTTCTAAAATGTCTAGTTTTTAAGAAAAAGCTATGAGACATGTCAAGAGACAGAAAAATGTGACCTATACTGAGAGAAAAAAAAGTAGTTAATAGAAAATGACTCAGTGGGCTCAGATAATAGACTTAAAACTGTAAACATGTTAAAAAATAGAAGGAAACATTTAAATTATAGGAAAAAATATGATGACACTGACTCTCAACAAATGATGAATCTCAATACAAAGAAATGGAATCTATAAAAAGAGTATTTCATTTTTTGGGTGTTATAAATGGAAATGCTTTCTTAATTTCATTTTGAATTATTCATTGTTAATGTGTGGAAATATTTGCTTATTAGCTCTAAAATTTTTTTTGTGTTCTTTAGGATTTTTTATATATAAGATCATGATATCTATAATTTTAATTCTTCCTTTCTTGGATGCCTTTCATTTCTTTTTCTTGAATAGTTGCCCAGGTTGGAATCTCTAGTACACTGGAGAGAGCAGACATCCTTGTCTTGTTCCTCATCTCAGGGGAAAAATGTTCCGTCTTTCACCATCAAGTATAATGTTAGCTTTGTGTTTTTAATAGATGTGCCATCTATCAAGTTAAGGAAGGTTCTTTTTATTTCTAGTTTTCTGAGTATTTTTATCAAGAAGGGTATTGGATTTTGTTGAGTGGTTTTTCTGCATCTATTGAGATGGTCATTAAAAAAAAAAACTTTTATAACATCTAAAAGCAGTGAGAGGAAGATAGCGCTGTATATAAATGGAACAATATTTCAAAGGATTCATGGCTTCAAAAATAATGGATTTTAGAGAATATTGAATGAACATTTTTACAGTGATGAGTGGGAAAAAAAAGCACAAAAAACCAAAACTGTCAACCCAGAATTCTTTATACAATCAACAGTTGTATTAAGAAATAAAGAAACAAAGAAACAAAGATAATATGTCATGAGCAAAACCTAAGAAAATGTTCATCCACTCATTTGAGGTACAGGAAGTGCTAAAAAATGTACGTTAGGTTGAAAAGCAATGAAACAGATGGAAACTTGTATATTCCAGAAGGAATGAAAACCATCAAAAATGCAATTGCATCTGTCTTCTTGATCTACTGGAGAGGGAGTGGAATTCATAGGTAATAAAATAAAAATTTGGTATCAAAAAATCTCCTTCATTTTATTAATATGGTGTGTTAAATGGATTTCTTTCTACATTTGGGCCACTTTTGCATTCCTGGGGTAAATCCTACCTGGCCATGGTATATAATCCTTTTAATATGTACTGGATTCAGTTTGCTAATATTTTGTTGAAGATTTTTGCATCTGTATTCGTAAGGGACATTGGTCTGTAGTTTTCTTGTGATGCCTTTGTTTGGCTTTGGTATCAGGGTAAACCTGACCTCATAGAATGAGTTAGGAAGTGTTACCTCATCCTCCAGTTTGGAAGAATTTAAGGATTAGTCTTAGTTCTTCAAATGTATCACTAATTATTTCCTCTGTTCCTTGGCTTTTCTTTGTTGGAAGTTTTTTGATTACTGATTTAATCTTTTTACTTATAGTTCTATTCAGATTTTCTATTTCTTCTTGAGTCAGTTCTTTTGTACTTTGTATGCTTCTAGGAATTTGTCCATTTCATCTAGGTTATTTAGTTGGCATAGTATTCTATAATTTTTTCTATTTCTGTAAGGTTGGCAGTGGTATTTCTATTTTCATTCATGGTTTTAGTAACTTGAGTGTTCTCTCTTTTTAGTCTGGTAAAGGTTTGTCAGTTTTGTTGAACTTTCCAAGGATTTTTCAGCTTCTGTTTTCATTGTTTCTGTTATTTTTCTAGTCTATATTTTTTATTTGCTCTGATTTTTAATTTCTTCCTTCTGCTTGGCCTGTATTTAGTTTCCTCTTCTTTTTTCTGTAAGGTGGAAGGTTAGGTTATTGGTTTGAGATCTTTATTCTTTTTAATACAATTATTTACAGCTATATTCCATAAATTTTGGGATATTGTGTTTTTGTTTTCATTTATCTTAAAATATTTTTTATTTTTCCCTCTGAGTTTATCTTACTGTTTTCAAGTGTGTTGTTTAATTTCCACACATTTCCAGATTTCCTTTTGTTACTGATTTCTAATTTCATTCCACCGTGGTCAGAGAAGATATTTTGTATAATTTCAATCTTCTAACATTTATGAGACTTGATTTGTGGCTAACATACAGTTTATCCATGTTCACTTGAGAAGAATGTATATTCTGTTGTTGTTTAGTGGAGTGTTGTATAAAATATCTGTTAGGCCTAGTTGAGTGTTCAGATTGTCAATTTCCTCATTTATCTTCTGTCTGGTTGTTTTATCCATTATTGAAATGTAGTGTTGAAGTCTCTAAGTATTGTAGAACTGTTTATTTTTCCCTTCAGTTCTGTCAGTTTTTGATTCATCTGTTTTGGACCTCTGTTGCTATATGTACATATATAATTCTTATATCTCTTTTAGGGGATTTACCCTTTTATCATTCTGTAATTTTTTGGTCTCTTGTAACAGTTTTTGTTTTAAAGTCTATTTTGTCTGACATTAGTGTGGACACTACAGTTCTTTTTTGGTTACTATTTGAATAGAATACATTTTTCCATCCTTTTACTTTTAACCCATGTGTGTCCTTGGATCTAAAGCGAGTCTCTTATAGACACTATGTAATTTGATCACCTTTTTGTTCCATTCCTTCATTCTCTGTTTCTAAATTGGAGAGTTTAATGTTTTTATATTTGATGTAATTACTGATAAGGAAAGACTTCTACCATTTTCTTATTTGTTTTTTCTGTCTTATACTTTTTGTTGAATTCCTCCATTGCTGCTCTTTGTATTAGATATTTGTAGTGTACTATTTTGATTCCCTTCTCTTTTCTTCGTGTGTGTGTGTGTATATTTAGTTACTTTGTTAATATTTGCTGTGGGGTTATAATTAACATCATAATTTAACAGTCTAGTTTGAGTTAATACTGTTCTGTTGATCTTGAGCCTATTGATGGTAGTACCCCCTGTCAGAAATGCCTGTAGTGTTTTCCTAGGCACACATTACTTATGGCAAGCTACACAGCTATTTCTGCTACCAGGGCCCCTATGTATAGCTGGGCCAGGTCTTCTGCTTCTTATTATGACATATGTAGCACACCAAGCACCATCTAGCTAGGTTGAGGGTAGAGAGTAAGAGTCTTGGAGCTCTGCCTTTATTAGAGTCCAAGGGTGGAGTGTCTAGGGTTTTGCAGGTTTACTCTCTATTGGCTAATTTAAAGCAGAAAAGCAGGAATTAGGGCATAAGAAGGGAGAAACAGGGTCACTCAAGCAGTCAGTTATCTAGGTAACCTGGGGTTTTCTGAGAGACCTTAATTGGTGGTGGTTGTTTTTTTTTAGTAGCTGTGTCATACAGCTGGCAATATGTTTATTCAGGATAAATGTTTTTTTTTTTTTTAAATGGGCGTCATGGCAATTAAAAGCTTAATATTAGACATACTAAAATCAAAAAAGCTTATTGTCAAACACTTAAACTACAGATACCAATATAGTTTCAGTGGTATATAAAACCTTTGTTCCTATATTTATGTTGTTATTGTCACAACTTAGACTTTTATGTGCTTTGTGCCCTTTCATAAAGATTTATAACTATTATTTTATGTAGTTGCCTTTCAGTCGTGTAGAAAATAAAAGGGGTACAAGCCCAAAATACATTAATTCTGAATTTTATAGTTACCTACATAAATACCTATCTTTATTGGTGTTTTTTATTTCTTCCTGTGGTTTCAAACTATTGGCTCATGTTCTTTCAGTTCAGCCTGAAGAGCTCCCTCTAGCATTTCTTACACTTAGGTCTGCTAGTGTCATACTCCCTCAGTTTTTGTTTATCTGGAAATATTTTAATTTCTCCATCATTTTTGAAGAATAGTTTTGCCAGATATACTGCTTTCTTTCAGCACTTTAAATACGTTATCTCATTGCCTTTTGGCTTACATAGTTTCCGACGTGAAATCAGTTGTTAACCTTATTGAGAATCCTTTGTACGTGATGAATTGCTTTTTTTGCTGCTTCCAGGGTTCTCTCTTTGTCTTCTGACAATTTGATTATAATGTGTCTGGGTGTAGAGTCTTTGAGTTAATCTTTCTGGTGTTCATTGAGTTTATGAATGTCTAGATTTATCTTTCATCAGGTTTGTCAGGGAACAGCATTGTTTTATTGATTTTTAAACATTTTTTAAAGATTTTATTTATTAGATTGAGCATGCACAAATGGTGGGGGGGGGAGCAGAGGAAGAGGGAGAAGCAGACTCCCCACTGAGCAGGGAGCCCGACATGGGGCTCGATTCCAGGACCTTGAGAATATGACCTGAGCTGAAGGCAGATGCTTAACTGACTGAGCCACCGAGGTGCCCCAGCATTGTTATATTTAGACTGAAATTTCTATCTTACCTTCCGTGGCCTGTGATTATAGTTTTGGCTCAGTTTTTAATTTTTTTTTCTAATTATTTTTTTTTAAGATTTTATTTATTTGCGAGAGAGAGAATGAGAGACAGAGAGCATGAGAGGGAGGAGGGTCAGAGGGAGAAGCAGACTCCCTGCTGAGCAGGGAGCCTGATGTGGGACTCGATCCCAGGACTCCAGGATCATGACCTGAGCCGAAGGCAGTCGCTTAACCAACTGAGCCACCCAGGCGCCCCAGTTTTGGCTCAGTTTTAAAAGACTTTGCTATACTACTGGGTTTCTTCTGTACAACTTTGGGTTTCTTCTGTACACATACAGCTTTGTGGTTAACTTGGGATTTTTGTCACTTTATATACAGAGTTAGAGGTCTTCTTTTCTGATCCTTCCTTTACTCTGACTTAGAGTCCCCTTTCCTTGGTTCTTTGGCTGGAAAGATAGAGTTTCTCTCAGAGTTAGAGCCACCTCTGCTGCTATCACTTTTGTATAACTGGGGCTACTTTTATTTTATTTTATTTTTAGGATTTCTTTATTTTACAGGGGGAGGGGCAAAGGGACAGGGAGAGACAGAATCCTAAGGAGACTCCCCGCCAAGTGTGTAGCCTGATGTGGGCTTGATCCCATGACTCTGAGATCATGACCTGAGCCTAAACCAAGAGTCAGATGCTTAACCAGCTGAGCCACCCAGGTGCCCCTGGGGCTACTTTTATGGTGAAATGTTAAGAAAAAGGTAGCAAGGATTCCTTTCACACTCTGGTCACAGAGTTCTCTTTGCTAGTTCTACTGGCTGGAAAATGGTTTCACTTTCAGGCTTTTAGGTGCCTATATAGCTGCCACTTTGCAGCTCTGTGACTGAGGCTGTATTTGGGACTTGGCCAGCAGAGAGGAAAGAGAAAAGGGAAAGAAAAGAAAACCCCAAATGAGGATTCTTCTCATATTCTGTTTCACATTCTGTCCAGAAAGATGGCTTTCTGTGTTTTAGTTGTGCCTTATGTATACTTCTGCACAGGGGCCATCCTGTTCCATGATGGGAGATAAAAGGAAAAAAACCTCAGGAAACTCATTACTTTTATTAGTCATTCTTTTTTTTTAAAGATTTTGTTTTTTTATTATTTATTTGAGGGAGAGAGAGTGAGAGAGCATGGGGGGGGAGGGTCAGAGGGAGAAGCAGACTCCCCACTGAGCAGGGAGCCTGATGCGGGACTCGATCCCTGGATGCCAGGATCATGACCTGAGCTGAAGGCAGTCGCTTAACCAACTGAGGCACCCAGGTGTCCCTATTAGTCATTCTTTAAGTTTTGGCTCACCTCCCCAGTCCATCTGTTATTAACCTTTTAGAGTCCTTAGTTAGTTGCTTTTTGTATGTTGTCCCGAGGTTTTAGTTGTCATGAGTGGGAGTGAGAAGTTTTAGTGGGCTTAACTCCATCTTTGCTGGTGATTCTTAAACATATATTTTATTTCTCACTAGACCCTTGGAAGAGGAATGATAGTTGTGCAGAGGAGGCAGTTATTTTCCCCAGGTTCAAGATTTAAGCACAGTAGAGTTTTTAGCTTAGATGTCTACAACTTTTGGCTGCATGGAGGTTTATCATTTTAGGTCATAGTTGTGATAGGAATCATTTATATACTACTTACTCTGTTTCAGATCTTGTTCCCAAAACTTTACCTATACTTGTTTGGTCCTCACAGTAACTCTGTCAGGTCAATACTATATTATCCCAATTTTAAAGATAAGGAAATTGGGGGGTCTGGGTGGCTGAGCCTTCGGCTCAGGTCATGATCTCAGGGTCCTGGGATCGAGCCCGTGTCAGCTCTCTGCTCAGCAGGGAGTCTGCTTCTCCCTCTCCCTCTGCCCCTCCCCCTGCTCGTTGTTCTAACTCTCTCTCTCTCTGTCCCTCTCTCAAATCTTAAAAAAAATAAAGATAAGGAAATTGAGGTACAGAGAGAGAGAGAGGTTAGGTAATTTGCACAAGGTTACATAGATAATAAATGGTGGAGCCATGATTTAAACTCAGCATAAGATAGTTTAGTTTTAGAGAACATGCGCTTGTTAAAATTTTCACTTAGTATTATGGAAATTTTCATATACAGACCAAAGTAGAAAATACTATAATGAACCTGCCCCCTGCCATGTATCATTCAACCAGTTTTAATAGTTTTCAATATTCTGCCTTTCTTGTTTCTTTCACCAACTTTGTTTTTGATAAAGTATCTGAAAGCAAATTCTAGATATCATTTTAGTTATAAACACTAAAGTATGTATCTAAAATGCATAATAGCTTTTAAAACATAATATAACTACAGTATGAATATAACCACTATATAATCAAAACCTAAAAAGTGAAGACTAATTTTCTTTAAATCATCTAGTATCTATTTTGTGTTCAGTTTTATCTGATTGTCTCAGAAGAATCTTCTTATAGTCAGTTCAGTTCAGGATTTCAATATGGTCCACACATTGTATTTGTTGATACATATCTTAATTGTAAAAATTCTGTATTGGTCCTAATCCTTTACCCTAGTCATCTTTTTGTGATTTTAACTTTTTCTTTTTTTTTTTTTAACTTTTTTTTTGTATTCATTTATTTGACAGAGAGAGACACAGCGAGAGAGGGAACACAAGCAGGGGGAGTGGGAGAAGCAGGCTTCCCGCTGAGCAGGGAGCCCGATGTGGGGCTCAATCCCAATCGTGACCCGAATGAAGGCAGATGCTTAATGACTGAGCCACCCAGGCACCCGTAATTTTAACTTTTTAAAACTCTTAAAAATAAGCCTTTTATTTTAGAATAATCTTAGAAAAGTTGCAAAGATAGTAGAGTTCCCACATATTCCTCAACTATTTTCAATTTTCCCTAATTTGATTATCTTACATAACCATGGTACATTTACCAAAACTGTGAAATCAGCATCAGTATAGTTTTTCTGTTGATGTTTTCCAATTCAGGATTGCATTAGTTGTCATTTCTCCTTATTCTCCTCTGATCTGTGATAGTTTCTCAGTCTTTCCTTGTTTTTCTGACCTTGAATTTTTTGAGGAGTTCTTATCAGGTATTTTGTAGGATGTCCCATAGTTAGCATATATGATATTTTTCTCAGGATTTGATTGGGGTCATGAATTTCTGGAAGAAATACCATAGAGGTAAAATGTCTCTTATGATTTATTTTCATTATTCTTTTAAAAAATTATATAAAAGTTCACCAGGCTCCAAGGTCAAAACTGTAAAACTATATACCTTTTTTTTTTTTAAAGATTTAATTTATTTATTTGACAGAGAGATAGAACAAGTAGGCAGAGAGGCAGGCAGAGGGAGAGGGAGAAGCAGGCTCCCCGCTGAGCAGGGAGCCTGATGCAGGGCTCGATCCCAGGACTCTGGGATCATGACCTGAGCCGAAGGCAGCCGCTTAACCGACTGAGCCACCCAGGCGCCCCTATATACCTTTAAAGTAGTTTCACTTTCATCATTTTTCCCTTCCTACTCTTTTCTCCCTTCCCCTAAAGGTAAGCATTTTTATTAATTTTTGGTTTCTCCTTCCCATCATTTTTTTTTTAAAATATTGGTAAACTCTGTTCCCTCTGCTTCCCCACTCCATCTTTTTACATGAAAGGTGATATTAGCACATGTTCTTAGCTTTCATACTGTACTTCCTCTTTAGGGTACTCCTTAACAATGACTTTTCTAATAATGGCCCTTGTATTCAAGATGGTTTTCTGTTTTAAAAGTTAATTTTTTTGGGGGCTCCTGGGTGGCTCAGTCATTGAGCGTCTGCGTTCAGCTCCAGTTATGATCCCGGGGTCCTGGAATCGAGCCCCGCGTCGGGCTCCCTGCTCTGCAGGGAGCCTGCTTCTCCCTCTCCCACTCCCCTTGCTTGTGTTCCTCTCTCGCTGTGTCTCTCTCTGTCAAATAAATAAATAAAATCTTAAAAAAAAAAAAAAGTTAATTTTTTCTAACTAATAGAACCTTTTCCTGTGCCTTTAAAGTGTTTAGCACATATTATATGGTTCCTTTTTTATTTACAGATATTTTCCAATTTATCCCTGGATGAGCGTTGCCTTTCTGCCTCATTGGTTTGCAAGTACTGGCGTGACCTTTGTTTAGATTTCCAGTTTTGGAAGCAGCTGGATCTTAGTAGTCGTCAGCAGGTATGGAATCTAATTCTAAGAAACACTCACTTTGACCTACTCAAAAAATATCTTTATTCCTCTTCAGAAATCACTTCTTTCATGTTATAGTTTTTAAGATAGTTCAAGGGGATTATAATTTATAATTCCACGCTTTAGTAATTTTTTGTGTGTGAATTATGTTAAGCTAGGTTCTTGTGGTAAAGAAGGTATTTTTTAATGTGGATTGGTAATTTTGGGTTGCTTCTTAATCTTTGTCTAAGTCCTCTTCATATCTTCTCCCTTTTTTCATTACCTTCAAAGAAAGTTATTAAACTTTTTGCCTTTTTTTGGGGGGGGTTGTATCATTAATATTAGTTTAATAGAAAACGATGGCAAATGTTTATATAGTACTACTGATATGCTATATACTGTTCTGTGGGCTTTACACATACTAAAGCATTTGATCCTTCTAACAATGTCATGAGTTGATACAATTATTATTCCTTTTAATATATTATTGCACTATTAATAGTATTCCTATACTGTTGTTATAGGTGAATAGTATAAATATACAGTTGTTATAGTTGAAGAAATAGAAGCAAAATGGGTTAAGATATCTTGTTTTAATTTTCCAGTCCTCCTTATTGCCTGGCATCCTAGTGTGTTTATATGGTGGCATAGATTAGGAAAAAAGGTAGAGTTAGTAGTATTTATTGCAAACAATTTGTTGGAATTGTTGGATTCTTCTTTTAGACCTGGTTGTTAGTACTTGGCATTGGAAATACATAAAATTATCCAATAAGAATAGGATTTTATTGGAGTACTGAACCTGCTCTAAATTCTTCCATGATATTTTTAGGTAGTGGTGTGCTGGTACATCCTGAACAACTAGCTGTGTATTATAGTATTTGCTAGTTTTTGTGGTGCAAATTCTCCCACCATGGCCAATTTCAGGCTACCAATGTGATACCACTGAATGCAGGGATGTCACTGATTTGGAAAGAGGTATACATTACAGGCTCTTGTAAGTTCGTATAAGCCAACTTCAGCACACCACTGGTAGTTTGTGTGTGTATGTGTGTGTGTGTGTAACTCATACACTTTAAACAAAATAAGCAAATTCCTGAGCATTTGTATGTAAGTTTCCTTTTTGTTTTTTTGCCTCGTTGGTTAGAAGTTGAAATAATTACAGAGTTAGTAATTTCCCTGCCTGGGTCCATGAAATTTGCGTCTAAGAAAATGGTGAGTATTTAGTTAGTTGTTGCTGGTTGAGTGGAAAGAGGTAATGTGAAATAATACATTGATTCTTTACTTCATTAGTCTTGGATATCTGAGCTATTTGTTTTAAACTCAGACTAAGAATAGCTTTTCGCCCCTACTGGTAGTTAGGTCTGGAGATGGAAAAAAAAAAAATAAAAGGAGAGGTATGTCATAGTTTTAGCTTTGAAGGTAACTGTCTGCATTTTTTTTTGCTTTTTCCAACAAGCATAAAGGTAGTTGCAACCTTGGCTCTTAGCGCTTCTGAACACTCCAGTTCTTTCCTTCTGCTGTTCTAAATTTCATCATGTGCATTTTCTTTCACCATTATTTGTACTCAAGGGACTTGAATAGTATTAACTTTGTTTTCTTTTTTCTTTTTATTTTTTTGTTAACGTTTACTTGATGCACAATGTTACGTTAGTTTCAGGTGTACAACATAGTGCTTAGACAATTCTGTATGTTCTGCTGCGCTCATCACCATACAGTGCTATTGCCACACCATTGACTATATTCCCAGTACTGTACCTTTCATCCCTGTGATTTATTCATTCCATGATTGGGTAGGGAATATGTAGAGGTTGATTTTTTAAAAATTATGTTTAAAATTCAGATGGCCATGTGAGTTTTTAACCACATGAATTTTAAGTTTACTTATATTTAAATATGTTTTGAGTTTTCTGATTAAGAGCTATTTGATGTGGACATTTGTATGTAATCTTTCGTGTGCTGATAAACAAAATGATATATTTGCTAAGCTATGAATTCGTTGTATGAGGTAGTATTCTGAAATAAGTAGTAAAACAATTAAAATTTATATTTTGTGGTAGGTATCATTTAATTTGATTAGGTATAATAAGTTACGATTCATATAGCATGATGACTGATACACTATTTGCTGGGCTAAAAATAGAGAACAGAACATTTAAAATCTCAATACAGTTTTGTTTATGTGGATTTTTTGGTGAGTTTGAAGTTAAAGTAACTTTCCTAATAAGGATAGATCTTTAGGCTTCTAATGAAAACTAACACATACGTTCTTGCTTGGTGTTTTTCGACAGCACTTCTGACACCAAATGTGTGGAGTTTTTTTCATTCTAACAAATTCTCTGATAACACCTGGGTGTCCAACAATTCAGTTCAATTCTGAAACTAACTCCTGGGGTTAGTGCAAAGCCTCTCAGGTTATTGGTTTAGTCCCGTAAGCCTGTCTCCACTTCATAGGCCAGTCACAAGTCCCAGGAGTCACCTGTACTTCTCACTGACCAGCTCTTAATTCAGGAGTTCCCTTGACCCTTTCCTCAGGTTTGATAATTTGCCAGAATGACTTACAGAACTCAGGAAAATACTTAGGTTTACTGGTTTATTGTAAAGGATACAACTCAAGACTGGCCAGATGGAAAAGATGCATAGGACAAGATAAGTGGAGGAGAAGATGTGGCACTTCTGTTCAGTCTGTGGGCATGTCACCCTCCCAGCACTTTAAGGTGTTCACCAACCCAGAAGCTCATCAAATCTCAATGTTTAAGAGTTTTTATAACCCAATCTCTACCTCCCCTACCCTCCTAGGAAGTCAGGGTTTGGGGTTGAAAGTTGCCACCCTCTAATCACATGCTGTTTGGTCTTTCTGGTGACCAGACCCCATCCTGAAGCTATCGGGAAGCCTCAACTTAAGTTATTTCATTAGTATAAACTCCTGTGTGGTCAGAAGGGCTTGTTATGAATAAGAAAAGACACTCCTCTTATTCAGGAAATTCCAAGAGTTTTAGGAACTCTGTTCCAGGAACTGGAAGAAAGACCAAGTATGTATTTTATATTATACCACAGTCCTTGTTATGTTTAATATTAAATAAGAAGGTTTTCTTTTGATTGTGCTATTATATTATTTATTAGGGAAAATTTAATAAAAGAAAGGAAAGTAAGTTTCCTACTTGTAACAAAAGTTTAAATTTATTGCTTTTTTTCTCTCATAGGTCACTGATGAATTATTGGAAAAAATTGCATCAAGAAGTCAGAATATAATTGAAATCAACATTTCTGATTGTCGCAGTATGTCTGATACTGGCGTATGTGTTTTAGCATTTAAGTGTCCTGGACTTCTTAGGTATACAGCCTACAGGTGTAAACAGCTTTCTGACACTTCTATTATTGCGGTTGCCTCTCATTGTCCTTTACTTCAGAAAGTTCATGTAGGCAACCAGGACAAACTTACTGATGAAGGACTCAAACAGGTAAATTTTAGCATCTGTAAAATGATTTTACTCTGATTAACTCAAAATGTTTGCTTGAAGCTACACTTTAAAAGATTATTATGTTAAAAATAATGCACAGAGACTAAAATAAGCCATCTTTTTTTTTTTTTTTCTTTGTACCCATGAATGTTTGTTTTAGTGAACTAGAATGTCATGGTTATAATTGATAAGTTAGCTTTGTTGTGTTTTGTAGTGAGTGCCTGAACTTCTGTGACAAGCCGTTTATTAATTCTTTTGTTACTTAAATTTTATACCAAATTTTGCTTTAGGTACCAGTAGTGTGCAGTTCGGGTCAGCATGAGATTGTAAAAATTAACTTTTAATTCCCCTTTTGTGTTACTAGAAGATACACTTATGTGCTTTAAAATGTATGTTTTAAGGCATAAATGGAAGTCCAAATTAAAGAGTATAAAATGAAGTAAAAGGTGGTAATTACCTATATTTAAAAAAAATACTTGTATTAAAAATACTGTTATATGTATTTTTTTCTTTGATGCACTTCGTTTGGAAATGGCGTTTAAGATTTCTTGTCTCAGAGTGGATTATTCATTCAGTGAATATTGAATGGATTCCAGTACCAGGCCCTGAATTTGTGAATATTTAGTTATGTTCCTACTATTGTACTAGGCACTTACTGTATTTTAACATTTAACCCTTGAAATAACTTTGTGAAATAGTTGGTATTAAACTCATTTTATAAAGGAAGAAATTAAGGCTTGGAGAGGTTAACTTGCCTAATGTTTAGCAAATGATGGAGTTGGGATATAAAGCCTGGATTCTTCAAAATCTCTTCCATCTTTAAACTTTTCCACTCCAGTAGACCTGCTCTAAAAGACCTTGAATAAAGGGGCCTGCTCTGTGAGGGCAGAGGCCATGCACATTTGCCATTCTACCTACCGTTCCTTTGGCAAAAATTTTTGGAAGAAAGAATTAATAATTTCATTCAAGAACTTTGTCAGGATTAATGTTTAAATTCAGAATTGGGGTGCAGTTCTGACATTTCCCAATAAAAGCAGAATATCAGTAAAGGCCTAGATTTAAATCTTATGATCTGTAATGAACTTAGAAAGAAATTGAAGGGGCGCCTGGGTGGCTCAGTCGTTAAGTGTCTGCCTTCGGCTCAGGTCATGATCCCAGGGTCCTGGGATCGAGCCCCGCATCGGGCTCCCTGCTCAGCAGGAAGCCTGCTTCTCCCTCTCCCAATCCCCCTGCTTGTGTTCCCTCTCTCGCTGTGTCTCTCTCTGTCAAATAAATAAATCTTTAAAAAAAAAAAAAAAAAAAAAAAAAAAAGAAAGAAATTGAAGAGCCCTAAATTTAAACACTATGTATGAATTAATTGGAAGCTCAGTATTAGATGAAATTTGAGAATATTCTGTCCTAAAAAGTACTGGGTGTGTCAGTCCAATTTATATATTAAGAGTGCTAAAATGTATATGGGAGCCTGTTCTGTCTGTAAAGGGAAATTGTGCAGTAACAGTGTTACTTGTTTTAATATTTGTCCTGATCCATTTCTTTTATATATAGGATTACTCACTAGCAGCATGAAGTTCTTTTTTTTTTTTTTTAAAGATTTTATTTATTTATTTGAGAGAGAGAGAGCACACCATGAGCAGGGGAGGAGCAGAGGGAGAGGGAGAAGCAGATTCCCCACTGAGCAGGGAGCCCTATGCCGGGGCTTAATCCCAGGACTCTGAGAACATGACCTGAGCCGAAGGCAGACACTTAACCGACTGAGCCACCCAGGTGCCCTGTACTATGAGGTTCTTAAATGTATTAGAACAAAATAATCTTTAATGGGGAAATTATAAATTTTATTGACATGGTACGATTTTTTTATGGTAGAAATGTCCCAGCAAATTATACTTCACAGTGAAACATTTTTAAAGGTCTGTGTATTTATTAAATGGACTAAATCTGTTGTATATTTAAATATGATACAATATGAATAGGTAACAGTTGAGCAGAATGTTAAGGGTGTTCCTATAAGAATAAGATCCATAGTTATGGTTGAAATAAAGGGAAAATAAAAAGTCCTTTAAGGAGCTAGACTTAAATATGCCAGTCAAATATCATGAATTTATCTTATCTTTACAACTTTGAGATTAATTAAGTTAAATCTTCCCTAGAATGTAAGGTTATTTTGAAACCCATTAATTTATGATAAATTAGATGTTTGCTTCAGATTTTCATGGTTTCTGAATTATAAATTAGTTATATATGAGGTAATCTGATAAAAGTAGTAAAACAGTCTAAATCTTTTTCATCCATAAGTAACTTTCTTAAGTAATTAAAGTATGTTAAGTAATTACATAGGAACCTCATTGCAGTATATTTTCCTATACATAATACTTTCTTATGCTCAATGTATTATGTACTATAGCAGGGTGTGTCCTATTTTAGCTTCTTTTTTCTGATAGAATAGTGTTGTGGTATAGTAGAGAATGGCCTTCATATATACATAAAATAGAATAAAAGTTTTGTGAAGCGATACATAGCATTATATACAGTATACATTAATATTTTCTGTTCTATACTATTATGTTATATAAATGTTGGCTTGACCCACTCAGTAAATTTATTTCACGTCCCATTGATGTTTGATGAGGTATGCTGTGGAATATGCTATAGTTTTAGTGAACTAACAATTTAGAAATATTATATAATGTTTCACAAGACCTAGAATGGAACTGTTCATGATTGATGGATTTTCCTGGGATTATTTTTTCTTTTTTTACTCAAACATAGCATTTGATTGAATGGTTGATCCTGCAGCTAAAGTTGCAGGGTTTTGGGTTTTTTTTTTTCCCTCTTCTGTTAGTAAAAACTGACAAATGTTTTAGAATGGTATACATGTATTTATGATAACGTCTTTATATTTCCATCATAATAGTTATAATTTTAATTGACTTTAGCAAATACATGAAATGTATTTTTGAGTTCTATATGTTTTTAAAAGTAGTTACATAAAGTATTTCAATTTGGAGTTCTAATGGATCTAAATTTTAGTAATTTAAGTATTGCATTCTACTTAACAATGTTTCTCAAACTTAGGTGAAACACCTAAATATCAGACTGTTCTTAGCTGAACAATATGTTCTTTGTGAAATACCACCTTGAAATCTTGATATTTTTATTTCCATAAAAATATTTATTTGAGAGAGAGAGCACGAGAAGTGGGAGGGTCAGAGGGAGAAGCAGACTCCCCACTGAGTGGGGACCTGACACGGGGCTCGATCCCGGTACTCCAGTATCATGACCTAAGCCGAAGGAAGACTCCTAACCGACTGAGCCACCTAGGTGCCCCAAGAGTCTCATTTTAGATACAGACAAAATGAGGTTGAAAGTAAAAGGATGGAAAAAGATATTCCATTCAAATGCTAAAAACCAAAGAGAGCTGGAGTAGCCGTATTAATCAGAAAAAAATCCATTTTAAGTCAAAAAAGTTTGTTATATATTGATGCAGGCTTCAATTCCTCAGGAAGATGGAACAATTATAAGCATATATGTACTTAACAACAGAGTGTAATATATGAAGCAAAAATGGAAAGATTTGAAGGGAGTGATAGGTAGTAGTTCTCCATTAATAATTGGAGACTTTAATACTGCATTTCAGTGATGAATAGAACAATCAGACTGAAGATCAACAAAGAAATAGAGGACTTGAACAATGCTCTAAACCAATTATACCTAAAACAGACATATTAATACACTGTACAACAGAATATATATCCTTTTCAAGGGCACATGGAACATTTTTTTTTTAAAGATTTTATTTATTTATTTGACAGAGAGATACACAGCAAGAGAGGGAACACAAGCAGGAGGAGTGGGAGAAGGAGAAGCAGGCTCTCTGCAGGCTCCCCGCAGAGCAGGGAGCCTGATGTGGGGCTCGATCCCAGGACCCTGGGATCATAACCTGAGCCGAAGGCAGATGCTTAACAACTGAGCCACCCATGTGCCTCAAGGGCACATGGAACATTTTCAAGATTAGACCATATTTGGACCACAAAACAAGTGTTAATAAGTTCAAAAACATTAAAATCATGCAAGTGTCTTCTGTGATCACAAGGAAACAAATCTAGAAATCAGTAACAAAAGGAAAACTCAAAAATATGTAAATATGTGGAAATTAAACAACATACTCTTACACAATCAGTGGGTCATAGAGGAAATCATAAGAGAAATTGGAAAATACCTTGACGTGAATGAAAATTAGGACGCAATATACCAAAAGTTATGAGATGCAGCAAAAGCAGTGCTCAGAGGGAAATTCATGGCTGTGAAAGCTTACATTACAAAGGAAGAAAAATCTAAGATAACCGAAAAAACTTTTAAAGGAAGAAAAATCTGAAATTAGTAACCTAAATGTATACCTGAAGGAACTTGAAAAAGAAGAGCAAACTAAACCCAAAGTTAGCAGAAGGAAGGTAATAATGATCAGAGCAGAGATAAATGAAGTAGGAAAAGGAACAACTATAGAGAAAATGGGTAAGACCACAACTAGTTTTTCTGAAAATATTAACAAAAATGACAAACCTTTAAGTAGTCTAAGAAAAAAAGAGGGAAGACTCAACTTACTAAATCAGAAATTTAAGCATGAACATTACCACCAACTTTATAGAAATAAAAAGGGTTCTAGAAAATGATGAGCAATTACACACCAACAAACTGGAGAGCCTAGATGAAATGGGCAAATTCCTAGAAATACACAAATTACAAAAACCAACCCAAGAAGAAGTAGAAAATCTGAATAGACTTCTAACAAGTAAAGGAGATTGAACCAGTAATACAAATCCTCCCAACAAAGAAAAGACAGAGACCAGATAGCTTCTCTGGTGGATTTGCTGAATCATGTAAAGAGTTAATACCATTCCTCCTTAAACTTCCAAAATGTTTGAGGCAGCAGTAATTCCTATAACCCTGGTTCTGAAGCCAGACAAGGAACTACCAGAAAAGACAACTACAGACCAATATCCTTAATGAGTATAAATGCAAAAATTCTCAACAAAATAGCAAACAGAAGCCAGCAGCATATTGAAAGTGATTTATTCCTTGATTGCAAGTGTGGCTCAGCATATAAAAATTGATCAATCTAATATACCACATTACTAGAATGGAGGAAGAAAAATATAATCCTCTTAATTGGTATAGAAAATGCATTTGGTGATTCCAGTACCTTTCCATGATAGAATCACTCAATAAACTAGGAATAGAAGGATACTTCCTCAACATAATAAAGCCCATTTATGACAAAATTATGGTTAATACCATACTCAGTGGTGAATGATTGAAAATTTCCCCTAAGTTCAGGAACAAAACCAGGATGCCCATTTTGGAAATTCCAGCCGGAGTAATTGGGCAAGAAAAAGAAATGAAAGGCATTAAAATTGGAAAAGAAGTAAGACTATCTCAGTCTGCAGATGACATGGTTTTATACAGCATACCTCAGAGATATTGCAGGTTCGGTTATAGACCACTGCAGTAAAGTCAATATTGCAATAAAGCAAGTCAAATGAATTTGATTTCCCAGTGCATATAAAAGTTAAGCTTACACTAAATTGTAGTCTGCTAAGTGTGCAATAGCATTATGTCTAAAACAATAATGCACATACCTTAATTAAAAGCTACTTTATTATTGAAAAGTGCTAACCATCATCTGAGCTTTCAGGGAGTCATAATCTTTTTGCTGGTGGTTTTGCCTCGATGTTGCTGGCACTGATCAGGGTGGTGGTTGCTTAACTTTGGGGTGGCTGTGGCAGTTCCTTAAAATAAGACAGTAGTGAAGTTTGCTGCATCAGTTGCTTTTTCCTTCATGAATGATTTCTCTGTAGCATGCAGTGCTGTTTGATAGCATTTTACCCACAGTAGAAATTCTTTCAAAATTGGAGTCAATCCTCTAAAACCCCACTGCTACTTTATTAGCTAAGTTTATATAATATTCTAAAACTTTTGCTGTCATTTCAACAACCTTCACAGCATCTTCACCAGGAGTAGATTCCATCTTAAGACTTTCTTTGCTTATCCATAAGAAGCAACTCTTCATCTGTTAATGTTTTATCATGAGATTGCAGCAATTCTGTCACATCTTCAGGCTCCACTTCACATTCTAAAGAAAGTATAAGTATATATCTTTATGACCTTGAATTTGGTCATGATTTCTTAATATGACACCAGAAGGACAGGCAACAATGTAAAAAACATAAACTGGACTTGATTAAAATTAAAAACATGTGTTTTGATGAATATTCTCAGAGAGTGAACAGACAACCCACAAAATGAAGAAAATATTTGTAAATCGTATATCTGAAAAGGGTTTAATATCTAGAATATCTAAAGGACTATTACAGCTCAAGATCAACAAAACCTCTCCCAAGAACTCAATTGTAAAGTGGGCAAAATACTTGAATTGAATATACTTTTATCCAAAGAAGACATACAAATGGCTAAGAAGCACATGAAAAGATACTCAACATCATTAGTCATGAGAGAATTGCAAATCAAAACCACAATGAGTTGCCACTTTACACCTTCTCTGATATAAATAAGCCCAAACGAACCAAAAAAACCCAGAAAATAACAAAGTGTTGCTTTGGATATGGAGGAATTGGAACTTTGTACATTGCTGGTGGGAATGTAAAATGGGGCACCTGTGTGGAAAACATTTTGGTGGTTCCTCAAAAGATTACAGAATTACCATATGACTCAGCAATTCTCCCCTAAATATATACCCCACATAATTGAAAACAGTGACTGAAATAGGTACTTATTTATATTAATTTTCATATCAACATTATTCATAATAGTCAAGGTGTGGAAGCAACCCAAGTGGCCATTAAGAGATGAGTGAGTAAACAAAATATATATATGTGTGTAATGGAATATTATTTAGCCATATAATGGAACGAAATGCTAATACAGGTTACCACATGAATGAACCTTGAAAACATATGCAAAGTTAAATAGGCTAGACATAAAGAACAAACATAGTATGATTCTACTTATATAAAATATCTAAAATAGACAAATTCATAGAGATGTAACCTAAATAGAGGTTTTCAGGGGTTGGGGGAATTAGGGAATGGGGAGTTGCTTAATGGGTAGAGAGTTTGGGGTGATGGTAAAGTTTTGGAAATAGATATGGTGATGGTTGCATAACACTGTGAATGTAATTAATGTCACTGAATTAAATACCTAAATACGAGTAAAATGGCAATTTTTATGTTCTATATATTTCACCACAAAGGAGAAAAAGAAATATGTGCTTTTAGGTTCTAGATTTGTATAAGATAAAGGAAAATGTCAGTCTCATCTAATCTATCTTTACATATCCCAGTGATGTTAATTCCCAGTCAATTAGGGAATGTATTGAGCATCTACTTTGTGTCAGGCACTATTCATATATTCTACCTATATTTTCATATGTTTAATTCCTTTTCTGATTCACATCCACTCTATGAGATAGGTATTAATCCTTTTTTATAGACGAGGAAGCAGTTACAGAGAGATTATAAGTAACTTATCTGAGGTGAAGTAGTAAGTGATAGGACTGACACTCCTATCCAGGGGTGTCTAGAGTTCATGCTAAATCTACTTAGTTCTTCCCTCCACTTTTCAGATGACATGGGACATGTTTTATCCCTATAATGATAATTGATGTTTATTAGACTGAAAAACTAGAGATCTTGAAAAGCCTTTTTTATCAAAATGTGTTTAGTTAAAGGATATTTTAAGTATTCTCTTTCTAAATTAGCATCACAAGTAAATATATGTTGGTTGCTTTTTGTATATGCTACACAATTGAGTCTTCACAACAGCACTGAGATGGTATTTCAAGGTGAAAAATGGAATCTCTTGTAAGTTAAGGAACTTGTCCAAGTTCATATAGCTGGGAAGGTACGGAGCCAATATTCTCTTTCAATTCTGCTTGATCTCTGAATCATATCATGTGGTATCATGTCTAGGATTTTATGCTGGGATGTCCAATTCTAGAGAGTCCAATGACTAGAGAGTATTTTTCATCTGTAACTAGAAATGTAGAGCCTTTATTATAACGCCAAGAGGCTTTTTTGTCCTGGAAATTCATCTTTATAGCATTTCTGAAACATTCCCTTTACATGGATCTTAATGAATAGTTTTCTAATGGCTTCCTTCTTTATCCATTAATAATAATTAATAATGATACATAACATTTATTAAGCACTTTTATATGTCTTACAGTATGCTAATTAGCATTTCTATGTGCACTGTCATTTTTTAATCTTCTCAACAACTCTGTGAGTATAGGTAGGCATTGTTATAATTCAGTATAAGCCTGATGGGCCTGAGAATAGAAATGTGTATCATAAACATTTTCATTAAAAAACTATATAAATGTCATTCATTAGTGAGTCTTTTGATATATGGTTAAGGCCTTTTTCTAGAGTTAGAGATGGAAAGAGTTTGGACTTTTTTTCCTTAAACTATAACAATGATGTGGCCTCTGTGATTTTTAGTTGTTTTTTCATTGAAATGGTACAGGAACTTAAAACTACTAATGAAGGAATATGAGTGCAGCTTTGTTCAGAATGTGATTTTTCCAGTATAGATCTTCTTCAGCTTACCATGAGATTACATTCAATGAATCCATCATAAATTGAAAATCCCTGAAGTCAAAAATGCATTTAGATTTTTTTTAGAGGAGAGGGAAGGGCAAAGGGAGAAGGGAGAGAGAGAATATTTTTATTTTTTTAAGGATTTTTTTTAAGTTATTTGAGAGAGAGAGAGAGCAAAGTGAGTGAGAGAACATGAGTTGGGGGGGGAGGGGCAGAGGGAGAGGGAGAAGCAGACTCCCTGCTGAGCAGGCAGCCTGATGCGGGGGACCCCCGGACCCTGAGATCATGACCTGAGCCAAAGGCAGATGCTGAACCCACTGAGCCACCCAGGTGCCCAGGGAGAGAGAATTGTAAGCAGGCTCCATGCCCAGTATGGAACCAGGTGCTGGGACTGGATCTCTCGACCCTGAGATCATACCCGAACTGAAATAAGAGTCTGATGCCTAACCAACTGAGCCACCCAGGTGCCTCCAAAAATGTATTTAATACACCCACCCTACCTAACATCATAGCCTAGCTGACCTTAAACTTGCTCAGAGAACCCTTACATTAGCTTACAGCTGGGCAAAAAACGTGTAACAGAAAGTTTATCTTGTAATAAAGTATTGAATATCTCATGTAATTTATTGAATATTGTATGAAAGTGAAAAACAGAATGGCTCTATGGGTTAGAATGATTTTAAGTGCACTGGTTGTTTACTGTTGTGATTACATGGCTGACTGGGAACTGCAGTTCCCTGCTGCTGCCCAGCGTCAAGAGAGAGTATCTTACTGCATATTGCCAGGCTGGAAAAGGATCAAAGTTCAAAATTCGAAGTAAGGCTGAATGTGTATTGCTTTCACACCATCTTAAAGTAAAGAAATCAGAAGTCAAACCATCCTAAGTTGGGGGCCATATGGTTGTCTTACCCAAAACTAATTCAACAGCAGCTTTTTATGGCTTGCTTTCATTGAATGCAAAACATTCAACCTAGTTTTTATAGCAACAGCTTTCTTTTTCCTTCTCATTAAGTCAGTTTATTTATTTCTTAATGTAATTATGTTATAAAAATTACAATCAGAAAAAACAGGTTTGGGAACAAACATCCCTGCTTCTTGGTAGTTTCTTTCCTCACTTTTATTGACACTTGCTATTTCAGTGTGTTGATAACATTTACCATTTTAACCATTTTTAAGCATACAATTCAGTGGCATTAAGTACATTTACAATGTTGTGTAACTATCACCAATATCTATTTCTAGATCTTTTTCATTATTCCAAAGAGTAATTCTATACCAATTAAACAATTACTTTGTATCCTCCTTTCTTTCTCCCTCATCTCCTAGTAAGCTGTTTTGAGTTCTCTTTTTATGAATTCTATGCCTGTTGTAGCTATCCCATATAAGTGGAATCATACAATATTAATTATTTTGTGTCTGGCTTATTTCACTTGACATGTTTTCAAGGTTCATGTATATTGTAGCATATAACAGTTTCATTCCTTTCCATGGCTGACTAATATTCCATTGTATGTATAAACTACATTTTTTTCTATTCATCTGTTGATAGACACTTAATAGCTTTCTGTGTTTTTAAAGTTAAATTGGAAAAGTTTTGTTCACAATATTTTCCTAGTTGAAACATTAGTGACAGAGGCTTTTGGGGAATTAGTGCTAACATAGCATTTTTGTTGGTTTTCTAAAAAATAAAATATCTTTTCAGTGTAATAGAGTAATCAAGTGATTAGTCCATATATGTTAAAATATATTATTCCATATATGAATTTTCATTTACTTTGAATTTTAATTATACACCATGCCAATACAATGAAAAAAACTAGTATTGGTACATATTTTGGGAACTACGTGGCATATTTTCATTGTATTGAATGGAATTTTTTTTAAATAAAGCAAAGTTGAATGATATAAATGTAGGGAAAAGATTCAAATTTGAGTCCTTAAAGTGGGTCAGATGAGTGGCATTTTGAAAAATTTGCATTGCTTTCTTCCATATCTCATTGTCTGTGCTACTGTACTACAAATGATGAAACTAATGAATCAAATTATAAAATTGACATTTTTATGATTTTTATAAATATGAACAGTTAGCCTAGATGGGTGAAGTCGCTAGAAGATATGGATTGAATTTTATTCACTGTTCTCATTTGCATGTGTATAATAATTACAGTGGTGACAGTTGGGAGTGGAAAGTAGAAGGAATAACTTTGCTTTTCTATCGAAGGCAGCATATTTTAAAAATATTTTCTTAATAATGGTTTTGAGCAACTTTCATGTTGACATTGGAAAACCTAATCTTGTTTTTATCCCATAACATTGTTTCAGTTGTCTAGATCCATTGTCCATTGAAGTAGACTCTTCCTAAGATTTTGTTTTATTATAAAAATAACCTGGTGATAACAGCTTCTTTTTTTTTTTTTTAAGATTTATTTATTTATTTTAGAGAGCGTGAGAGATAGCGAGCAAGTGGGGGGGAGGGGCAGACAGAGAGGGGGAGAGAGAATCTCAAGCAGACTCCCCGCTGAGCATGGAGCTCTATGTGGGGCTCGATCTCACAACCCTGAGATCATGACCTGAGCCGAAACCAAGAGTTGGCTGCTTAACTGACTGATCCACCCAGGCACCCCACAGATGGCTTCTTAAAACAGATTCTCTTTTATAAATTCTCAAGGTAGTGTGCAATATTTTAATTAAAATTTGAAATGCCTGGGAAAGTCATCTCCCAACATTTTATAGAAAAATTCGAAAAAAAGCTTTGGATGTGTTTGAGCAAATTTGTGAATAATCTTGAATGATTATTATAAAGAAGAAGAGAATGAATCAAGAACAATCCATTTTCTATTTATTTACTTCAGTTCATTTGTAGTTCTGATTGCTGTCACATCTGAAAATGAACTATGGCTTAATGGGTGGATGGAGTGGATTCTTTTAAGTGATGGAGTGACCACCGGCACCCTTTTCATTAAACACTTTCCTTCAGGGTGGGTGCCTTTGACACATTATATTTCTTCCTGAGTTACAGAGGGGTCTTCTATCACTATTCATCTGACTTTTACCTTTTATAGGTACCCAGATACTGAACTGATGTTGGTAAAAATTCACAACTTCTTAAATGATATACTTGGGTTCTATGTCTTAGGTCCATAAGACCATTTACTTGGGTGAAGAGTGAGAGTTAGGACTATACCTGGTATGAATGCCAGATACAAGTAGCAATGAAGGGCAGGCTGGGTGAGAATGGAGAGGTGTGGTTGGAGCTAAAATTCCACAAGGTTGATAATTTCCATTACCTGGAAGGCCCACAAGCAGCAGTTTCCCAGTACCCAACCAAGGTAAGTGGTGATACTCATCTAGTCAATATCAACCAGATAGGTATTTTTATCTGATGATGAGTAGTTAACATTTCAGAGTGTTCTCTGGTAAGGTAGAAAGTAATATGGAGATAATTTTGAGGTGTTTGTAGATCCTTTAGGTACTGATTTTTGCTGGGATAAGAATTAATGAGGGTAAACTATTTACTTGATACAGAAGGAGATGGATTATAATTTAGGGTTTTCTACCTTGGCACTGGTTCCTGTGGGGGTTTCTTCTAGTGGATTTCTGCTCTGGTAAGTTGTTTTTCTGTGTCCACCTTTTTGTCCCTCCAATTTCGGGGACAGAGGTTTTCTTTGTAACCTCACTTCTCTAAGAAGAGTTGTTGATTTTTCAGTTTGTTAAGCTTTTTACTGGTTGTTAGTATGGAGTGGTGACTTCTAAGTTCCTCACATGCTAGACTGGAAACTGCAGGTTGATTTTTTTTTTTTTTAGGCATTACTATTATTGTATGATGATCTTGATCTTATTTATACTGAGTTTTATGCTTTCATATGGTATATTTGTGGAAAGTCCAAGGTCTTTAACTTGAATAATCTAGAATAGTCCTTTACTGGAGGTTGGTTCTTACTCCATAGTACCACCTTTTTGGTACCTCATCTGGTAGCCAGGACTCTCCATCTTGGTAGGGCCAGAGCTTCAATGTCTCTAGCACAGTCTTTCTGAATAGAGAATTCCATACCTAGAAGAGTTATATATCCCTTCTATGGTTTTTAGGTAGAGGACTGATTGAACTAAATTTAGGGCATGCTGACAGGGATATGCATATAAGGCTTGGTTGATGCCCTCTGAATGTTTTCCTATGGACAATGGACAAGACAGTTGCAGCATTGAGAGATCTGAACAACATTAGCAAAACTGGGGAATATACTGGATAAAATGATTGATTCTCCAATGACTGGATAGTTGGAACCCTAGGACATTTATAGTTGGGGTAATGTGATTAGTTCAGATAGGCACTCATGGAAATGCAGTCTTGTCTCTCATGCCCAGTGATGATGTCTAGAATAGAACATCAGTTTCTGTAGTGAGAATAAATGACAGTAATTATTCCCTGAGACACTCTTTTCTGATAAGTTTCTGGGGCTCTCCTACTGCTAATGTCTGTTGAAGCCATCCACATCGTTCTTATTTGTGTATGGCTACCCATGTAGCCCCTACTTACATGGAAAGTCACTTGTTTGTGTATAAGTCCATCAAAGACACTTGTTAAGGTCAAAATACCAGGTAATCAGCTTAAAACGTTCTTGTAGGCTGCAACAGTGTGACTTACATGTGTTAACATGAGACTCTGCCAACCTGTCTACACAAACTAATGTCTAAGACCCTACCAGATACTTATTCACTCCTTTTTTTTTTTTTAAGGTTTTATTTATTTAAGAGAGAAAAAAGTTGGAGGGATGGGCCGGGGGGGGGGGGGGGGGGAGGGGCAAAGGGAGAAGCAGACTCCCTGCTGAGCAGAGAGCCCAATGTGGGGCTTGATCCCAGGACCCTGAGAGCATGACCTGAGCCGAAGGCAGACGCTTAACTGACTGAGCCACCCAGGCACTCCTCATTCACTCCTTCTGTATAGATTCTGTTGTATATTTCAGTGATCCTGGTTGGTGCTCTAAGTGTTGAGGCCTCTTTACTTCCTAGGATCTGAACAGATTAAAAGGAAAAAGGAATAGAGATAGAGGAAAAATATCAAATCAACTTTATTACTCAGAAAGGCTAGATTGGAGAATACTGCTTAGAAATAGAGTTAAATGGGCTTGTTAACTCCAGAGTTTGACCAGCAGACCCACTCATCATCACCTAGGCCAGACCAGCAGAGTGGCCTGCAAATGTAGAAGGGATGCTCATTTGCCATGGGCAGTTTGTTTCCAGGGGGAAGAAGGATAGAGATGAGCTGAACATGTCCAGTTCATTAAACACAAACTAATCAGTGGAGAGACAAGGAATTAGACAAATTGGACTTTCTTCAGAAGGAAGCAATTCCCTTCCAAGCCCATCTGTATTTTCTTGATTTATCCATTTTAGGCTACCTAGGCTGATTCCTTACTATGGAAGATGAGAATTTAGCTTATTTACCCTTCCTTGTCTAGGATCCTATTTTCTTATCTTCCCAAATAATTCTTTTAAATTTTGATTAAATATTTGGTATTTGTATTTTATAATTATGTACCTACCTTTTTTCTCTATGGAATTTTGTTATTATTGCATTAATATTGCAATTGTCTTTTCGTCCCCTTTAGTTTACTTATTTTTAATGGTCTTAACACAAATGGAGCTAAAAGTTTTTCCACAGTTGCGTTAGTATATTGATATGTAGATACTTAGTCAAATATATCTTCTTATAGCAGATTTTCTGGGGATAGTCTGAAGGCACTATTTTGGACGTTTTGCATACAAGTGCTCTTGCATTAATGGTCATCTGAGTATCTTAACGTTTACCATTATCTTTAAGGTTCTCCTGATCTTGTAGTTGTATTAGATACCCTATTAGATGTCATATGTTCTTTCTCTTGGTGTACTCTTATGTTTTGTAGAGCACAGATTCTAGTAGCTTCCTGATAAAGAATATATGGGAGGTAAATCTTTTGAGAACTTGCATGTCTGAAAATGTTTCTGTTCTATCCTCACACATAATTCATAGTCTGAATCCTGAGTATAGGATCCTAGGTTTGAAGTGCTTTTCCTTCAGAATTTGAGTGGCCTTGCTCTGTTGCCTTCTCTCAGTGTTGTCATTAAGAAGTTTGAAGCCTTTTTAATCCAAACCCTTTGTATGCAATCTGTTTGTTTCTGGAAGTCTGTAGAATCTTTTTTTGTACTCTTTAATTCTGACATTTTGTGTTGATTTGCCTTGCCATGGGTCTGTTTTTGTCATTTGTGCTGGACATGTAAGTGAGCCCTTTCAGTCCATACCATTTCATCCTGGAACATTTTATGGAATTATTTATTTGAATTTCTTCATTTTCACCTTATAAACTTTCACATCATCCCCACGTTTTTAGCAGTATGCTTTTGCTGTCAGCTATGCATGGAGTACCCCAGTCCAAAAACCCTGTGTTTTACTGACCCCAGTGAACTCGTCTTTTTGCTTTGTGGGAGAGTGGACTTTGCAGTGATGGGGAGGTGATCTGAGTGGTTAACTCTTTAAATAGACTTTAAAGAATCCTGGTGTTTTTAATGCCAACTGCATCCTCAATGACAGACGTGTGTGAGCCTATGAGGAATTTTATTGTGATTATCAAGTTGCTTTTACATTTTCTCCACTGTTGGCTTTGGAGTCAGCCTTTTTAGGTCTAAGTAATGTGCCATTGTACATTTGTTCTTGAAATATATGTGCTTTTATGCATTATAAGATCTGGTAGTGGATCTAATGAATATAATGAATACTGATGAACAAAAATGGTGTTTCATGATATCTGCAACAACAGTAATATTACAGTACATAAAATCATATGTACTGCTAAAATACTGTGATTTTTTTGTTTACATTAATAAGTGAAGCAAAGGCTAGAGTTCATTTAGAGGATAGTATGAAAATTAAAATGTACTCCTTTTTCTCATCTGCTTTCCTGGAATCCCTGAAGTCTATCTGTGGACCCAATTTAGAATTCCTGAATTGATTGGAACATGGTGGTATATGAGACCATAATCATGGTTTCCCACATTCGTCCATTTTTCTCAAAGAGCCCTCTTTACATTACGTAACCAGGATTAGCCTTTTCATTCATTCAGCAAATATTTACTGAGTATCAGCTAAGTTAAGCATGAGACATTGGGCTGCAGGGATAGTTAGTTATCAGGCAAACTTCTGTCTTCATGGAGTTTACATTTCTAGTGGAATATGTAGTTGGTTATAGTGTGGCCTAGATGAAAATAACATAGTGTAACTATATCAGTGCTCCTGGAAAAATAACTGAATTCACATATCATTGCTTTACTTGAAACTAGAACTTGAAAGTTTTCTTTAATCATTAAAGTAACATTTATTTTTAAAAAGATGTGAGAAGATTGATAGGCAGAAAAGAAAAAAAAAAACATGCATTACTGCACTAATCAGAAAAAAGCACTGTTAACACCTTGGTGTAATTTCAGTCTCCTTTCTATACACATATGCACGTATGTATATTTATGCATAATTTGTTAACAAAAATTGGATTATATTATAAAAACTTGTGTAAAATTTTCATTTTTGTCAAGTGTGTACTTCATTTTTAATGGCTGTATAATATTCGGTTTTCTGAAAACACTGTAATTTGTATCTTTAGGTTGTTTTCTATACTTCACTATTAAAAAAATCCCTTTTGCTAATTTCTTATAGCTAAATCTTAACCAAATACTTTTATTTAATTCCAACAGTTTATTATTAAAAAATTTATATAGAAAATTCAAAAGAATTTTACAGTGAACACCTATATATCCACTACCTAGATTGTATAATTAACATCTTTTTTTGTATTTCTTTTAAGTTTTTATTTTAATTGCAGTTAACATACAGCATTATGTTAGTTTTAGGTGTACAATATAGTAATGCAGCAGTTCCATACATCTCCCTGTGCTCATCATGACAAGTGCACTCCTTAAACCTCATCACCATTTAACCTATCCCCCTACCCTATAATTAACATTTTAGTATGCTTACTTTATCACATAATCTATCCACTTATCTATCCCTCTGTAGTTAATTTTTTGGTAAAGCTGAGTCATATTTTTTCATTTATGCTGAGTAGCCCTCCAGGAAGTTTTTAGTATTAATTTACACTCTTACCGGTGGTATATTGCACACTTCGAATCCTTGCTAAAACTGAGTTTTATTATTTAATGTAATTTTTTAGATAATATTTGATATGTAGGTTTTTTCTAAATAAATTTATTTTATTTTTTATTTGCTTTTTAAGATTTTATTTATTTATTTGACAGAGACATAGTGAGAGGGAACACAAGCAGGGGGAGTGGGAGAGGGAGAAGCAGGCCTCCTGCCAAGCAGGAGCCTGATGTGGGGCTCAGTCCCAGGACCCGGGACCATGACCTGAGCTGAAGGCAGATGTTTAACGACTGAGCCACCCCGGCGCCCCATAAGTTTCTTATTTTCGCTCTAAAATGACTCTATTCATGTGTAATACTCATAAAACAGCATTCATTTATAGTTTGCTTTGCTCATCTAATCTCCACTGTAGCTTTTGAAAAGAAATGTATGTAATTTGTTCTTTGTGATACTTAATGGTTTTAATGGGAACATTTTACCTGTTCAGTAACTATTTAAGGTACATTTGGGATTTCAATCAGGAAATCATTAGTCCTTTTGTTTTCAGTTTATGCACTGCCTTTGTAAGTACTCTAAAATATTATCTATAGTATATTCAGACTTTTTTCTTTTTCACAGAGTAGGTGAGCTGATGGAGAGAAATTATTGGGGTAATCAGAAGTAGAAGTAGAGTCTAATGAATTAAATATTCTTTCACTCATTAGACCTTTGTCTCACTTCTTGGACCTTTGTTTTATTCCTTGGAACTGAGCCCCACTAGTGTAACAATATAACTGATTCAAGAGAAATAAAAATGTTAATTTGAGGTAAATGTTAAGGAATCTAGGCACCTTGGGTAGGCATATAGTATGAGGTAGTTGAAGCAGGGAAGTAATTAGAAGATGATAAGGCTTACATAATACTGTTTTAAGTTATAGATTGCCTACATTCTGTTTTATTTTAAAAGTAGTTTATATTTAATTTTGGTATGGCTATTGAAAAAAATTATATGGAAATCCCACTAGGAATATGTTATCTTTGTTATTTTCTGAGCATTCAGTCAAATCTCTTTGTTTACAGCTGGGCTCAAAGTGCAGAGAACTCAAAGATATACATTTCGGCCAGTGTTACAAGATCTCAGATGAAGGCATGATCGTCATAGCTAAGGGCTGTCTGAAATTACAAAGAATATACATGCAGGAAAACAAATTAGTAAGTACTTGTTATCATCCTTGTGTTTTTTATTTTGTTTCTAACCTTTAATTTCCTTATAACTTAGCTTACAAATTTTTATCCACTTATTTTGGTGGTTCAGAGGCAAATACTACTTAAAGGAAGAATCCTCTCAAAACAATGATTTTATAAATTGATCCTATAACTCTGTAGGTGCTTTTATGTGGTATTGCATGTTAAAAATTCCTCATTAGCATATGCTAATATGTTTTTGTCTAAGTTCTGACACTGAACTAACTCACGTAAATTGGAAAAAAATGTATTTAGTTGCTAAATATAAGTATGTGGTTGTTGTTCCTTCTGATTCCCTAGGGATTGTAATACTTCTAGGTAGAATTTTTTACTTTTAAGGAAGATGTACACATGTGAAATAGAGCCTTTCACTTAGTATGGTGAAAAATGGGATTTAGTAAACTGAGGCAGATAATCTTGGTAGTTATATAGATTTTATATTCTAAGCGCATACATATATAGCTCATTCACACTTAATGTATGATATATATTTAAAACCATTTAATTTTCTTTTATTGAGATATAATACACATACCATAAAATTCTCCCTTTTAAAGTGTTACAACTCATTGGTTTTTAGTATATTCACAAAGTTGTGCAATCATCATCACTAATTCTAAAACAGGTTCATTATCCCCAAAGGAACTCTGTGCTCATTAGTTGTCACTCTCCATTCCACCCCGCTTCCTCCAGCTCCTGGCACCTGGTAATCTACTTTCTGTCTCTATGGATTTGCCTGTTCTAGGCATTTCATACAAATGGAATTACATAGTATTTGGTATTTTGTGTCTGGCTTCTTTCACTTAGCAATGTTTTCAACGTTCATTCATGTAGTAGCATGTATCAGAGCTTCAATCTTTGTAATGGTTGAGTAATACTCCAAATCTTTTAAATTTTGATGATAGGTACATAGTATAAGTTAACAGAAAAAGTTGTCACTAGGGAGGCACTAGTAGATTTCTTAATGTTGAGAAATAGTATATTTAAAATGTAGGCAAGGCGGTGTTGCATATTTACAAAGGAGACCTGCTATTTAATTGTATTTCCCAAATAAAGAGATCTTTTTGTTGCCCCTTGGAATTAGTTTACAAAATTTGATAAACATATCTCATAAATTAATGTAAGTTTTGAAAGGTCTCTAGAATCAGCACTTCAAATGAGATAATGCTACTATTTATTTATTTATTTATTTGAGAGAGGGTGGGGGCAGAGGGGCAGAAGGAGGGGGAGGGAGAAAATCTTAAGCAGGCTCCATGCTCAGCACGGAGCTGGCCGCGGAGCTCGATCTCTCAACCCTGATACCATGACCTGAGCCAAAATCAAGGGTCTGACACTTAACTGACTGAGTCACCTAGGCGCCCTAAGATAATGCTACTTTATTATTTTTTAAAATACTTACTTATTTTTGAGAGAGAGCACAAGCGGGGGAAGGGGAAGAGGAAGAAGCAGGCTTCCCGCTGAGCAGGGAGCCTGATGTGGGGCTGGATCCCAGGACCCTGGGATCATGATCTGAGCCGAAGGCAGACGCTTAATGACTGAGCCACCCAGGCGTCCCAATAATGCTACTTTAGAAGAAGATTCCAGTTAGAAAAATCAAAGCACTATGAATTAAAAGTAAATGCTTTTGTTACTCTATAGAATTATATTTGCCAGTAGAATTTATATTTTCTTCTGAAATTATATAGTAAAAATCCTTTACATTTAATACAAATTTAACAATTTCTTTTAAAACAGCATGATCTTGCAGAATGAATAAGGTCTTCTGGGTCAGAGAGAGTGAATTTTTTAAACCTGGTATTCACTCACTTGTATTGTGATTTTGGGGAAGTTACTTAAGCTCTGTGAACCTCCTCTGCAGATAGGATTATTAATACTTGTGTTTTTGAAGGGTGTAGCTCTGAGAATTAAATGACAGTGTCCTTAGATTGTATAATATAAACTCTGGCCCGTAGGAGGCACTAAAAAACTAGTGATTTTTATGACATTTTGTCTGTATTTATCATCTTTGGTTTCCACTTTATACTCAAGATAAATTGAAGGATGGTAAACCCAACTTAAAATTTTTATATTCTTCACATAATGGGAATATTTGTTGAGTAGTTAGTATTTGTTTCCTTGTTGAGTAAACACAGAGAAACATTTTTCTTAACATATGAAAATTTTTAGTCAGTAGTTTCCCAAAGGAATTAACTGTATATGTTTTGAAGGTTCTACTTATGTTCACATTTGTTTTTCCCTAATATTGTGGTCCATTAAAAAGATGTTATATACTTAAATGCTAAGGGAATCGGTTTTGTATGTAGTATTACTCAGTGAACATTTGATTTCATTGGAAAGTTGAAGTAGTTTTAAATCTTAAAGTTCAGTTCAATAAAGTTCCTTCAATTCAAGGTTCTAGAAAGGGGAACTTAGAATCATTTGAGCTCTTTGCACTGAGCAATTGAATTATTAACTATCCTCCTACAGGAGCTTTGCTCTGTAATTTTAGGATTTATGAAATAATGAGAAATATTTGAATTCTTACAAAGTTGTAATTTTAAGTAGTTCCGTTATTTTCATTCTGAGAACTATTATTAGTCCTTTAACAACAAATGTTTTATATGGGGTGAATAGAAATAGTCTGGTTAAAGGCAAATAATAGTTATATACTTTTATATATTTATAAAATTATACTGCATATGTAATAATAGGCAGGAAATATCACTAAACATCACTAAACAGGAAAGATTTTTTAAGTTAACAACCAACAGAGATATTTAGGAGAATGCTGTGTCTGGAAGGATGCCAACAGAATTTGACCTGTACAGATATCGATCATTAATGAAATTATTTTGCTAATTCTCTTATTATATTGTATCTTCTCAAGAGTTTTAGAGCTTGGTTGTATAGTCTAAAAATAATAATAGCATAGTGTTTCTTTAAAAGTGTATCAAATTGACTGTTTTTATATATTGGCAGTATTTGTTGATTGTTCTTATATATTGGCAGTATTTGAGTATACGTATTTTTCATATTCTGTCTTGGCCTTTAGATGGCAGCATTGTCTTTGTATATTTCAGTGACATAGCTTTTGTGTCCTTGATATAACTATAAAGATATAATGCTTGTACATAGTTTCTGCAGGTATTATGGTTTATTTTTAATTTATGTCCTTTAGATGGGTTTAATAGGAAAATTTCTTTAAAATTTTTGAAATATTAGTTGCATCTAGAATGTTACAAGGTAAACTTGCTATTTTACACAAAATAGAAAGCTATTTGAACATTCTTACTTGTGACACTGATTTAAGTAAGATAAACTTTAGGGGAAGGATTCCTGTGTTTGTTAGAGGGAGAAGTTTTATTCAGGTGGAAAGTGAGGAGAATGACTTCACATTTTAAGACTCAGTGAGTTATGGTGAGGTAAAGCATTGAGAGCTTACATGTAAAATCTTCCTCAACAGAAAATGGATTTCTGTTTCAGTCATTTTTGAGTGAGACAAGTACCATGCTCCTATATGATGTATTTTGTATTTGCTATAAATCTGTTGTATAGACTTTAGAAGTAGATGTAAAGAATGCAACTATGGTGAGCTTCTAGCTTATTGTATACAACTATCTCCCTTCTTCTGGTGATAGCTTTTATATCACTTCTGTGTAGTATTGGCTACAAAGTTATTTTTAAGTCATATTTTGTTTGTGTGTACAGTTATTGATGATCTGGATATGTCTTTAAGTATATTCTCTTTGCTTCTTTACTCTTCTTGCTCCAGATTCTGCTTCTTTACTAAAATTTGGACAGAGAAGCTCTTTGGGCATCTTCTTATTCAGTTGTGACGGGGTCAGATGGATTATCTGTCAATTATTATACAACCTGACATTTTAAAGTACTACGATTTTATAATTTATTTAAAAAATAGCTTCTGTGTGGGTCAGTATATTTTATTTAGATCTGTATTTAGTCTTTTTTTTTTTTTTTTTAACACCTTCTACTCTATAGAGTTGGGTTGTGAACTAGTATAAGTTTCTGAATTACCAAGAAAGTAGTAATGTATTATGTGGATGCTAGTACACATAATGTATTTTTAATAGATTTTTAGAAAGTTTTAGGGAAGTGATAAATGTTTCCTGGTTAAAACTTGATGTCCTGAAAGTTAATTGTGAACTTTTTTTTCTTTTTTTTGTAAATATTTTATTTATTTGACAGAGAGAGAGAGGGAGGGAGAGAGAGCACAAGCAGGGGGAGCGGCAGGCAGAGGGAGAAGCAGGTTCCGTGCTGAGCAAGGAGCCTGATGCGGGACTCGATCCCAGGTTCCTGGGATCATGACCTGAGCCGAAGGCAGATGCTTAACCGACTGAGCCAGGCATCCCTCTTTTTTCAATCTCCTGATGAATTGTTACTTTATTAGTTTTATAATTACATGACATCTCATAGAGTTCTTTGGCTGTTGCCATGACATTTTTTATGATGTTGTTTTTTATTGTTTCTCATTTTATTATATTTTTGGAGGCTTACATGTATGAATTCACCTCTTCAGGCCTCCTTATAGGCTGTAATAAGCATTTTGAGGGGTGATTGAGGCAAACGTCCTATTTGAGTTGAACTAAATTCAGTTCATACCTTGATCCTAATGTTTCTTACTCAGGTGACTTGGGTTAGTTATCTTAATTTTTGTGCTTTCATTTCCTTGTTTGCAGAAAGGATATAGTGCTACCTCAAACATGTTCTTATGAGCACCAGACTAAATGAGATTTAGAGGTAAAGTACCAAATGTGTTTTATGGTCCCCAAAATAGGAAGTCATCAATAAAGGTTACTTTACTTCCTTTTCCTTCCAGAGTTTACTTTCTGGAGTCTACCAATTTGAATTGGGCTGTCACTGCCTAATATTACCTACTGTATTCTGATTTCACCCTTTAGCTATTCACAGTTTCATTCCTCTTTGCTGCTTGGTGTGATTTGAGGTTGTTGCAGCAGCTAAGTAAATACACTGGTAGCCATGTTATTATCATCAGCTGGTGTGTAAGGTAAACATTTGCATCAGAATTTAAATAGCAGTAGCTAATTCAACATTATATTAAGGCTTGTGTTCCCTGACTCTTTTGCTTTTCAACTTAGAATTAATATATTAAGGGATTTAGTCCCCCTCTTCCCATCAATTCCCCCACTGCATTTCTTCTATCTTATTTCTCAAACACTCCTTGTGTAGTGAATTTACTTGTAATCCCAGACTTAAATTTTAATTTTCATTTGTGAGGGATTCCCTTTTCTAAATACTCATTTCAACTTCCAAATCTCCTAGGGTAGATATTTGCCTTCATTGTCCCTTACCCTCTTTTTTTTTTTTTTTCTTTTTTAAAGAGGGAGAGAAGTGGGGGTGGGGGGAAAGGGCGAGGGGAAGAGAGAGAATCTTAAGCAGGCTCTATGCTCCCAGCGTGGAGCCTGATGTGGGGCTCGATCTCACACCCCCGAGATCATGACCTGAGCTGAAATCAAGAGTTGGATGCTTAACTGACTGAGCCACCCAGGCACCACCCTTTCCTCTCTTAATGGATTAGGCATTTACTTACATCCAGAGTGGTAGTTTCCAGTAAACACTGGTGCATGAATGTGGCACTCTAAAGAAGGTGACCTAAAGATACAGAACTTTATCTAATTATTGAATGCTACATTTCAGGATTTTGCTGTCATTTGTTGATATTTAAAAATATTTAATAATTACTTTTTGAGTATAATGTGTCACGCAGTATGCAGTTTTACATAATTAATCCTCAGAACCATCATATGAGGCAGTCTATTTTTATTCTATTTTACAGATGAGGAAATTGAGACCTAGAGAGGTTAAGTAACAACAAGTGTCAGAGTCAAGATTGTAACCCAGATCTGTTAGGTACCCAAATTTCTGTCCTCAAGCCCTTTCATGGAAATCACAGATGGAGCTAATCTATTTGCCTTTTAACCGTGCAGTAATTTCCAAAAGACATTATCCCCCTTTAAAACACTTACTGACAGGTGCTCTGAGACATCAAAGGAAGAAGTTAATTATTAGCATGAGTAGAAAAGAAGCAGATCTTTTTGCTAGGATGATAACTGATTTCAGGGGACATACCAATGGAGACATATTGAAATCTTTTCCAGGAAAATTAGTAAAATTATCAAAGGAAAACTGTTTTAAAGATGGCATTTAATATTCATCTTAATCCTATATGAATATGAACATAATTAACTTTAATAGTAGAATTGCCTTTTACTTTGTAAAATCATAGTATTTTATATATTTTGTGAAATTTGTATTCAGAAGCTAAATACCATTTCATTTTTGTCCAGATTTAAAAGAAATTTGAATGAATCAATGAACTGATAATTTTCTACTCTGTTCCTTAATGTTGTTTCAGATGTTCATTCAGTTCATTTAGAATTTGAATATCTAACATGTGCCAGGCTCTATGAGAAGTGTTGAGAAATTAAGTTATACTGCTAAAGGGAGGAGATCCCTGTCTAGTTAGAAAGTGCTATGGAAATGCCAATTACAAAAGTAGTTACTTATATAAGAGATAAGAGAAGAATCTGGAAATCCTGTAAATAGTAGGTGACATTTGAAATGGGTTTTGAACTATATATAGTGTTGTGATGATTATGGTGCAGGTGAACATTTTTTCGGGTGATTGCAATTGTGGGAAACAGTACTAACAAAGACAAGGCACTGGGGGAAAATATGCGGAATGTTTAATATGTTGTAGGTGTTAAAGTAAGATTAGTTTTATAGGCAGGACAGGGGAAAGTGTTCATATTTGGGTCTCTAAAGGAAGGTTGGAATCAGGATAAGACTTCTGAGTGTCATGCTAAGGAATTTGTATGTTTCTAGGTAATGGGGATTATAGCATGGGATTTCAGCAAATGTGAAATGTGATCAAATTTTGGGGTCTTGTATTTTTTTTAATTTTGAGAAATTAAGAAAAATACAGAATACCAAAAAGAGTGATAACATGTATATGCCCATTACACGTTGACAGTTGTTTAACATTTTGTTAAATTTGCTTCTTTTTGAATTAATAAACAAATAAACTTTAAGTCTCTTGTCTTGCTCCCCATGTCATTCCCACTGTCTCCTAGAAACAACTACTATGCTGACCTAAAATGCTTTAAAAATTAAAAAGAAAACTTTAACATACATAATAGATACCACGAACAATATAGTATTGTTTAGTTTGTAGTTTTATATATAGTTTATATCTGATGTCATAATGTTAATATCTGTTCTAACAAAGTATTTATCAGCATACAATTTGCACTTTTCCTTTTTTTAACAAAAGATTTTTTTTATTTGACAGAGAGAGAGCACAAGCAGGGGGATCGGCAGGCAGAGGGAGAGCGAGAAGCAGGCTCCATGTGGAGCAGGGAGCCCCATGCAGGGCTCGATCCAAGGATCTCAGGATCATGACCTGAGCTGAAGTAGGACGCTTAACTGACTGAAGCACCCAGGCGCCCCTGCATTTTTACATTTGAGTTGTTTTTTTTTTTCCTCTAAAGATTTTATTTATTACTTTGACAGAGAAAGAGAGAGAGAGCACAAGCAGGAGGAGTGGCAGGCAGAGGGAGAGAGAGAAGCAGGCAGAGGGAGAAGGGGAAGCAGGCTTCCCGCGGAGCAGGGAGCCCGATGCACAGCTCCATCCCAGGACCCTGGGATCATGACCTGAGCTGAGGGAGGACGCTTAACAGACTGAGCCACCCAGGCTCCCTTAAGTTGTTTTTGACATCCAGCCGTAATGAATATGTAATTCATTCTTTGTAACTGTTAGTATTCTATATAGGTATATATCTCCTGTTTATCCATTCCTTACTTACTGGAGGACACTTGTATTGCTTCCAGTGTTTTACTGTTATAGGCAGTGTTGCTGTAAAATCCTTGTGTAAGTCTCCTGCGCTTATCTGTAAGAATTCTCTAGGATCTATACCTAGAAGTAATTAAGATATGTATATTTTCAAATTTTTACTACATCATGCCAAATTGCTCTTCATGAGTAATTGAAATCATGGTTTGCAAGTTTATCTTGATAGATTGTCAACTCTTTTGAGGGCAGGGAGTATCTAGTATTCTTTTATCCATTCCCCCTCATCATGCACATAATAGACTTTCAATAAATGTTGGTTTAGTGACAGATGGATTACTACTGAATTGAACATACTTTTAAAATGTATTTTTTCAAGTATTTTGGGAATATGCTTTAAAAAGAAGATGGATTTAAGTATATAAATAAAAGCTTGAAAAATAGCTTAAAGATTTCAGAGTCAATAGTTTTCTGACTTCTCACATAAGTAAATTTCTTTGATCTAGATACTATATTAGTGATACCATTCTTTATATATCAAATGTATCCAGCCAAAGTCATTAATATACTAAAGGAGTATTTTCTAGGATGGTTTCTTTTAACAACATGCAATTCTGAGCCACTAGAATATAATTTATATTCTTGTCAGAATTACATGGACTTGTACATTCTGACTGTTAATAAAATTAGTTTTATTTTGTTGAATGGTATTTGAAAGACCCACTTTAACTAAAAGCAAAAGTTATTTGGCAGACAAATAATTTGAAAAACAAAGTTAAAATGTTATTTGGCAGATATTTCAATCTGAAGAATAAGTATGTTTTTACTCATTATATATTCTTTACTAGAGCTTACCCTATTTCTTTTTAATCTATTGTTATCTTTTTCCTGTGGGTATCCTTTCTTTTATGTTTTTTTTTTTTAAAGATTTTTATTTATTTATTTGTCAGAAAGAGAGAGCACAAGCAGGGGGAGCAGCAGAGGGAGAGGGAGAAGCAGGCTCCTCACTGAGCAAGGAGCCCGATGTGGGACTCGATCCCAGGACCCTGGGATCATGACCTGAGCTGAAGGCAGACGCTTAACGACTGAGCCACCCAGGTGTCCCTCTTTTATGTTTTTTAAAATTACTTTCTCTTTTTAAAAAAATCATAAAAATTTTATTGAGTTTTTTATTTTAATTCCACTATAGTTGATATACAATGTTATATTAGTTTGAGGTGTACAATGAGGTGATTCAACAATTCTATACATTACTTAGTGTAATCAAAAGTATACTCCTCTGGGTATCTTTATCAGGTATTTTGGTAAGAACATAAATGAATTGTATTCCATCATTTGAAAGGCATAGAAAACCATAAAGAGTGTGATCCCAGGGCCTGGGATCGAGCCCGGCATTGGGCTCCCTGCTCCGCGGGAAGCCTGCTTCTCCCTCTCCCCCTCCCCCTGCTTGAGTTCCCTCTCTCGCTGTGTCTCTCTCTGTCAAATAAATAAATAAATAAAATCTTAAAAAAAAAAGAGTGTGTGTGTGTGTGTGTGTATGTATTTTGTGTGTGGTGTGTGTACTTTTTCTTTCCCTGTGTACCAGTGTGGCATGGAGGACAGGCAGTGAGTTTGGATAATATCCAAAGAGTTTTTATTCAAAATGCAGTAATTTTTTGCCCAGCATATTTACTTGCCTAATTGTATTAGTTTAGTAAAATTAAAATTAGTTCACAAACTTGGGACTTATCAAGTGATGATAGGAGTTGCTCAAATGCAAATAGCATCTCAGGAGGAAGCTAACCTATTATTAAAAGTTCCAATACAGATATTCCAGTGTTGACAATGCAGAATTTATTATGGTTAAAAATGGGAGACTCCAAATGGTATTTACATAGTCTTTAAAAAATTTTTTTTCTGGATGAAATTCTAGATTACTAAAAATATCCAGCTTGTTTTGGGTTTAAAATTTATAGTTGGTAGGTTATTTCTAGTGTTGCAATTCTTTTGCTGGTGTTATTTTCCACTTACATATTCTTTACTTTAGATATTATTTTTTTAAAAAAAGATGTAATTTTTGTTTACTTTCTTTTAGCACCTCATGTTTAAAAAATCAAAGATTTGGAGCAAATCAAATTATCTCTCAGATATAAGTGTGAAAGTGCCCTAGGGTTTGTGCTCAAGTGTTGGTAACAGGAGATAGTGGATTGAGATAAAGAGCCTAGTCATTAGACTTAACAAATAGAAATTTTATAGCATTGGATGCATTGGGATCCTGGGAGTGCATTAAGCCTGTCATTTATGAGCACATGTTCTTCAACTACCTTTCTAGACTGTCAGTCAACAAGTAAGATGTATTGTTTGGATCTAGAGAGAAGTTTTGGCTTGCGTTTTTATTTTTCCACAGTAACGAAGTGCTAAGGTCTTAGGATATCCGAGACTTAGTCCCATTTATTATTTTAGTGGTTAAGCTTAAGGGGGAAAGAATTAGTGGGTTCAGTTTTATTTTTTGTTTGTATTTTTAGATTTACCTTTCTGAATATCATTTACAAACTGTAGTTGAATTTGGCTACCAGGTGATAGGATGCTTTTCTAGCATTTTTTTTACAGTTATTATCAAAAAGATAAGTTGTCATAAAAGTGCTATGCCACTTGGGCTTTCAGCAGTGATCCTGTCTTCAGGCAAAAGGTCTGCAGATTGTGCTCCTGTCTAGGTAATTTGTGTGGTAAGTACTGTTCGTATTCCTGCTACCAGACTTTGCCCATTCTTATTACTGAGGTTGTCTTCCTTTGCTGTCTTTCTTGAAGTTCTTGTTAAAAGTCTAAACATGAAGTTGCCTGCTGGGCAGTAGAAGGATGAATCGTCATGAGAGTATTGGGGTAAATTCTTTTCCTTGGACTGTACCTTCTGGTTTTTAGTAGTTGAGAATTTGAAAAGCCAGATGAAGGTTGTCCAATTTGGTATGTACTTACTTTTTAAACTCTCTTATTGCATCTTATTTGTGTAGCCACATCAAATTTAGATCACAGAAAATATCAATATAGTATTTTTCTTTAGTAGCTACTGTACTTCACTATTTTGGGTTTCTAAAATATGATAGAAGTGGATTACTTCAGGGGAGTTCTTGGCGATAGAAAATTTACAGTGTCTATTACCAGGTTTTCATGGACTGTTTTTGATTTAAGCATAAAATCTAGATCTTTATCATTCACTTTAATACGGTATATAAATGGATATATTGAGAATGTGTAATTCAAAGAAAAGTAGTTATAAATCAGAGTCTTTCTAGTTGAACTACATTTGGGTGATTATTTTACTTTTACTGAGTATATCTTTGAGAAAATAAAGAGGAAGTAGTTTATTTATGTTCATTATTGCTTAAATGCCTATCTGAATGCATACAGATTGTAAAATTATTTGCATGATGTTATTTTAGCTTTTTATTTTGACTCATCTGAGAACATGGTAGAATTAGGTTAAGTTTTGATTTGTAGATTCTGTGAATGGGGAGTCAAAATATATTTCCAGTCTTCTTACTAGGTTAATGTTAACTTTAAATATTTGAATATTACCTTGAGTAGTTTGATATTTCATATGTGTTAAGGCGTTGCAGGACATAATTTTGTGCACATGTACATGCACCTCTACTGTTGATGTATTAATAAGTATTTTTCTCATTATATATAATTGTGGGCAGTTCTATTATGTGATCTAGTATATATTCCATAAATTACAGTTGTTTTAAGCTTATGAGTAAAGAACTTAATGCAAAACAGTGTGAAAGGTAAAGACATATATTCTACTGAATTCAGTCATGACCTAAGACATTTCCAAAGATTGACCTTTTATTTTTCACATCCACAATCCAGGAATGCTCTTGATAAAATACTATTTTTATCATTTCAGAAATCTGAAATGGCTAACTTCAAGGAATTTTCCAGTTACTAATCGCTCTTCTCATTACATTCTTGTCTATTTACTCTTCATTTTTTATCGTCTTTCTTCTAATAAATGTTTAATACGTTCAAGCTCAGTTAAATATTATTTTTTGTCAAACTTTAAGAATTCTACCACATTTATTACTTTCCCTTATACTATCAGCTTTTCCTGTATTTTATAATTTCTTATTAATCCATTGATACCTTGTTGTAGGTTTCAAGGCCTTAGTTTAATCATGTAATCTCCTTGTAAATGGGAATGATAATGTCTTTTTTTCAACATGTAGTTAGTATCTGACCATATCTGTCAGTGTTTTATCTAAGTAGATTTTAGGAGTTCTTAAAAATTAAAGATCTTCTACATAAAAATCGTAAAGTTTTTGAAAAGGACTATTCATGAAAATGAACCATTCTATACTCAAGTCCTTTTGATTTGGTTCTGGAAAAATTACTTTTGTGACAAGGAAGAAAGCTGTTAAAAATTAGCATTTTTAATGAGAAACATGTCAGTAACTTTTTTAAAAAAGCTTTTATTTATTTATTTGACAGTGCGAGAGAGTGCAAGCGCACAAGCAGTGGGAGAGGCAGAGGGAGAGGGAGAAGCAGGCTCCCCGCTGAGTAGGGAACCCGATGTGGGGTTCGATCCTAGGACCCTGGGATCATGACCTGAGCTGAAGGCAACTGCTTAACCAACTGAGCCACCTAGGCGTCCCCACATGTCAGAAACTTTAAAGATGATTGTTTATACTTTGGTATGTATATATAGTGTAGCTTTTAGTACATACGATTCAGTTTTTATTAGCAACTGAATTGGTGAAATGCGCTTTATTCTGTAGCAGTGTCAAATGATTCTTCACTAGTGTTCATACCAGAAGAATGTCAGTGATAGCTTGAGAAAGCAAAATCCCAAAGAAGTCTGAACTCTTCAAGAATTAAGTAGTTTTCAGGAAATGATTTCTTAAAAGTGAACATTGAAACCTGTGTCTTTAAAATTTTTTTATTGCTAATTTCATTTCTTAGTTTACATCCCATTGAGGATATTTGACCTTAGTGCTTCCACCATGCATTTTTTCCCTGCTTTCTGACAGCTCTAACAAAAATCTCTCCAAGACTGCTTGGAATTGTGTTTTTTTTTTTTTTTTTTTTTCTTTTTTAAAACTTTAATCACTTGTTCTTGAGAAGATGAAAGTTATCAAGTTGCTTCTGTGGATGAGTTTGTTTAGAAGAGCTTGATTTTATTGTTGCAATTAGAAAGAGATAGATGAAATAAAATATTTGATAAATATCTTGGTTGCTTGGTACCAACAAAATGCACCAAGCAAATCTGGTATTAAACTTAGTTAGAATACTGATGTTGCATGGTTAGAGATTAATATACTATGCGTAAATGACACTGGCAAGTATTCTTTCAAAAATACTTTACGTAAAAGTCTTAGTTCTTAATTTCATAAACTGATTCCATTTATATTATTATCTTTTTGTTCTTTAAAATGTCCTGATGGTTTTATAGAGTCAAAAACTGGGGAAAGAATAACCAAAAAGAAGCATAAATAAGCATCTTACTAGGATAATGCAGTTTGTATCTTCCTTTTCTTGGAGATTGAAGTGGCATTTGGAAAACTTAAGGAAAAAAAAAATTAGGCAAGTATTTGGTCAACCAACTGTATTTTAACCTTGGATTAAATTGTGATTTTTCAATCGAGAAGTGATATCTTTTTCCAGTATGCCTAGATGGCTTTCGGCTGTAAAGTTAGTCCAAGCATATAGGAGTCATCTCTGTTTCATATATTAAAGTGTATTTAAACCAGTCATATTTTCTAATTTTCTTTACATTATGATATTTTTTGATTACAGAGTCAGAGTCAAGAAGTTTTTTTTTTTTTTTTTTAAGAAGACTATACTTGTGCAGACTGATCAGTATAAGAATAGGAGATATTTCATGTATAATCTTTTCCATAGTGGTAAATCATTTTCACTCCAGTGTATGCATTTGTCTAGTGTCACAGGTTAATTCTTTAAATGTTTGTGCCTTTCTCTTTTCTTTCTATTAAAGCATACCTTTCTCCAGCTGTTGTAGAAACTAACTTCTTTCAATTATTATAATCAACTTATAATCACCTTAATGCTTACCTCCCATCTTTGAGATTCTGTATTTACACATGTCTAAGATTAATTATTTATTTATTTTATGCATTATAATATTAAAGATGCATTAGATTTGCTTGCATATGTTATTGATCATGCACTTTCTTCTTCTTACCTTACTTTTAATAAAAAGTTAAGAAAAGTCCTGTTTCTTAAAAAAAAATGATGATGACTTGGCCTTGAAAGTGATCTTAATGGCTTCCAAACTTGCTTCCTATAAATCCCTTTATTGCATGCTTAATAATGAGCTATCCATCCTTTTGCATGTGTGTGGAGAAGGTTATTTATTGATGAATACTCAAGAACTCATGCAATATTTTGATGACAGTTGAAAAATTACTAATAGAATGGTGCCCAAATGATACTTGACCAGATTTTTCTTCTTTCTAGCATTTAGAATTATTAATGTCCTTTTTTAAAAAAAAAGATTACATAAACTTAGCACACGATTTAGACATGACTAGGGAAACTTATTCTAACACCAGATTAATATGAGAATCTAATTTAACAATGGAAATGATTGCTTCTTGTGAATATGTGCATTGTTTTAGGAGATCTTTACATTTTTAGGGGGTGTATGACAATATCCACTAAATCATGGTCCCCGTAAAACTTTTGTGGTTTCATTTACTATTAACATGCTCATTGACAGCTGGCCTTTAGTAATCTCACACTATGGGTTTGAGACTTTTTCCTTAAAGCTTTATAGTTGAATTACAATACATTGTGTCCTTTGTTTTCTCCTGGAAAAGGATTTAAACAAACTTTCTATTGCACTTGTTGAATATGTATTTCATAGTAACCACCATGAAGTTTGCAGCATTTAAGAAGATGAAGAGGCAAAGATAAAAGATACACATTCAAGAATGCTTGGTTTCACAGTTGCTGCATAATCCTTTCTGCTGTCATTGGTACCCTAACCCTGTACCTACCAGAACAAAAGAAACTGAATTGGAAATTGTGGGAGCTGGGGAACATTCAGTTGGCAGCCCATCGCATGGCCCATAGGCGTTGTCAGGTCTCAGTTTGATGCCCTTTATTCTTTCTGACAGATGTGAGGTAGGGTCTATGAGGGGGAAGTCATTACTAGAGAGAGGGCAGTGTCAGATCAAAAGTAACCAGTGATCAAACAAGGTAAAGGGCTGTGGAAAATAGGCTCTCTTTCTGGCCTCAACACCTGCCTGATCACTGAAGGGAATAGTCCTTATGTGTCAGGGAAAGTTGATTTTCTTTGATGTACAGTGAATTAGGAGTCAGAATGGAAGCTTAACTGGAGTACAGAAGATTTTTACTTCCTAGTTCTTGGGCAATATGGGTGTTTAAATTTTTTACTTTAATTATCTAGAAGTTATAGAAGTCATTCTCTGTTGAATAAAATATTAAAGTTTTCCCATATTAACTTTATTAATACTATATATTTAGAGGTAGTACTAATAAACAAGTTTTAGTACAGTATTGAACAGGCTTTAGAAGTCACCAAACTCTTCTTTCAAGCATCAAGCTTTAATCAGAGCATTTGTATAATTATAATAGTGAATACAAAGTGGAGAGTGCTAAGCTTGGCACATAGTAGGTCACTGCATGATAAAATTTTGGAAGTTACCTCGCTAAGTAATTTCAATAAGTTTGAATTAACTCTTTCTCTGTAAGTGCTTATTGTTATATTTTCTCTTAAGGTAACCCTTTCTAATCAAGTCAGTTGAAAGAAAATGTAAAGAGAATCTCATTGAGGTTTTGTATGTATGGTTCTTTTTCTATGCCCTTTCATCTTTAGACAGCATATGACTAATCCAGAAGAAGGATGCTATTTTTATCTTTCATTAGCTTGCTGTGTTGATAAATTGACAATTGAGACATATTTCTAAAAATTTCAATTATGTTTTCTTTTACATTAATAGCAAAGATTTAATCTCTACTAGTTTTCATTGTCTTAACTTTCAGTTTTTTAAATACTGCTGAATTTCATTCATTTTATAAGTAGTTAAGTCATTTTGTCCTCAAATTCTAGAAATAAGATTTTTTTTAGAATTACTGATTTTTGAGTAAGAAGAATAAAGAGTCTTAGTGCCTCAGCCTTTTAAAAGTGATTTTTAATCTAATAATTTGTCTGACTGTACATCTTTTCATGAACTCTTATATTTGTTTTTGATACTCTTAGATAACCTAAATCTTTCTCCTTTATACATTTAGAGTTATAAAAGAATATAAAATATAATATATAGTATGTTGTATTACCTTCGTATTAAATTAATATTTGGCTTCTAGACTACTCTTAGCTATAAATATATTTTATGCTTGAGAAATTTCAGAATAATATATTTGAGCATACTCCTAACTACTGATATTTCTGATTTGGCTTTTAAACAAACTTTGCTTATAAATTATCATAAATATGTTTAAGTTTTTTTAAAGGAATTTGACTTAGGAGTTCTTTTTATTTTTTTTAATAAGATGTATTATAATTTTTTATTTTATTTTATTTGGAATAAAATGTCTTATAAGTTAAGATTCTGTATCTAGTCCTGAAGCTTTTTGAAATTTAACAAGTTTTAGTACAGATGCATCACACATTTAAATACAATTAGACTCATTTTTTTACTTTTTTTAAAATTATGTAAGTTTTAGGTGTACAGCAGTATAACATTTTTAACATGTTTGCCCTGAACAGCCTCCGAAGGACTGCAAATTGAAACCAATATGATAATGTTACTCTGAGTTAGGGAGGAGAATAATTTTGGTTGGAGACTTGGTTCTTGAGAACATTTCTCCAGTCTCCCCTTCATTCTGAATATTTGCAAAAAGGATTTGAGTGTGCTGATATTTTAATACTATTAAGAAGAAACATTTATGAAAAGTAAATTTCTTTAAGTAAGTGTCAGTTGTTTTTTCAAAAGGGACCTCAGCAACATAAAATTTTACTAGTCATAATCTTTGGTTTATGGCATACTATCATAATTGGTCCATGAGTGATCTTATTTTCTTATAAAAGTTAATTTATCTAAAAATTATTTAACATTTACTCAAGAACCTCCTGTCTTAAAGTAAGAACTAGTGTATTGCCAGTAACTTTCATTTACCCATGTATTCCTCCCTTTTCTCATCTCTGACTCCCCTTTACAGGTAACTAGAAGTAACCACTATCCTGAATTTTATGTTTATCATTTTTCCCATTTTGTTACATATGTATATATGCCTGAACAATAAATAGTTCAGTTTTTACTTGTTTTTAATCAAGTAAATTTCTGAAGAGGTCATTGATGAACTGGTAAAAACAGTGCTTTCTCAAATATTTTAATGTATTATTTAAGAGTAATCTAATTTAGTCAGTTAATATAAGGAAATACCTTTCTGAACTTAAACCTGATATTATTTACATTCAATTTGTGATATAGTCTCTGCTGTATTTTCATGTTATTTTAGATATTTTGATTAAATGTATAATATCTATATGTTGGTCCCTTACAGTTTGCATCTTTCATTTATAAATGATACTTATAAAGAAGTCTTTTCTTAGTTTTGATTTATAGCAGTTGTAGCAATTTCTGTGACCTGATGTACAGGTTTGAAAAGTTCCTCTTCTAGGTGATAGAGGTAGTTGGTTAGGAATAGCTAAATAATTACCAGTTTGGTATGGAAGTAAGTGAATTTTAAGCTTACCAAATGACTTTATGTTTTACTTACCAGTTTATCAGTGTCATTAGTAATATAATAAATCCAACCATTGCCATTTTTCATAGGGATAAAGTGATTGAGCTAAATTTCTCTGATTGCTAGATATACTATTGATTTAAAAACAGCTTTTGGGGGCGAGAAAAATTGTATTAACTATTTATATTGATTTTTAAGACTTCCTGTGATTTCAGAGCTACTAATTGGCAGAAAAGCATCTTTTTCCCCCCCCAGTGTAGTTCGTTAGGTTGGTTTGTAAGTAAGTATTGGTCTGATATACAAGTTTTGGTGAAATCAAATCAAACAGCAAATTTGCTTGACTACAGGTGGATTTTTCTCAAGTTTCTATTTTTTAATATGTAGTCCTTGTAAAATAAAAATATTCATATTACCTTCATGTTTTTGGTAATCCTTTGGAAATATGGTTGATTATACCTAAGAATACTCAGTATTCAGAATGGCTAATGATTTGCAAATATATTGAGTGAGCTCATTAATATCATTGGAGAGCAAATTAGCACATTTCAACTTTGATTACAACAGATTTTTTTCCCTCTTGAGCAAGTTATGATCAATCCCATTTACAAGAATGTAGGATATACGTTTAATTTTTGTACCAGTATTCATTTTTAGGAGATTTTTCAATCCAACTGGAAAGCTCATGCATATTTGTGTGTGTGTGTGTGTATGCATACATACATATATTTGTATAAGTATATATTTATAAGATAAGGTTGGTGAAGTGACTTCAGATTAATGTAATTGGAATTTAAAAGGGAGATCATTTTTTTCCCTTCTTTATACTGATGAACTATGCTTTTCTTGCTCTATAAAGGAGTCCAAGAGGTTCATTTAGTGAGTGTTGATTCATCTTTTCTCTCCAAAATATATCTTGGTGAGATTGCTTATAAAGGATAAATGCATTGGCAAAAAGCATTTAGGGTTGTCGTTTGAGAAGCTACACATAGTTCATTCCATTGAGGTTTATTCAGTGTTTTGTAATGTGAGGTACACCTGAAGAAGCAAAACAGTGTGCCCTTGCATGCTTTTTAAAAGAAACATCACATAGTTTTCTAAACATATAATGGTATTGTTCCTTGTTTTTTCTCAATGTAGACCAGTCACTTGGATGATTTAATGGAAGAAAGTTATCACATGGTTTATAGCAGTCATTAAATACATTGATTTATGATATTTGGGAGAATAGAAGCTAACCTTACAGGTAGAGATTGAAGGTGGAGTGACATTTTATGCCCTAGAAAATGATATGAAAGCTTGGAAATAAATGATGCTGTAGTTTCAGTTGGTATAATTCTGTAAAATATATTCTCTTTGGTTTCTTTATGGTTAGTAGCTACATGGATCAATTAAATTTTTTTATAAGCCCTTGGGGCACCTGGGTGCCTCAGTCAGTTAAGTGTCTGCCTTCAGCTTGGGTCATGATCTCAGGGTCCTGGGATCGAGCCCTGCATCGCGTTCCCTGCTCAGTGAGGAGTCTGCTTCTCCCTCTCCCTCTGCTCCTCCCCCTGCTTGTGCTCTCTCCCTTTCACTCACTCACTCTCTCAAATAAATTTAAAAAACTTTAAAAAAATAATTTTTTTAAGCCCAATATCATACTATTCACTCATTTATTTTTAAGCATTTCTTGAGTACTAATTATAATACACAGCACTGTCCTTCTAGACCCATTTTTGGGGGGTCATGCCAGCCCATTTTATAGTAACTTTTAAGTAATATGAGAAATTTCTTTGTGTCTTGTATTTACCTTGAAAGAACCTGCTGCAGAGGAAAGTAATACCCCTTGTCAAAGCCATTGCTCCAGGGCCTGTACTCTTAACCTTTCATATGTTGAATATTACATTTTAAGACTAAGAATTTGAAAATTATGGCATCTAGATAATATTTTATTTGCTAATAATCATAACCCTTGTTTTTTATCTTACCTAATTAAGATGAAATATTTTGAAGGTTAAAATTAAAGGAGCTTTTATTATATAGTATAAAACGTGTATTCATTACAATGGCTTGTTCTGCTAGTTTTTTTTTTAAGATTTTATTTCTTTATTCGACAGAGAGAGAGCACAAGCAGGGGGAGCTGCAGGCAGAGGGAGAGGGAGAAGCAGATTCCTCGCTGAGCAGGGAGCCCGATGTAGGGCTCGATCCCAGAACCCTGGGATCACAACCTGAGCCGAAGGCAGACGATTGACTGAGCTACCCAGGTGCCCCTCTGTTAGTTTTTTTAATTTAAAAATTTATTTTTTATTTTATTCATTTTTAAGATTTATTTCTTTCAGACAGAGAGAGCAAGAGAGAGAGAGCATGGGGGGGAGGGGCAGAGGGAGAAGCAGACTCCCCGCTGAGCAGGGATCCCGCTGTGGGACTCTATCCCAGGATCCTGGGATCATGACCTGAGCTGAAGGCAGATGCTTAACTGACTGAGCCACCCAGGCACCCCTTTAAATTTTTTTTAAATTGAAGTTTTCTGTTAGTTGTTTAAAAAGATATTTTGCTTTAAAAAGATTTTATTTATTTATTTGAGCGAGAGAGATCATGAGCAAGGGGGAAGGGTAGAGGGAGAAGCAGACTCCCTGCTGAGCAGGGATTCCCACTATGGGACTCTATCCCAGGACCCTGGAATCATGACCTGAGCTGAAGATAGATGCTTAAAGGACTGAGCCACCCAGGTGCCCAGGATATTTTGCCTTTTTTTTTTTTTTGTTTAAGATTTTATTTATTTATTTGACAAATAGAGACACAGCGAGAGAGGGAACACAAACGGGGGAGTGGGAGAGGGAAAAGCAGGCTTCCCGCCGAGCAGGGAGCCTGACATGGGGCTCGATCCCAGGATGCTGGGATCATGACCTAAGCTGAAGGCAGACGCTTAATGACTGAGCCACCCAGGCGCCCCGATATTTTGCTTTTAAAGAAAAACTTGTTTCATTGAGCCACAGTAGTACTTGGATCATATAAGGGTTGCAATACTTAAAGAATTAAATATAATGACTTGAGTTTTGGCATTATTCCATTGAGTTAATATTTTAATTATTAGGATATTTATAAGGACATTGTTAACTATATCACATAGAACCCTCCCTTATGAGAACTTCCATTAAATATTCCCCTTGGTCATAGTACTAGGGAAAGCTAGGCTTCTGAGCAGTTGTTTTCCTTTATTATTTTATTACTGTGAATTTTATAAAAGACATTTTGGTTTCCTTTCCATCTCTACTGTGGCATCTTAGAAATCAAGAAACAAATTAGTAATTAGTAATTCATCTAGGGCAAAGCATTCAGGACTTCTGTCCTTTTTTTTATAGAGTAACTTTTATTTTTAACCCTTATTTTCCCTTGCCTCAGTTTTTATTTCTACCTTTTTTTCTTGTAGGGTTAAAGTTTCCATGAACTGCCTTAGTTCCTTTTTGGAAGAGGAGGGATATACCTGAATAACAGAATTACTTACCTAAGCACACTTTTCATGTTAACACTTACCTTCTTTGAATAGGCAGTTGTGGTATAATGGGAAAAGCTTTGGAGCTTGAATTAGGAAGATATAGGTTTAAATATTATCTGTATCCCTTAGTTGAGTAACCTTGAGCCAGTGTTTCTGAGGTGGTTTTCTTGTTTGTAGCATGTATAAAAATATTACCTTAGGTAGCTTATGTACAAGTAGTAGTCTCATGTTAATGATCAATAAGATTTTTCCTGTAGTCATTTATCTGTCAAGTTATTGTTAAATATTAAAAGCTGACCATAATTTAAAAAATATTTGGGGGGCTCCTGGGTGATGCAGTCAGTTAAGCATTGGAGTTTTGATCTCAGCTTAGGTCTTGATCTCAGGGTTGTGAGTTCAAGCCTCGCATTGGCTCCATGTTGGACGTGTAGCCTACTTAAAAAAAATAAAACAAAACAAAACATTTGGGAGGATTCTACAAAATACTGAGAAATAACCCTGTAACCCAGCAATTGCACTACTAGGTATTTACCCAAAGGATACAAATGTAGTGATCCGAAGGGGCACCTGCACCCCAATGTTTATAGCAGCAATGTCCACAAATAGCCAAAATATAGAAAGAGCCCAGATGTCCATCAACAGATGAATGGATAAAGAAGATGTGATACACACACACACACACACACACACACACACACACACACACACACACACAATGGAATATTACTCTGCCATCAAAAAAAGAAATCTTACATTTGCAACGACATGGATGGAACTAGAGGGTATTAGGCTAAGCAAAATAAGTCAGTAGGAGAAAGACAATTATCATTATTTCACTCATATTTGGAATTTAAGAAACAGAACAGGATCATAGGGGAAGGGAGGGAAAAATAAGACAAAATCAGAGATGGAAACAAGCCATAAGAGACTCTTAACTATAGGAAACAATCTGAGGGTGGCTGGAGGGGATGTGGGGGGATTGGGGTAACTGGGTGATGGGCATTATGGGCATTACATGATGTAATGAGCCCTGGGTGTTGTATGCAACTGATGAATCACTGAACTCTACCTCTGAAACAAATAAAACACTGGATGTTAATTAATTGAATTTAAATAAAATAATATTGAGAAATATAAGAAAAGAGGCCTAAATAACCCTTACTGTCATAAAACAATACATGTGCATGGTTGTGAAATTCTAATAATATAGAAAAGTAGAAAATGAAAAGTGAAAGTCTTTGCTAATCGTTCTGGTAATTATTTCCAAACAACTTAACTTTTAATGCATATACCAATATGTATGCATATATCATTATTTAAAAAAATTTATACTACATATTCTGTTCTACAATACTTCATTATTGCTGGATACTTAGGGTCTTTTTTTCCCCCATAACAAATGATAAAGCCGCAAATTTCAGGTTTTCTATTTTCCTATGGGCACCCCCCTTTTTAAGATTTTTATTTATTTGAAAGAGAGAGCATGCGATTTTGAGAGAGAGCAGGGGATAGAGGGAGAAGGAGAGAGAAACTCAAGCAGACTCTCCGCCGGGTATGGAGCCCGACTTGGGGGTCAGTCTCACGACCCTGAGATCATGACCTGAGCTGAAATCAAGATTCAGATGCTTAACCAACTGAGCCATCCAGGTGCCCCACTATGTGCCCTTTTTATGATATGTTGTTGTTAATTTTGATTAAACCAAGAAGAAGCATGTCTTCTCTACATATGGCTTTTAATTTCCATTCATAATGTTTTTGTGGTTTCTTTTAAATAGTGACTCTTTTCAGCTGCTGGAATTTTCTGAGACCATCAAATAGTTTAACACCTGGAGGCAGAGAGAAGAATAAAAACAAGGTGCTTTAAAAATAATTGATACTCTATACTCAGTCATGTCATTAAGGAATGTATTTTTCTTGCGAAAAGTAACATGCTTTCCTTTGGGCCAGGCCAAAGGGACACATTGTGACAGACCTCTTGAGGTTTACTCTTACCAAGAGTTTTGCAGAAAGGCAGCTTTTGTGCCAGACAGATATGGACTCCAATTCTAGCGTTACCAGTTTACGCGTTGTGGATTCCTTATTAAGCACTTAAATATTTTGGGAGATTGGATTCCCTTGTTTATAATTGGAGATGATACCATCTGTTTTGGTCACTGAGAAAATTAAATGGACTGAGATATAGTATATGTAAATTGCCCAACAAAGCATCTTGGCATCATGAAATAATAGTTTTTTTCATGTTAACTTCCCAACTGCCATATCCCTTCTCTTTCTTCATGACCAAAGGAATTGGGAAGGAAATCATTGCTAGAGCTTTGCTGGTGTGAATACTTTTGTTACTGAACAGCTTGGCAAGGAGGAGAGGTAACTGCTTTATGTATTTGAGAAGAGTTCAGTGAGCCTTTCATCTTGGGGTAAATTCTGCAAGAGTCATCTTTAACCATTAGTGTTTATTTTTTAAAACTCTACCTGTCCTTTTTACTGGTTTTGTATTTTGTATTCCTAGTAACTTATATACAATTGTTATTCTGGTTGATTTTTTTTTCTTGGGTTCCTATGATTTTCTTTGTCATGAATCCTCATTCTTAGAAGTTAAATTCTCTTACTATTTAATGGGAAATACTGAATTCATTAAGTTATGAGCTACATCATACCATCTATAATTCATTTGATTGCAAGTAACAGAAAACCTCGCTCAACTTGCTCAAGTAAGTTTATTGACTCATGACTGAACTGTGTAGAAGGAGTTCAGGCTTTCTGGTTGATTTGATTCAGTGTCTTTTACAGTTTATTTATGGAACTGGTTCTTTTGACTCTTACTGTCTGCTTTGCTGTCTTCAATCTCAGTTTGGATCCACTTATAGTTCAGAGATTATTGACAACAATTCCTAAGTACATTTTGTGTGTGTGTGATCATTAATTTCTTTTTATTGCTGAGAATGTTATACTCAATTTGATGTTTGGTACAAAATGTAAACATACAACAATTTATCCTTTCACCTGTTAATGGATATTTTGGTTGTTTCCAGTTTTTTAACTGTTGTACATAAAGCTGTTATGAACATTCATGAACAAGTCTTTGAATGGACAAAGGCTTTCATTTGTCTTTAGTAAATGCCTAGGATTGGTATAACTGGGTTATATAGTAAGGGTTTGTTTAAATTTTACCTTGTGAGAAACTACCAGAGTTCAACGAAGTGGTGTTCTGCTGTTTTATGCTCCTTCCAACAATGTTTGATAGCTCCTCACCAACAGGTGGTAATGTCAGACTTTTTAATTTTAGGTATTCTGATGGGTGTGTAGTGGTACCTTACTGTAATTTTCATTTGCTTTTCTGTGATGTCTGATGATGTTGAACACCTTTTTACGTACATTTTAGCCATTCCTGTCTCTTCTTTTGTGAAGTAGCTGTACAAATATTTTGCCCATCTTTTTTTTTGTTTACAAATTTGGTTTTATCGAGTTATAAGAGTTCTTTATATGTTTTGGATGCAAGTTACTGTATCAAATATATGCACTGTGATTACTTTTTGTCTGTCTTTTCATTTCCTTTCATTTTCTTTTGAAGAGCAGATTTTAATTTTGATGAAGTCAAATTTATCATTTTTCCCTCAGTGGTAAGTGCTTGGTGTCTTGTGTAAACTCTTTGCCTAGTGTCAGCTGTTTTTTCTCTATTATTGTGTACTGTGCTGTTCCACTAGGGTGTGAACTCAGTAGGAGTAGGGAGCTTCTCTGCCTTATTCACTGATGTATCCTCTGCCTAGAAGATTGCCAGGCACATGATAGCTGCTCTAAAGTAATTTTTGAATGAGTGAATTTTTTTGGTCTCATAAATTAAAAAATTTTAGCCATTATGTCTTACTCTCTTCTGTCTTCTGTATTTCACTCATGGTTAGACTGTCTTGTTTCCTTTAACTGATATCTTGCTTTTCTAGTCCAACTGCTAACTCTTTAGTCCTAGCCCCTTTGTTTTTGTGTGAATTGTGGTATCTCATTATGCTTGTCAGATGTCACCCTTTCCCCCTTGGGTTTACCTATAAATAAATTCCAAACAAATCAATAAGATATTTACTCTGTTTCTCAATGATAATACTTTCTTGCTAAAGAACCAATTAAAGCTCTATTATAGATGGAAAGTTGTAGAAGTTGCTATCTTAGTAATTCTCTTTCCCTTTGTTCTTATTTTTCATAGTTTTTCAAAACCTTTGTTTATTCTCTTTCCTGTAATACTGTCCCTTTCCCTCCTATCAAAATAAATCCCAGGTATTCTTAGGTCTTTTCGCTTCCTTTTAAGATCTGGTTTTTGCCTATCATCTTGCTGAGTATTGCTCAGTATTATATTTTTGTCTGTCTGTATTGTTTCTTCCTTGAGGTAACAGTTGATGCATTCTGGTTCTTTTGTAAGGTTTGATTACAAGGTGTTACTTTTTGGTTGATCACTCCTTTTCCTCTGTGACTGAATTTGATGGTGGCACTGAATGGGAAGGTAGAAGCTTTATATCAGTTTTTCACCTCTTTAAAAAATTATTTTATTTTTAGTTGTGGTAAAATACATATAAAATTTGCCGTCTTAACCATTTTTAAGTATGCAGATCACTAGTGTTAAATTAGTTCACATTGTTATGCAACCAATCTCTAGAATTCTTTTCATCTTGCAAAACCGAGACTTTATACCAATTAAACAACAAGGTTTATTCCTTCTCTCCCAAGCCCCAGGCAATCACCATTCTACTTTCTGTCTCTATGAACTTGATTCCTCTAGGTACCTCATATAAGTGGAATCATACAATATGTGCCTTCTTTCACTTACCATAATGTCCTCAGAGTTCATCCATGTTGTAGCATGTATAAGAATTTCTTTCCTTTATAAAGCTAATAATGGTTTATATACCTCATTATGTTTATCCATTCAATAATCAATGGACACTTGGGTTGCTCCCATGCTTTAATCATTGTGAGTAGTGCTTCTATGAATATGGATGTACAGATATCTTTTCAAGAGCCCTACTCTCAATTCTTTTGGGTATATAACCAGAAGTGGAATTGCTGGATCATATGGTAAATTCTATTTTTAATTTTTTGAGGAACTGCCATACTCTTTTCCGCAGTGGCTGCACCATTTTCATTTCCACCAACAGTGCAGAAGAGTACCAGTTTCCCTGCATTCTTGCCAACATTGTTATTTTTGATAGTAGCCATCCTAATGGGTGTGAAATGTCATCTTATTGTGATTTTGATTTGTATTTCCCTCATGATTAGTGATGTTAAGCTTCTTTTCATGTGCTTGTTGGCTACTTGTATATCTTTGGAGAAATGTCTATTCAAGTCCTTTGTCCACTTTTAAATTGGGTTATTTTGTTGCTGTTGTTGAGTTCTATGAGTTCCTTTATATATTCTGGATATTGACCCCTTATTAGATATATATATGGTTCACAAATACTTTCTCCCATTCTGTAGGTTGACTTTTCACTTTGTTGATCACATATTTCAATGCGCATTTTTAAATTTTGATATAGTTCAGTTTATCTCTTTTTACTTTCATTGCCTGTACTTTTGGTGTCACATCCAAGAATTATTGCTAAATCCATTGTCATGAAGTTTTTCCCCTACGTTTTTTTTTCAAAGAGTTAAAACTCTTTTTTATAGTTTTATTTCTATGTTTTAGGTCTTTGATCCATTTTGAGTTAATTTTTATATATGGTGTAAGGTAAGGGTCCAGCTTCATTTTTTTCACATGAATATCCAGTTTTCCCAGCACCATTGGTTAAATAGATTTCTCCATTGAATGGTCTTACCACCCTTGTTTTGAAAATCACTTAACTTATACATATGAGGATTTATTTCTGGGCTCTGTATTCTGTTCGTCTATATGTCTTTATGCCAGTATCACACTTTTGATCACTGTAGCTTTATAGTAAGTTTTGGAATCAGGAAGTGTGAGACCTTCAACTTTGTTCTTTTTCAAGATGGTTTTGACTATTCAGGGTTCCTTGAGATTTCTTATGCATTTTAAGATAGATTTTTTTTTTTAATTTCTGCAGAAAGTGCCATTGGGATTTTGATAGGGATTATTTAAATCTCTAGCTCAGTTTGGGTGGTAGTGACATTTTAACAGTATTGAATCTTTCAATCCATGAACATGGACTATCTTTCCATTTATTTATATATTTAATTTTTTTAAACAATATTTTGTAGTTTTCAGTATACAGGTCTTTGACCTCCTTGGTTAAGTTTATTTCTAAATAACTTACTCTTTTAGATGCTATTGTATGTGGATTGTTTTCTTATTTTGTTCATTGTTAGTGTAGAGAAATACAACTGATTTTTGTATGTTGGTTTTGTGTTCTGTAACTTTGCTGAATTCCTTTATTCGAACAGTTTTGGTGTAATCTTTAGGGTATTTTATATATAAGATCATATAATCTATGAACAGGGATAATTTTACTTCTACCTTTCCTATTTGGATGCTCCCCCCACCCCAGTTGCTCTGGTTGTGACTTCCACTATATTGAATAGAAGTGGCAGAAAATGGCATCCTTGCTTTGTTCCTTATCTTAGAAGAAAAGCTTTTACTCTTTCAACATTGAATGTGATGTTAGCTGTGGGCCCTTTCTATCAGCTTTTATTGAAAAGTACTAGTCACATTCATTGTAGAGTATACTTTTTCCTAGCTATAAATGAATCATGCTATATTGGCATTAAGTAAAGTTTTGGGGATTTGTCTTTTTTATTTTTGCAGGAGGCTTGCATACAGTAAGTTTCCAAGTAATATTTTTAATGACTATATAGGCGTTGGTATGGCCCTTGCTATTTCATTACTCTCTTTGGAAACATCTATTAAATAATTGATGGCAGTATTACAAATGATTTAAGACAGCTAAAGTAGTGGTTTTTCCTACTCACATCTAGCAAAGTCCGCACTTTTTGGAAAGGTTACTGGTTTGAAAGGTATTTACACAAAGTATTTACACATAGGATAGCATGCTAGTTACACAAAAGTTAAATTACTATGTGTATTGCACTTTTATTTTCTTTACCACAGATCTCTCATAACAGATGCATAATCTCTCTCTCATTTTTTACTCTTCTATAACTGATATAGTAGTTTATTATTTGGAGGTGGCATAATTCAGCACGTGATTGTTGGATACTTAGGTTATATCCACTCTTGCTATTACAAGAATTGTCAGGTCATTTACACATATATTATTTTGTACAAAATGTAAGTGTATTTGTCGAGAGATTTTGAGAGTGGGATTGTTAGGTCAGGGGGTACAGACACCTGTGATTTTGGTAGATATTGTCAGATTTTCCTCCTTAGGGGTTGTGTTGTTTTGTGTTCCTATAAGTAGTGGAAATGGATTTAGAGTGCTTGTTTCCCACAGCGTTGCCTGTAATGTGTTGTCAGTGTATTAGATTTTTGCCATTTTGATTGGCAAGAAATGGTATCTGACTTAGTTTTAATTTTTATTTCCTCCTTTATAAGTGTGACTGGGCATCTTTTCATACGTTTAAAAACCATTGGGATTTCCTTTTCTGTGATTATTCATTGATGGCTCATTTTGCTACCAAGTTGCTGATCTTTCTCTTATGTGTTCCTGAGCACTTTTTATTTATTCAAGATTCTAGTTTCATGTATGTGATTGGAGTTCTAAATATTTTTTCCCAGTTTGTCATTTGGCTGTAGCCCACTTTTGCCACATATAAGTTTTTTTGTTTGCTTTTTTTTTAATTTATCACCTTTTCCTTTTCTGGCCTCTGAAGTTTGTTATATAGTTAGAAAGGCAGAAGCAGCACTTTATGAATGGACTGGAATAGCCTCAGGTAATAAGAACATTAGCAACATGAATTGTACAACTTGTGTGGCAGAGACATTGGAACATTTTTAGGGCAATAGAATGCAGATGCACTTTTATATAATAGCATTCAACATCAGTCTGCGTTTCTGTGAATCAGAGGCATTTTTTTATGTGAAATAAGTGTGGAAAGGATGTGTACCCATTCTTTCAAATCTGCACCAATAAAAGACACACTTAATTTGGTCAGCATTTGGGAAGAAGCCTCTTTCTCCACTCTTCTGTCCTCAAAGAAGAAACAGAATGAATATTTTAAAACTTGTGAATATATCTGTGGTTGGAGTCACTTTGATAGCAATTTCTTACAATTCAGTGCCATACCAATTCAATAATTAAAGATTTTAACTGTGAGTATTGCTATAGAATTAAACATATAACACAACAAATGCATATATGCCATATGATAGGTAAGTAGTAGTAATAATATAATAATATTTTTATAAGCAACAATTGTAGGCAACATCAAAATTATTCTCATTAGATATGTTATTGAATACATACTCTTAGGACATCCCTGCTAGGTAAACTAGTTGGTCATCATTTATTTAATTTTAGATATTTGTCATAAAGCTTTGTTTGCAGATAGGCATTAAACTGTGCTTTTCCTTTAAATAAATTTGTATGATTGTTCTGAAATTAAAATCAGCATTCTCTGTAAATTGTTAAGAGTTAATCTGTTTTTAAAAACACTGAAAGTAGCCAACTCAAATATGGTATGTCAAAAATAAAGTTTTTAAAGGCTTTGGGAATTACTTTAGTTACTTGTTTTTTTTAGTTGCAAAATCTGGGGTTTTCATTTTTGAATAATCAAGCAATTACATATTTAGTAATTGATACTCTTATTAGTTGGAGCAAAAATGTGTGGGAAGCAGAAAACAGTTTAGCCTTCCCTCAGATGTTTAAATAAAAGTGATTAAATAAAATTCAAAATTGTCAAGACATTTAGAGTCCTAGCTTATAAAGATTTTATTTGAAACATTTTTGTGTTCAATAAACTTGTGAAAAGAGATTGAATTGTTATAGCCCAATTATGTTTTTAGTTCTCTTTTCTAGACAAGAGAGAGGACACCAAAAAAATTTTTGGATGCTTTCCAAGAGCTCTATGTGTGTGCACGAGAAGTTATAATCACTTGATTCGAGTCTGAGTTTTATTGGACAGGCTTGTCTGGTGGGTTAAACCCCTCATCCTCTCCCCAGTGATAACTGGCTTGTTTTTCTTCCCTTAAAAATAGTAAGAATTTGTTTCTTATAGCTATCACAGACCTAGTGTGACATAGGTCACTTTGACTTCATATGCTGCTGGCTTAAAGAAAGAATGAAATATGAAAAGACAAAAATAAAGAAGGGCATAAAAGAGAAGGTAAGGAAAGGAATAATGTTCAAGGTAAAGGAATAGGAGAACACTAAGGATTAAAAATGATGAAATAAGTTGAAAGTTAAGAGATAAGTATATAGTGCTAAATGAAGAAAGATCTCATTATCATCTTAGAAAATGCTTTTTCAGCTAAGAGAATGGATTTTTTTAAAAAGAATATAATATCAAAATTGAGTGTTTTTTATGATGTATAAATAATATTCAAGGCCAATAGATCACTTTTGGATCTTAGGAAACAATTTTAGGTCATGTTTGATAAACTTATTTTTTGCTGCACACATTTCAGACACACTTATTTGAGGAACAATATTGCTGTTCACTTTTTGGTGGTGTCTAGCCTAGATTCTAGAGGTAATTATTCTACTTTGTGTGGTAATAGTTACACATTTACAAATAACTAATTTAAAAAGTGAAAGTTATCAAAAACTTTAAATTATATTGTTTTTCTGAGAGAGAATTTTATCCAACTAAAATAATTAATTTTCAATTATTGATTTTTGTCTATTTAAAATATATTCTTAGGGGTGTTTGTAAGTATTTTCAAAATTATTTTGCATATAAGAAATACTAATTTAATGCTGCTATGAAAACACTGAAATCTTATTTCAAATGTCTTATAAGTAAATTCTGTTGAAAAAAATTAAGTAATTCACGTTGTCTCATTGTTAATACTTTTTGCATTGCAGTACACAGTTAAAATTCATTAGATACAACCTTCCCATAATGGCGGTTGTTTGTTCTAATCAAATTGGGAATGCTTTTATCCAAGAAATATGATGCTTAATTTTGTTTTACTGTAGGAGTAATGCAACATTGATAATTTTCCTATCTAGGAAAATTTCATAGAAAGTACATATTAATGTATTTAAAAATGTCTTAATGGGAATGATGTTTTTTTCCCTCTGTTACTATCTCTCCCCATTCTGCACTTAGAATGATCAGTTTCAAGAATAGGATTGGTTATGTATTTTAACACTATTATGTAGAAGAAAAATTTAAGTAGAATGGCTTATTTAAAATACTTGCTTTGTTGTCCATATGTGTAGAATAAAACCATTGGAAGGCAGCACTGTTTGTTGCCACCTTGTGTCTTTTAGGGGGAGTAGACGAAGCAGAATGTTCCAGCTGTGTCAAATCAAGCATAGTCAGTCATGGTTGGGTTTGGCCTTGTTTTGGGGATGTGCTATAACTTATTTTTTAAATGAATATTTAATTTCTTTTGTGATTTTCAAAACAGTAATGTTAAAAACCTTTTAATAATTAATTGCAGTTGTCCTATCATAAATATAATGGATGTTAGGCAGTTGTTTTCATAACCATTACTTGTTTGGCTTATGATTTTAATGCTGTGGATGGGAATGTTAAACATTTCACTCTGAGAGGAGTTGTATTATATCTTTACCTTGTGTGCTGTTGACATGTACTCCAATTCTAAGTCTCACAAGCCTGTAATATTGGGCTACTGTTTTCTGTTTATGATTGCATACAATACCCAGAAGAGCTGAATTAAATACAGTTTTGATGAGGAAGACCTAAAATAAAACCTATTTGAAAATATCATATACAAATAGTAAAAGATACTAAATGCTATCAGTCTTTAAAACCAGTTTTCACTTCTTGCTTCAGAAATTTCAGGGCCTCTTTGCATGTTGGTTATTGAGGAACACTTTTCTATATACTTTTTTTTTGTTTTAAGCAATATTGGATTATTTGGGATTTATTTAAAAATAAAAATAGAAATAAAAATGATTGCAAAAATATTAACACATAGCACCATGTAAGGTGTATAACAGATTAGTAAATACTTTTGCTTGATATTTGTGCAACTTACTATTTCATTAAAGACATAGGAAGGGTGAAAACCTCCTAAGACATTAAGTTACTGGATGTGGTATAATTCTCTTTTTGAGTGTGATTTGTGGGTATATAACTCATTACTATTATTTTAAAATAAATTAGTTGAAAATGATTAAGAATACAAGACATCTTTTTGTTGTGTGTGTGGGTCTTCTATCTTAGAGAACCTAGCGTCCATCTGTTAGAAAGGAAAAACGTTCACACTCTTTATGGCTGTCTCTTAGTATGTTAGTTTATTGTATGTACAGGCATTGAAATGTTTTGTGAACTGTTTCATAAAAGTCATTTTAGGCTAGAACCATGTATTTAATTTTATTATTTAATGATATATTAAGGATTTTATTTTGACAAATACAGTTCCAATAAAAACAGTTAAGTTTTATGTGGTTATTTGCTGATACATAGACTGGATAGATAGGATGCATACATAAAATGCTTTTGCATTTAAATCACTGGATTTGTAAGGTACACATACTTTGACATTATATTATACTGTTCCATTTGATCGCAGGGATAGGTCTTGGGATAGAAATTTAATCATATTGCTTTTAAGATAATATATTTTTTAAAAGATTTATTTATTTATTTATTTGAGAGAGTGAGAATGAGAGAGAGAGAGAGTACATGAGAGGGGGGAGGGCCAGAGGGAGAAGCAGACTCCCCGCTGAGCAGGGAGTCCGATGCGGGACTCGATCCCGGGACTCCAGGATCATGACCTGCCTTAAGCGTAGGCAGTCGCTTAACCAACTGAGCCACCCAGGCACCCCTAAGATAGTATTTTTAATATAACTAAGTGTTATGTGCATACTGGTATAATTTTTTTATGAATTTGGGCATATTAAGATGTATGGAAATGTTTTCTTATGTACTTAATTAAGGTGGTTAATCTTCAGTATAATACATCTTAATTTTTATACCAAAAATACTTAAGAGTATTTTCTTCAGCAAATTGTAGAAAAATCATCGTTATCATTGAAAGTGCTCTTTGTATCTGATTTTTAAAAAAGTTATGACCAAAGTTTTGGTGGTATGACTGTAACAAATAAATGAATACACAGAGGATTAATTTTTGGAGAACTAATATGTCAACTTTACATGTTTTTAAAAACTTTTTAATGGAAAATACAATACAGAAAATTAACATTTAGCAAGACACCCATTCCACTTAATACCTGATAGGATTTGATAGAAACATAACTCAGAACTAGAAACTGAAATCATTTTGTATGATTTGTAATTATTATCATGAAGAATTTTAAATGTGATGGATAAATACACAAGTAATTTTTAAAAACCTAAATTGGAGCAAATTATATTGGCTCAATGTTAAAATTGGTATTTTGTGTAATTAGTTGGGTTTACAGTAAGTTACAAGATTGCTAATAGTTTGATAATTTGGTGTAATTTAGTGATTACTGATCTCTAAAATGTCAATAGTATAATTTCCAATATGTATTATTTATTTTATGGTCTCTTCTGATGTGCTGTTATTTAATTCATCATTTGTTTGTTTGTATTTAGAACATGATAGTGCTGTTTAAAAATGAATACCTGATTGGCAAGGCTAAACTATATGGAATCCAGTTTGTTTAATAATTAGACATCATCAAACACAAGAAATCAGTATTCTGAGTTTGAAGATGTTTCTCACTTTTTTGTTTTGGTATTTTAATGTTAAAAGCAGTTCATATTTAAAGACAGCTATTATTTATGTATCAATTTTTGAATGCCTACCATACAAATGCCATCTACACAATGATGACTAGTGCTTGTGTTGTGAAAGATAGGATTTTACTCATCATCTATTAAGTGTCTTTTAGGTTTAATTTGTAATCTATGACAGAAGTAATTTGTTATAAGGAGTTATTTCGTGAGAAATTAGAACTTAAAATTGATATTGCCATATAAACATGGGTTATATTTCCAATACAATTCTTTGGTTGTTGGTAATCTTTTAAAAATGTATTTGTCTTGTAAGTATTTTAATAACAGTGGATCACCTTTTTATCTCCTTTAAAGTTTTTAGTGGGTCAGGTAAGCAGGATGAAAGTCTTAATCTTTCTTATGGGTAGTTTCATTGGCTTGATATTATGTCATTTTTCATGAATCATAATACATCCCATTTGGGATAGATATGTGTGGAACATGATTCAAAGAGGTTTCATTACTGATGACCCTTGTTAAATAGATGTCATGAGATGGCCTCATCAACAAAGTGTGTGTGTTTGCAGGGCAGCATTATCATCAGACTTCAGTTATATTTTGTGCTCATTTTGGGACATTTAAAAAATGAAGGCTATTTAGTTATTGGATTTACTCTATATATCAAAGACTAGAACATGTTAATTTGTTTTTAAATATTCTAAATATTTTTAAATACTTGGAAGACATTAGATTTATATTCTACTTGAATTATCAAATGATATAGATTAGCAAGCATAATTTCAATTGTATTTGAAGATTCTTTGAGTTTTTATGAGACTATGATGCTGAATTAAATAAGCATTTGCTTGATGCTTGGTTGCTTAAAGGATATTTTTTTTGACAACGTTCATGTTTTTGGAAGAAAATAAAAAGTCTCTTAGGTTGTAATTGGAAGAAAAATACTGAAGGAAAACTATTACCAGATTTGATTAAAATTATGCAAGTTTGGGGTGCTTTTTAGTGTGTTATTTCAGTTTTTTGATATAAGAAAATATTTTGAAATACAGTATATCTAACACATTTTATTGATTGCAACACTACCAAAATTATACATAAGTATTTTCACCTCACCGTTCAGAAGCACAAAATATTAAATTATAAGTGAGAGAATCTTCATGATCTTACTAAGGTATTTCTGTTTTTAACAACAAATTCAAAACAAGTAAAACTGAAAATAGGTTGCTCAAGAAAATTTTCTTCTTGTCTAGATCTCATAAGTTCTAGATAGATTCTAAGGAAGAGACATTAGAATTTTTTGCAATGTGTTTATCTTTTTTGCTTCAATAATAATCTGACCTAACATACGCTGTTTTCTAAGTTTGGATAATTTTCACTTTCTAATGAGCTGCATTTTTGCAACCTTGCTAATTGATCGGTTTCAGAAAAAAAAGAATTCATTTATCATTCTTGATTTTTAGAGATCTCATAGTGAACATAATGATGTATGGCATTTCTCTTTTTGTTCATAAAAATAAAAATGGAAAAAGTTTTTTAAATAGGAAAATAAGACAATAGATGGTCTTAAATTTAATATTACAATGGGTTACAAAATTTACCTATTAAATTGTTATTATGATACCTGTCTTACCTAGCATGCAAGATTATGGACTAAAACAAGATTATAAATTTTAGAGGATTTTATAAAGTATAAATGTTGTACAAATATGATACTATTATTTCTTAGGACTCCAGAGATTTTCTTGCCTTATTTTAAAATAATAAAATGAAGTAAACATATTTCATCACTCTTAAAAGTAGTAATTTCAGAAACTGAATGTAACGTTTTAACTTTTTTTTTTTTTGGCCTAATTTCTAGGTAGTATAGACCATTTAATTTTCTAACACTATATTAATCTGAGTTAAATTTATAATGGGGAAGAAGAAATATTCAGCTAAAAACAAAATTTAGGATTAAAGTAAATAATACCAATTTGTTATTTGGAACACACCATATGCCAGTCATTGTAATAGAATGGTAAATTATAAATTATTTCCCTTTTTCTGCTAATTTTCTGAATTCCCTTATGGGAAAATCTTAGGAATTTGCTGTTTCATACTGAATTATTTTTCTTTTATAAATCTAGTCTTACTAAACATAATTTTAAAACTTGTTGATTTTACCACTTCAAGACTGACAGTGCAAAGTCCTTGATTATTTTTAGGAGTGTTTTTGAAGTCATAGATTTTTTTTCTTTTACCACAGTTCAGGAGACTATATTCAGAAGAATGTGGAAAAGTGGTAGCATTGAATGAAGGCTGCTCAATTACTTATTAAATATTGGTAGTATTAAAGAAAATGTTTTAAATATGGTCTTTTTTGCTTTCATTTTAGGGTTTAAATTGTTTTATTTTGAAATAACTTTAAAGTAGAAGTGTCACAAGAATAGTACAAAGAACTCATATACACTTTACCCAGACTTACTAATTTTTAACATTTTGCCACCAAATATGATATTTCCCATCATCCTCTATTTTGATTGTGAAAGTATGTGTTTTTCTTTATGGTTAGTATTCATAGTACTAGGAATTTTATTTTTTATTTTTAGATCTTTTTTTCATCAGATTCTTCACTTAGTCTTTGTAAACTTTTTATTATAAAGTAAAATAAAAATACTGTAACTATTGGATGTTCAAAAAATATTTTTAGATATGGTTTGGGACTGAGGCATTAAATAACTACAATGTATAGAGCTGTAAATGGTGATATTTACCTAAATATTTCACAGAATATGTTGTGTTCATTATCACTGAGGCTGATGAGTGAAATGATAGCCCTTATCTTAGTGTAATAGGTAGAGAAATAATGGAAATATAGTAATATATAAATATAAATAATTGAAGATAATCATCAAACTCAATACTAGCCTTTGTTTCATCCTTCTTTTGCTACTATCCAACTCTTTCTGAAATGTAAATGAGCAGAATAGTTTAGTATAGCTACTAAGGGCATATTTTGCGTTGTTAGCTTGCTGTAAATGAGTGACAGAACTAGGTCTTTCTGTTTTAATTTCTCCCTCACTAACACAGGGATGGACTTCCATGTGGCAGAAGTTAGAGTTAGAATTAAATGGCCTTCAGCTTCTACTTTTTGAAGATACATGCCCCATTGTTTCCAAACTGAAATATGTGCTCTCAAAGCGTGTTTATCCAGTCCAGGTACCCAAGTTTGGAAGTAAATGTAGGTGGTTGGTAGGACTTATTCCAGAGGAGTTGGGATCCCAGGTACTTATCTGAATAGGACAGCTTATACATCAGTGTTGTTAGGATTATTCATCAGGTAGAAAGTTGGAAGAGGTGAATTCTTCTTTCTTACAACTGGTAATTGTCTAATTTATGCAATGTTTAAAAACAAATTTCTCCTGTCTATTCAGTGAAGTAAGAAGTGAAGAAGAACTGAAAGTGGAAGTTGGAAAGACAAATAAAAGCAGTGTGAGCATTGGATAGTTGGATCTTCAGTAACTGACATTTGGCTTTATGTGAATGTTCACTTTCATTTAAAAATATGACAGATATGATTAGTTGGAGTTTGTTAACTGATTACATTTAAATTCAAATTGTATTTCATATGAGTAACTTTGGTTTGACCTAAAAACAAAAGTCAAGGACTGCCATTAGCTTATTGTGGTGCAGTGAAGGAAGAATATGTTAACCACTACAGTGACTATGTACTAACTTAGAAATTGTCAGTATTGGGGCCTTTTAATAAGAGGGGCCTGAAAAAAAGGACATATCTTTGTGAATATGTTATATAGAATAACATGTATGTGTGTTTCCTCAGAGTAGTGAAAAATTTCCATAATTATATTTTTAAGGATAGAAACAATTTTACCATATTATCTGTACGTTTGAAGTAACAAATTCAGGATTAGAATTGCAGGCTTTAGTTTTATAGAGCTCTTCAACCGAAACTTAAATTTATAAAAGTTAGGTTTTTTGCTCACACTTTGGCATTTGGGCAGTGTCATAACATGTGTGACTGCTTAAATAGAAGATACGTGTGAAATTACTCTCATCCCACTGTTGGGTTGCCTTCCAGGAATGGCTTGGACTGCTACAATGAGGCAATCTGCTACTCAAGATATTTAAGTTTAGAAACCGGAGATTCTTTTTTTTTTTTTTTTTAATAGGAATAAAGGAAACTGCTTTTCTACATGGAAAGGTTGCCATACTAGCTGTGGTTGTATCAGAAGTATGGGTAGTTCATGACCTACAAATGAGCAATGTTTTAAGAGTTAAATTTTTAAAGATGTGCATTTTTAAGGAGTTGAGTGGAACTAGGAACACTTTTTCTTTCTAGTATTTTATGTAATGTGTTTCTAAGCTCATCTACAATAAATACCCTTTCATATGAACTATAATAATGCTGGTATCATGAGGTCTAGCTACATTTAATAAGAATGTTTCTATAGAAAAATATCTTCAGAGCACTAGAATAGGAGATCCAGAGGACACATTTCTGTCTTCTCATGGTGACTCCAAAGACCTGGACAGAAACTTTAGTAATGAGGCAGCTGGAGGCACAGGAGAGGAAGCTAAAGAGTCTGACTAGAGCTCTTCCATTGAAAACACCTAGAGCACACTCAGTATTTCCTGGAGTGGGCCTTCATCTGTCTTCTCTTCCGTAGGTTTGTTACTAGCTTCTTATCACCCATTCTTTTTGTAACTAAGGTTTCTTATCTTCAACTAAGACACAAAATAGTGTTAGCATGTCCTTCTCTTTTCCTGTTATCAGAGCAAATTATCTTTTTGGGGGGGTTTCTAACAGTATATACAAATAACAGATTTGGAGAAGGAATAAAAAGATTCTTATGGAATAAGGTAGCAGTGGTGGGTATTTGGAGATCCAGAAACCAAAAGTCATTTTCTGTGTATTTGGAAGAACATTCAGGCAGACTTCCTTGGAGCATTTCCAAGAGCATGTAAAGAATTAGTGATAAAAAAGTATGTGAGTGAAGGGTAGGTAAGTAACTTTTCTGCAGTGAGGAACTGAAAGTAGATTGTGATGATTTCAGTGGTACTTACCTTCCCATTATTTCCTTTTCCCCTTTAGTCCCAAATTTAATTTGTGTTGACCTGGTCCTGAATTTTTCCCTATTTCAAGCTAGAATGGTGATGGCTAGTTACCTGAAGAAGTTTGCCACCTGTGTGGCTAGGAGAGGAAAGGAGGCTAAGTCTATATTAGCAGCCACAGATAGTGAAGGAAAGTTATCTGTTCAAGTTCAGTCTTGGGCTGTGTAGGACATGTGTAAGTAGGGGATGTTTGCAAGTCACATACTGCTTTTTGTTTAAAACAAAAGAAACTTAAATTCCACACTTTGATGTTAAATAATGATGTAATGGTTGTTTAATATGGCAGTGGCAGAAGGCCCTGCAATAAAATGAAGTATTCTAATATACATAATTTATTAATTCTTCAGTAGATATATCTCTAAAGTGGTTTTTTGGAAACAGTTTAAAAAATATCTCAAAGTTCTAATGGAATTTATTTTTTTATAAGCAACTTATTAGAATTTCAAATTATATACATTGTAACCACAGTTAGGTTGTTTATTGAAGCTACAGAGTTTAAATGGGCAGTTTCTGACATAATTAAACATTTTGGGATACAGATAGCCTAACAGGATTATTAAATGAAAACAGGGTGAGTAAATTTGGGGCAGAGGCTGTTTTAAAAAATTATTTCTTAGAGTAAAACAGTTTTTAAATTTTGTAATAGGGAGCTACTTTGGGTAAAAAAGGAATGTTTAGTTCATATTTTACTGGTCAGGGTAAATGGATAGTATGGAAAGTGCTTTTTCTTAACCTTCCTGTCCTTTTGCAGCTATTGAGAAGGGTAGTCCACTCAGAAATTTTACCTGTTCTGTGAGACCTCACAATTTTGAAACTGTGATCTTCTGTAGGAAATCCTATTCCAGAAAATCCTGGTGATGCTCAGGAAGATCTGGAATTATTCTCAAACAGACTTATTTGAAAGTAACCCATGATGCACAGAAATTCACCTGCCTTAAAAAAACTTTAAATATTTAATTTATAAAATGATACATTGCATTTGATAGAAATTTTCAATTTAAGAAAAACTTTTTAGTGATTTTTAGGTGTCAGACTTATGCTAAATAGAATAGTTTTCACTTGAAGTATAGGATATAGAGTATTTGTTATTTTAAACGTAAGCAGTTGAGAAGAGGTAGAGAATCCTCTTATTTTTTTATTTTGCTTTTTTAAATTATAAAATTGATACATCATCACTAAAGAAAGCTTGGAAAACACAAAGCAAAAATGGTAGAAATCACAAATTTCCCATAACCCACCACCCCAAGACAAATCAATCACTGTTTATTTATTTATTTTTTTTTAAAAGATTTTATTTATTTATTTGAGAGAGAGAATGAGAGAGAGAGAGCATGAGAGGGGGAGGGTCAGAGGGAGAAGCAGACTCCCTGCCGAGCAGGGAGCCCGATGCGGGACTCGATCCCGGGACTCCAGGATCATGACCTGAGCCGAAGGCAGTCGCTTAACCAACTGAGCCACCCAGGCGCCCAATCAATCACTGTTTATACGTGAATGAATATTGTCCATATTTTTCTATGTAAATATAATTTGCATTTTTCAAAAAATGTTATATTCTATATATGACTTCACTAATATATTTTAAACATTATCCTATAACAAGAAATAATTTGGTAGAACATCTACAGAAGGGTTTACACCCTAGAATGGATAACTAGAGGTCACTCAATTTAAATTTAAACCTTTTCAATCTTTCTAAAATATTTTGTTAAAGAGAATATATTAAGATAGACTTTTCTGGTTCAGGATCATCACTATAAATATCAGTAACATTTCTGTGCTATTCACAGTGATATACTCAGGGACAGCTGAGAGGTATAGGATGACTTGACTCATAGTTGATGGTCCTAGAGTATTATTTTTTAGGTTTCATGATGGATACCTAAAAACAACGTGTACCACGCAAAAGAGAGAGATAGTATAAGAACCAATAAATGACAGTGATTGAGGACGTCATAGTGATGACAGTGAATTAATACATTTAATGGCATGGGGCAATTACTAGTGTCAATGTTTTGGATTTTTTATATACTAACTAGTGATAATTAGGGAAGAGAGAGAGTATGAAGGTTCAAGTTCTCTTTTATTTATGTAAGACCTTTAAGTTGCACACAGCTGAAAATACTATGACTCAGCACTCTGTGGACATCATGATGGAAAAATGGCAGCCTTATTCTCCATACTGAGAATGATAAAAATACTTGACAAAGCCACAGTGAAAGGCCCCTTTACTTAAAAGAAGTACAAGTCTGGCTGGATAACTTATTCCAAGGTAAATAATAATAATATTTAACATTTGAATCCAACACTCTTTGATGACTTTACGTATTTTAACTAGTTTAATTCTTAGATCATTCCTATGAGGTAGGTATTGTTATTATATTCATTTCTCAGATGAGGAAACTTGAAGCTCGGAGAGATGAAAGCTAGTAAATTTCAGGGCCAAGCTTAGAATCTGGGCAATTTTGTCATTAAAATCCATGTTCTTAACCACTGCTCTGTGCTGCCTCTATTATAGCAAATTAGGTCCAATGTTTTAGGCATAAAAGTAGTAAAAATTCCTCTTGGAGACTTATATCCTTTAATAATTTATATAAAATGTATAACCACCAGTGTTTATTTCTTATTCATTTCAAAGCATTTAAAATTAAGTCTTCAGGCCTACTTGAGGCATTGGGAAATATATTTTCCCTATATCTAAATGCTCACAGAATAATAACAACAATAAATACACTTATATATTTTTCAAGAAAATGTATAAAATCTTACCTTTAAAGTAAAAAGATCCTTTAAAAATATAGAAATTCATGTATTTCTCCATTTATGTAGACAATTATGGATAAGATTTAAAAATTCAAATGGAATGGCCCTTAGATATCGTAGTCTGCTCTGAATAAAACAGTACCTTAGATCAATATTACTCTGCTGGTAAAGGTGCAGGTAGTAGGTTTTGCTATTAGACCCAAACTGGCAAGTTGGTTTTTATTTTTGTTTTTATTTTTTTTATTTTTTATTTTTTTTAAAGATTTTATTTATTTATTTGACAGAGACAGACACAACGAGAGAGGGAACACAAGCAGGGGGAGTGGGAGAGGGAGAAGCAGGCCTCCTGCTGAGCAGGGAACCCGATGCAGGGCTCGATCCCAGGACCCTGAGATCATGACCCGAGTCGAAGGCAGTCACTTAACCGACTGAGCCACCCAGGCGCCCCTGTTTTTGTTTTTAAATAGGAATAGAAGTGATCAGATATATTACACAGTAAAGGTCAATATTGTTTTAACAGACTTTAATTTTTGGAACTAAATAGATAAACGTATGGATGTTTTTTTCTGTGGAGGTTGGTCAAAACAGTTGGAAAAGGCCACTTAACAACTCCTTGAGTTTTGACTTCAGCTACTTCCTGTAAACAGAATGCTGAATATGTCTTAGTCTTATTGTCTTTATGTTTGAACCTTTATTTTCAGTTCAAACTGAACAATGCTCACAGCTCGACTGGACTGAATTAATAATCTTATCTACCTCTTTCTCTCAATTTATTTTTCTTCGGTGTTCTCATTCTTGAGTAAAACCCTTCAGTGTTTTTTTTTTTTTTTTTCTCATAAAAGGTAGAGACTCCACATTCCTTAGAATGGTTGGCAGTATTCCTCTTGGCCTGACTTCTGCTTAGCAAATCTTGGTCCTACTGTGCCCCTACAAACCCACTCTGCCTTAGCTGAATCCATGTGTGGTTTTCTGAACATGCTGTTTGCACTTAATTCTTCCTGCTCAAAATTCTCTTTCCTCTCTTTTCCATCAGACTCATCTTTTAAGACTTGTTGGTTTATGACAGCTTTATCAGGTAGGTATTATTATCTGTCCATCTTTCAGATGAGGAAATTAAAGCTTAGAAAGTTTACCTTTCTCAGGAACTGATCAAATTCCTCTCTTGGGAATTAGAAATTGGGAAAATGAATCAGTTCCTCATAGAAAAGTCTTACTGTAGACATACAGTGGAGAATCAGTTCCCAATGGAAAAGTTTTATTTTTATTTTATCATAGAGAAAGATCAGGAAGAGGTCTCCCTCCACACAGGGGTAGGAAATTGTTTTTTTTATAGAGTATGTATGCGGCTGAGACAGAAAGTAACAGGAAAGAAATAATTGAGTGTGAGAGATCGAAACACCAAGTGAGGGAGAGAGGATAAGAGCTCTCCTGGTTCCTAGGTCTTTTCATTCTTGTGTTAATAATTGTAAGAGATTTTCTCTCTTTGGATTTCATTTGAGTTGATTTTTTTTTTTTTAAGATTTTATTTATTTATTTGACAGAGAGAGACATAGCGAGAGAGGGAACACAAGCAGGGGGAGTGGGAGAGGGAGAAGCAGGCTTCCCGCTGAGCAGGGAGCCCGATGAGGGGCTCGATCCCAGGACCCTGAAATCATGACCTAAGCCTAAGGCAGACGCTTAATGACTGAGCCACCCAGGTGCCCCATTGAGTTGATTTTTTTATCCTTTGCAACCTGAAGGGCCAAATTAAAGCGGATGTATATATTTGTGTATATTTGCTAACTAGTTTCAATTAAGTAGAGGAAATCTTCACTGAAAAGCGATTATATTCCATAGATGTAATTATGAATTCGATTGGAATCTTCATGAGAAAATGGTTTCTCATGAAGACAATTGTAAGTGATAATTGTTTTGTTTGGTTAGCTCATATAGGTTTTATCAGGTTGAACAACTAAATATTATAATGTAATAAAAATAGATAAACTATTGAAGTGTGATTATTAAAGTCAGTGATTCAAATGAAGACAAAAATAGTTTTTCTCAAATGCTAGTACCTGAAGAAAAGCAGATTTAATTAAAGCAGCATAGGGTAGTAGATATAAATTTACATGGCAATTTTGGCTGCTTCATATTTATTTAAAACAACTGTATTGAAAGTGTTTAGCGTCCATGATAGATTATATTTGTTTTGTGTTTAAAACTGTAATAAAATTGAAACGGATGGAGATACATGTTTTTGGGCTATGAAAGATAAAGAGGAAGGAATATGATACATGATATTCCCCTCCATTAAAAGCAGTATTTGCGGGGACCAAATTTCTTCTGTTCAGTAGTTCTCAAACTCTTTGGTCTATGGACCACTTTATACTCTTAAAAATTATTCAGAACTCCAAAGAGCTTTTGTTTATGTTTTTATATCTACTGATATTTTTTGTACTTAAAAAAATAAATTTTGAATATAGAAGCATTCATTCCATTAGTCATCAGAGTGATTATGTTATCACAGGGTCATTTAATTTCTGAAAAACTCCACTGTATACTCAGAAAGTGAGTGGAAAAGGCATTTAACCTATTATTATTAAAATAGTTTTGATTTTATAGATACCCTGAACAGGTCCTGGGTGAGAAACCCTGGACCAAACTTTGAAAACTGCTCCTGTAGTTAAAATACTTTTGTTTTGAAATTCTTTATTTTAAATGGGAGACGACTTTAGTTGAAGCAAGAAATAAACCATCTTCAGAATACATATATTTTATGTTGAACAAACTCATCTCTTTTAAATTCATTTATTTTCCACAGTAAAAGAAAGCAATTTGACTTGGCTTTGTTTGTACTTACTTTTAGATTGATAGACCAAAATATGAAAAAAAAAAAAAAAAAAAGAGAGATGTATGTGTATGTGTGTGTGTGTCTGTGTTTTGAGAGAAGTGATCTAGTCAAATGGAATCGAGCCTGGTACTAGAAATGTAGTCTGGGTGGCTCATCTAATGGTAGTTGTTTGCTTTCTGTTTTTAGCCATACATTATGGTTCACTATATGGCTGTTATCTGAGCCCTATAGCTGGTAATTTAGAGACCACAGTTCGTAAAGGGAGTATATTTTGAAGCATTCTTATATATGAGAGAATCTCATGATCTTTCTGAGCCTTAGGAAGAATCTTTATATTAAGACCTCAGCATTTTGTGTTGTTACTAACCCTAGCTGGATTAGAACTAGGGACTTGAATATAATGGTGAAGCTGTACAATTTCATGTGCAGTTGTATTTTTACAGGTAGAAACCTGAAACGGTAGTATTTGCAATTTTATATGTTAAGTACTCTAGAAAGTTAATGCAAATCATCTTCTCTTTTTCTTTTACATTGAATTACACGTTAATTGTAACACTTTTGACTGAAAGAACTTCTGTGGCCTTTTTTTTTTTTTTTTTAAAGATTTTATTTATTTATTTGACAGAAAGAGACACAGCGAGAGAGGGAACACAAGCAAGGGGAGCAGGATGGGGAGAAGCAGGCTTCCCGTGGAGCAGGGAGCCCAATGCGGGGCTCGATCCCAGGACCCTGGGATCATGACCTGAGCCAAAGGCAGACGCTTAACAACTGAGTCACCCAGGCGCCCCTTTTCTTTTTTCTTTTTAAGTAATGCTATGCCCAACCTGGGCCTGGAACTAACAACCCCAATTTCAAGAGTTGCATGTTCTATTGACTGAGCCAGCCGGGTGCCCCGATTCTCTGTTTTGTTTTTTTTTTTTTTATAAAATAAGAAAAAATTATTTTGAACTGTGAATTATCACTGATTTTTCTTTTAGCATAGGTTTTTCTTAAAAAAAAAGAATTATATCTATATATGAATTCCATAGGGTGCATTATAGAAAAAACTATTACTGTATATATATATGTAAGGGCTAAATGCCAATGTCTGAAAAACATTTTGTATTAAAATATCCCACAAAATACAAACATCCTATTCCTTTAAAGTATTATTTAAATGTAGTAAATATCACATAAATTAAAATACTGCATATATTTCCTAAATGGTTCAATTAGATTTAGGGGTTTGATGAGGAAAATTATTATATTAATTATAGTTGTTTTGTAAGAAAAAAACTTTCAGGTTTTGTATGTAGAATTACATTTTGTAAATATCTTAATTTTTCAAAGCTTCTCTTAAGCCTAGGCAGTGATAAGCTAATTCACTTTTTTAAAAGGGCTAATTTGGAAGTGATTATTTCTTCAGGTTCAATATTTATTTGGAGAGTCTTTTAAAGACTTACCTGAGTAGAGTCAGGAAGCAATCTGTATTTCTAACGTTGTTTTTGGGACTTTGAAGTAGTTATTCCAAAAATCATAGATGAACCTTCCACTCACTTCTTTTGAGGGAAATTACTCTTCAATTACTATGTATTGATATAATTCACAGAAGTATTTTTGACTAGTGGTGACTTTATATTCATATAGGTATAATCATTACACTATCTTTGTCTCTATTGTAGTGTAAACTTTTGTTTTTCCTTGGATGTGTCAATTTAGTTACATTGATGACATCTGTATTTTCAGCTAAATTAGCCTTGACCAACTGCTTTATTGATTGGTCCAAATTTGTGGCATGTTTTTCAGAAAGACTTATGATGGGTTGGCGCACAGAAATGTCATATTCCAATCACGACATGAGAAATGGTTGGATTGCCTGTCCTACTAGGAGGTATTCTTAAAATTAGTTATCCTGTTATATTATATCAATACTTACATCTCCCATTAAGAATGAGAAATATTTAGATTTTGTTATTAGCAGAGTTTATTTATAAATTCGTAGAAATTATCATTTTAGGAATTAAATTGCCAAACTTCTTTGGATTCCAAATTTTTGATTGTTCCTCTACATAGAAAAACATGTTTCTTAGTAAATAATTATTAACCTACTCCATTTATGCTGATAACTTATAATTGATATAATTGACTCAAATTGATAACTCCATTTACTGATAACTATAATTTTCCAGGAATAATGAAGTTTTGCCACTTAGAATTGATGCAAGAATGAGTGTTATTTCTCCAGTGTTTGTCTTTTTTCTTAAGACTAGATCTATGGTACTGCAACTAAAAACAAAAGTACAAAACTTACCTCAATTAATTTCCATTACATACTCAGATAGTAGTTAACATAGTATTTAAATTTTTGCCCATGAGAAATGTGATTTCAAATACTGTGTAAGAAAGATTTAAGAATCTTGCAGCATAGGTAAGCTGTAGTAACTGTGTGCTAGAAGAAATTTAGTAAAATTACTGGCTTAAAATTGTTTTGCAGTTCAAATGATGCCAACAATTCTTCATGAAAAGATGACTTGTTTTTAAAATTCTCTTTATTAATATGCATTTTTAAAGCTTTTAAACTCATTTTAGGTTTTTATCAATTTATTTATATAAATATGTGCCTCCTCCATTTTAAGACTAGTTAATAGAAAACTGAGCAACAAAATAAAGCCAAAGGTTACAGAATTAACAAGTGGTGGAAATAACAGAATTCAGAGATCCCTGAGTTTTATTTGTTACTGTTTCTTAAATTCAGTAGACAAAAATGCAGTGAAAAGCTACAATTAAAATGCTACAGTGGTTACTCCATGAATCAATTTCATTTCATAGAAAATACCTTTGGTAGGTCTGTTGCTTTTTATTATGTTCATGTATATGTATATTTTAATATATTTTACTTTCTATAAGCTAATTATAGACCATATTTTAAGCTATTATTTTAAACTATAAACATATTTAAACATATATATATTCTTTAATATTCATTTTATTTTCCTAACTATGATCTTATAATTATAAATCATTTTGAGTCAACAATATTTTGGAACTAGCAGAACTCTACCCTTATGTATATAAAACAATCCATATAGGCTTTCATTATATAAATTCTAGGTAATAAAAATATTGCCAGATATATACATCTTTATTTTTTTCCTTTTTCTTTGTTGCCTTTTTTTGTGTAAAAGAAGCAAAGTGAATTATTTCATACTAATGAATAATTTTTAGGGCTAGGAGCTGCCCTCCAGGTTTTCTCAAATTGCTGCCATAGCAAAATAAAACTAAGCAAAACTCCATAGAATGAGTACATCTCTTCTGTATATAGAACATTGTTAAATATATTTAGTTTACAGTAAAAATCTCCATATGGAGATAATTAAGTAATATAAAAGAAGTATCTTTTATAGTCATTAATTTTTAACAACTGCCCTGTAATACAGCAGGTAACTTGGTCTGCACATGTAATTAAAACCATTATCTTTCTTTTTGGAAGTATTTATTGTACAATTCCAAGAACTGTTCATGAAAAAAATCATGGATCTATTTGTCTCTAAATTGGGCCACTTTGAACAAGTAGAAGGAGAATGTGTGTCTCTTGTATAAAGAGTTGTTCATTTTAGATATTTGACATAGCTGAATATTAAAGTATTTGAAATTATTTTAGTTATGTCCCTAAATTTTTTGAGTCAGAGATATAAAAATGAAATCATTTAATCATTAGCAGAACCAACAATTAGTTTAAAACATTTTTAAAAAATTTCAAGCAAGACACTGATAAGTAACCATCTGTTTCTGGCTTTAGAGAAAACTGTAATCAGAATTCCCTATGATAATGGATACATTCCTTTTGAGCTCTAAGAAGTTCATTTTCTGAAACCTTTAAGTTTAGGGTCTAAACTTGCACATTTAGGTTCATTTACCCATCATTTCAGATGTTCTGGGAAGAAATATCTAATGATTTTTCCATGACATCTACCCTTTTTTTCAGATTCTCGACTGACATTTTATCGTGTGTTATTGTGTTCCACGCTATTTAGTTCCTCCTGGAGCCTTCCGAATTTCACATGCACTACTTCCATCAGCTCCTGCAGAGTGGATAACTTACCTAGGGACCCAGGTCTTACTGGACAAGCAGGCAATTGTGACCAGGGGCAGACTGGCTTTGTTTGGTTTTGTTTTTCTTTTTTTTTTAATTTAAATTTTTATATTTTTTTGTATTTTAAAGTGTAGATACTCATTTTAGCAATTTATTGGAAAGTAAAAGCCAGTGAGTTTTCTTTAGGAAATATATGTCTTTATCTAAAATGGAAGGATTGTGTAGAAATGAGCCTACCTGCATGCTGGCTTTTCTTTCCATATTCGATAACTTTTACATTGTAACTGAAACATTTTTCTATCTCTAAAAACTAAGTATATCTTTGTTTTCTAGTACATATTTCTGTAATGTAAACATGCTTGTGTAGATATGAAAAAAACGGAAATTGTTCTGTATGCACAAAATATAACTTACTGGTATCTTGTTGGGAGATAAGAACCTCAAGTTTACTAAGGAAGTAGAAGAGAGGGATTTATTTAAGGAGCTTTAAACTAGTTGCAAATTGGGAATTTATCTTGTATATCATAAAGATAGAACTCTGCCATCAGTTTAAAAGAAAAACAAGATTTTGGTAGAATCTTGACTAAATGACTTTAACAATATTAAAGGATTCTAAAAACTACTGTAAATCAGACTGCTTTAGAATAGCAACAAAAATTTGGGGCTACTTTTTCAGATGTGTATCCATTAAAATGAGGTGTCTCTATTGGCAGTTAGGTAACAGGAAAAATTGCTGTGTTGTGTTTTAATGAAATACTGGCACTTTATAAAACTGAAAGTTAATTTTAAATATTATTATTTAGATCAGTGAGCCAGAATTTCAGTGTGGATATGGAAGAAAAGACTCACTTTATTAACTTCAAGAATAAATATATATATATTTTAAATGCTGAAATACTAAGTTTAAATTTTTTGTTGCATTTTGAAAACATGTAAGAACTAAATTAGGTTTTTGATTAGTGGCTAATTAGTGACAGGGACTAAATCAGCATGAATCTAAAAATTAGAATGAATTAGGAATTGTTAGATATCTGATGCTTTAAAATTCTGTATGAGGGACGCCTGGGTGGCTCAGTCGTTGAGCGTCTGCCTTCGGCTCAGGTCATGATCCCAGGGTCCTGGGATCAAGCCCCGCATCGGGCTCCTGCTCGGTGGGAAGCCTGCTTCTCCCTCTCCCACTCCCCCTGCTTGTGTTCCCTCTCTCGCTGTGTCTCTCTCTGTCAAATAAATAAATAAAATCTTGAAAAAAAATAATAAAATTCTGTATGAGAAAATAGTATATTATCAAGGGATGAATTGTGTTTTGTGTTGATTGAGAACTTTGCTATTTTTAAAAAATTCATTTATATATTTTCTGCCATTACAACATTGTTTCCCATCTCTCAGACTGAATTTGAGCTGATTTCTTCTTAGTACCATTAAGTGACTTAGTAATTAGTGGCATTGAATTTTTGTAAAGCAAAACTTAGGGCTTTAGATGCTTCCAGTTAAACTAAAGCCCATTGAAATTGTTTTGTTTGGATTTTAGTGTAAATCTCTGTCCTGCTTTATATCTCCGCCTTTGACTAATAAATTGGTAGTATCTTTTTCTATGTACAGGTTTTATGCAAAAAAGTAATTTTTCTTAATGTCCTCTATCCTTTTTTTTTTTTTGACATTCAGAAGTCAAGTACTGTGTGCCTTCTTATCTTTCACATTAAGTAGCAAGAAGACTATAACTTGAATAGACTAAAAATTACTGTGTTGGGGTATTTTCTATTATATAATGCTGTATGTTTTGTAGAATTTCTGTAGTACTTAGAAGAAAGAATTAGTTGTATAATAGATAAAATTGTATAATAGAAGCTCTAATTGGATATTTGTGGTAGTGCAAGAGTGAAACTGTTTTAGCATCCTTCCGGTAAGAAGTAACAACATTTCTTTTGGTGAGAGTGGCACTTAGATTTAGAATTCAGTCAGACAATTGGGTCTTAAACTGTTTTTACAAATAAAAAATAAAATGCCATATAGAAACCTGAATTTTCAAAAACATACTGATTTCTGGCTTAGCTGAATTTCTTAGCTTTTGTTTGTTTTTAAAGCATCTTTCTAGCAAAGGATAGAATGTTAAATAGTAAGAATTTTGAAGCATGAATCGGTATGAAATGACCTAAAATTGTTTCTAAATTTATGATGAACACTGGGGTAATTTTTTAAAGTGTATTTCTGAGTTGCTTAACATTTTTTGTAGTATTCAATGTTAATTTTTAAAAGAAATGTTTCCGCAACATTTAAACTGTTTTAGCAGGCTTCTATAAATGAATGGGCAGTGTCAGTCTTAAAATTCTTTTGCAAGGTAACCAAAATAATTTTCCTCTGCACAGTAGAAACAGTTAAAATAATGTTTATGCATTGGGTTTTTTCCTGATGTTTGAGTTTTTAAAATTGCCACATAGTCTGATAATGATTTCATTATGCTGGAAATGCTTTTGGGAATGTTTATTATCTTTATAAGTGGAGATTGAGCACCACCTGTTGGTCAAAAAAAATATTTTAATTTGTGATTTCAGCAAAAATAGTTTGTTGTGAAATAATTACATTCCTTAACAATTGAGGTCTTATATAATTCTATCACAGTATAGATTTATGTCTAAAAACTGTACTTCATAAAATCCACCAGAATGCCTTTATCATTATAAATAATAAAATGATCCACCTTTAACATCTTTACTATATAAGTTTTCCTAACTTTATTGCTGTATTTTACTGAATTACATAAGTTATCCTTTTAAGGAAGTGGATGGTCTTAACCCTGTGTTTACTTATTATTAAGAGGGATGATTATTTTATTTGCCTTATGTGGAAATTATCAAATTGAGGAAGAACAGTTTGGTGATTCCTGTTTTATGCATTATCTGAATGATGCTGGATTTAATATTTAAGAAAAAGAAATCCTTTTTTGTTTTTCTTAATAGCAGTTTGAAGTAGAAAAGTAAGAATTTTTGTACTAAAAACAGCAATTACTATTTTTTATTACAGTTACTTTTTTATAATTTTACACTTTATCATATTGAATGTTTTATTTTGTTTGAAATAGATACCACTTGAGTAGGCATTAATAAAGCAAATTATTATTTTTTAAATATGTTAATTTTAATAATTGATATGAATACAAATATTAAAACAAACTACTCAGAACAAAGCAAAAAATATCTGAAGTGACATTTGATACTCTCAAAGATGTGAAAACTATATTTTCATTAAGACTAGATACAGAAGGCAGCTGTGGTATTTCTTTCACTACAGACATCAAAGTAAGTGCTACAGCTGTATCAAAGTCTTAACCCTTCATCCATTAGTAATGTACAGTAAATAAATCAGTCCTTTTGGGTTTTAGGGAGGTTGATCTTTTTATTTTAGGTTATACTAAGAAGAAATTCCATGCTTAGTATTAGATATATTCTTACCAGGAAAACAGTATAAATAAAGCCAAAAAGATAAGTTTTAAGAAATTTACATTGATATTTTATGTATCATAACAAAGTAACTGATTTTTTATATAAAAATTAAGACTGGTAGTGTCAGCTGTATTAGATTGTTTCAAATCAAAAATCATACCCCGGTTTCCTTCAACTCCTCTTGCTTTTTCCTATATCCATTTAATGTCATCACTTCTTGCTTGTTTTTTAAGCTAGAAACTTCAGAGTCAGTCCTGTCTCTCATTTTCACCATGAAATTCAGTTTCTAAACACTGGAAGTGGCTCCTCATTCTTCTCTCCATACTCTTGCCCTCCTTCAATCTTCCTCATCCCTCTGACTATTCCAGTAGCTTACTAACTAATTTAATTGTTTCCAGTCTCTTTCTTATTTCACCCTATCTTCAATAGCACTTAGACGTTTTTTGGGTTTTGTTTTGCTTTTCTACTAAAACACTTGGCTGGTCATATTAAAATTTTTTTGGATCTTAATTGCCTACCACACAATCAAATCTAAATTCCTTCAGGGTGGCATTCACTGGGACCTTAGGGTCAGGTTCCAATCTACCCTTATAGCCTTACTTTGCCCCCTTCCCTTTCCCACCCTTTGAAACCAAATGTTATCTCCTTTGTGAAGAGTCGCTTTTTAAGAATGAATCATATTGATTTGAGCTCTACTAGCAATTGGGTCATATTACTAGAAGGTCTCTTAGCACTAGAACAATTCTTTATGCAGGTATAGTTAGGAAGTGTCTGAAAGTAGTGACTGTGTGGTTTGTTTGTTTGAATTTTGAATTTGAAGTCCCAACCATAGTCTGTGGCACACAAGAGGTTGTAAACTTATGGTAAAGAGTTTGTCTACTTCGTCTCCTGGAGTGATTTACTTACTCAGACCCTAAATGTGTTTAGATATGTAATATGTTTAGAACAATGCCTGGTATATAGTAAAGCCTCAATAAATGTTAACAGTTATTATTTTAAAAAGAAAATACATCATTTAAATATATTTCAATGTTGGAGAAAGTGTGTAAATTTGAAGCAAAGTTCTTAAAGACTTTTTTTTTGCAGTGAAATATCACATTTTAAAGCTAATTTAAAATCTTGAGTATATGAGAACCATTTTGTTTAAAAGCTTTGTCACTGAGAATTGAATTATGTAAAGTTTTATTGAGTTTGTCTTTTAGAGTTAAAAAAATATGTACACATATATAAGTAATTGCTTAATCTTGTCTTAAAGTTGTTGCTGTATTATGTTAAAGTAATTTCACTCTAAACTATTTACCAAAATGGTTTTTGGCGATAAAGAGAAATAATGTTAAGAAAATAAATGAAAAATTGACATCTTATTTTTTTAGGTAGACATTTAAATTACAAAATGAAGACCTAGCATAGGGTTTTTTTTTTTCTTTCTTTCCAGGTAGGTTGGATTATACTAATGTTAGTAGAAGGTTTTAAAGGACAACTGTGGGATGTTTGAAATAAGTCATTCTATCACAAGGCTTATGGCAGAAATAGATTCGGTTGTGACTTGACAGTCTTAGATTTACTGTTTTTTTGGTTTGTTTGTTTGTTTTACTTTCTTCCATCCTTCTTTGCTTGATGAATTTTCTCATTGGTTCCAGTCGAGTTCAAAGTGAAGATTTCTTTGACTTTCAGTGGTTTTGAAGGGAGGGTAGGTGGGTACATGAGGAGATGTCAACAGAATATTTTTTATAATATACGTTACAGTTAAATTTGATTTCTTTAGTTAGAAATTTTTATTTACGATGTGGCATTGGAAGATGAAGGTTAAAAGCATCCATTGGGATATAGGCCTCCGAATCTAGACAGTTCTCAAAAATTCATAAAAACATTCATAATGAATGAGAATCACTGAGTAAGGTTAATATTAGCTTAGGTTGTAATGCTAAGTATTTTTAAGGAGTTTACAACTTTTTGGAAATATAAAAGGTATTTTTTCAGACACTAGAGTAAAGAGAAATTTGATTCTTTGTTGGGTTGGATCTTATATTTTGCAATCTAGTATCATTAACAGTATCCATATTGCATAACTTTAAAAATATCTTTGATATGTATCATTTTCTTTCTGTGATTGAATGCCTATGTTGGAAATAAGTATAGCGTTGAAAGTCTGTGTTTAATATTATGTGTGTCTGCTTTGAATTTTTTTTTGATTGACATACATTACTCCTGAGTGAGACGCTTACTGTTGATAGTATTCTTAAATAATTTGTGCAGTCTACAATTAATAATTTAACTGCAGATGGCTTTCTGTTGACTCTGTATGTTATTTCATCTTATGATTATAAAATATGCCATAATTTAGCAATTATTTGGGGGATTTAATTAAACATTCAAGGATGAATATAGTTAGAAGTCTTATAATCTTGAATTTTATTTTATTGTTTAGTAAATTGTATGTTATTCCCTAAAAGTTGTGTGCTCAGAATAATGTAGAGATGTTAAAATATAGAGGAAACAGAAATATTTCAAAACTGTTTTCTAGCAATAAAATTCTACATGTCTCCCTATTTGAAAATATCTTTAATTATTGGGTTTACAGTTTTCACAGTTTGGTTTAGATCAGAAAGTTTTCAATATTCCTTAAATGAATAAACCAACTAAAATTAGTGTAAAATATTTCAATTTTATATTTTTATATCCAATATATAACCCATATTCATTTGTAGTATTTTGCTTTATATTAGAAATTTCTCATTGTAAGATGTAATCATTCCTACCAAGAAATATTTTAATTTTAAAGTATCAGTGATAATCATATTTTCAGATTAGTAAGAAGCTAATAGAAATATACAGTGCTTATTCAACAAATATTTTGTGTCTGAAAAATACTGAGACTCTGATTTAAGTTGGGATATTTCCTAATTAAGTATTATTTAGGAAGAAAAAAACATATTAATAGAGAAGTAAAATGCAATGTTGTATGTGCTATAACACGTAATGCAAAAGAAACTTAGAGCAGTGCTTAAGTCTTCTTGAGGGTTCACAGAAAGTTTTTGTGAGATTATGATGCATCAGCTCATTTAGAAGGAATTGAAGCATATTTCCAGATGGTAAGAGAAAATAAAGAAGGGGTTTGTTGTTCAGGGAGCACTATGTGCAGAGGTGTGGAGGCATTTAGAGAGCAGGGCTTTGGAAGAGGGGACTATGGACCATGAGGCTGACTGGAGATGTGGGTGTTATGCCAATAATTTTGGATATTATCCTGTAAGCATTGGTGAGGGATTAAAGAATTTTGAGCAGGAGAAGAACATGTACCCATTTACATTTTTGGAAGATTATTGTGGGGTCATACTGTGGAGGATGAGGTAGAAAGGCCGATTAGGGAAATTACTACAGTACAGGAAAGAGAGTACCTGAACTAAGTGGCAGTGAGAGTAGAAAGGGAGGGTATTAAGGAGACAGAGTCAGCCCACAGGTCTTGATGATTCATTGGTTGTTGAGGTTCACAGTGGTTTTTTTGGAGTACTCAAGGCGGGTATCTAGTTTGAGCTACTACTCACTGACATAGGGACTGATGGAAAGAAGGCATAGTTTTGGGATAGGGGTGGACTTTAGTAGTAAACATGCCCTTTTTTGTAATTTAAATTCAGTTAATTAACATATAATGTATTATTAGTTTCAGAGGTAGAGTTCAGTGATTCATCAGTCTTATATAACACCCAATGCTTATTACATCACGTGCCCTCCTTAATGTCCATCACCCAGTTACCCCTCCCCTCCAGCAACCTTCAGTTTGTTTCCTATGATTAAGAGTCTCTTATGGTTTGTCTGCATCTCTGATTTCATCTTGTTTTACTTTTTCCTCTCTTCCCCCATGATCTTCTATTTTGTTTCTTAAATTCCACATATGAATGAGATCATATGACAGTTGTCTTTCTCTGATTGACTTATTTTGCTTAGCATAATACCCTTTAGTTCTGTCCATGTCGTTGCAAATGGCAAGATTTCACTTTTTTTTTTGATGGATGAGTAATATTCCTTTGTATACCACAACTTCTTTATCCATTCATCTGTCGATGGACATCTGGGCTCTTTCCATATTTGGCTATTGTGGACATTACTCCTATAAACATTAGGGTGCAGGTGCCCCTGTGGATCACCACATTGGCATCTTTGGGGTAAATATCCAGTAGTGCAATTGCTGGGTCATAGGGTAGCTCTATTTTCAACTTTTTGAGGAACCTCATACTGTTTTCCAGAGTGGCTGCACCAGCTTGCATTCCCACCAACAGTGTAGGAGGGTTCCCCTTTCTCCGCATCCCCGCCAACATCTGTCATTTCCTGACTTGTTAATTTTAGCCATTCTGACTGGTGTGAGGTGATACCTCATTGAGGTTTTGATTTGTATGTCCCTGATGCTGCATGATGTTGAGCATCTTTTCATGTGCTTGTTGGCCATTTGTATGTCTTCTTTGGAGAAATGTCTGTTCATGTCTTCTGCCCATTTCTTGGTTGGGTTATTTGTTCTTTGGGTGTTGAGTTTGATAAGTTCTTTATAGATTTTGGATACTAGCCCTTTATCTGGTATGTCATTTGCAAATATCTTCTTCCATTCTGTCGGTTGTCTTTTGGTTTTGTTCACTGTTTCCTTTGCTGTGCAAAAGCTTTTTATCTTGATAAAGACCTAATAGTTCATTTTTGCCCTTGTTTCCCTTGCCTTTGAAGATGTTTAGCAAGAAGTTGCTGCAGCTGAGGTCGAAGAGGTTGCTGCCTGTGTTCTCCTCAAGGATTTTGATGGACTCCTGTGTCACATTTAGGTCTTTCATCCATTTTGAGTATGGTGTAAGAAAATGGTTCAGTTTCATTCTTCTGCATGTGGCTGTCCAATTTTCCCAACACCATTTGTTGAAGAGACTGTCTTTTTTCCATTGGACAGTCTTTCCTGCTTTGTCGAAGATTAGTTCACTGTAGAGTTGAGGGTCCATTTCTGGGTTCTCTATTCTGCTTCATTGACCTTTGTGTCTGTTTTTATGCCAGTACCATACTGTCTTTTTTTTTTTTTTTTAAAGATTTTATTTATTTATTTGACAGAGACAGAGACAGCGAGAGCAGGAACACAAGCAAGGAGAGTGGGAGAGGGAGAAGTAGGCTTCCCGCTGAGCAGGGAGCCCGATGTGGGACTCGATCCCAGGACTCTGGGATCATGACCTGAGCTGAAGGCAGCCGCTTAACGACTGAGCTACCCAGGCGCCCAGTACCAAACTGTCTTGATGATTACAGCTTTGTAATAGAGTTTAAAGTCTGGAATTGTGATGCTGCCAGCTTTGGTTTTCTTTTTCAATATTCCTTTGTCTATTCAGGGTCTTTTCTGATTCCATACAAATTTTAGGATTATTTGTTCCAGCTCTGTGAAAAAAGTTGATGGTATTTTGATAAGGATTGCAGTGAATGTGTAGATTGCTCTAGGTTGCATAGACATTTTAACAATATTTGTTCTTCCAATCCATGATCATCGAATGTTTTTCCATTTCATTGTGTCTTCTTCAATTTCTTTCTTGAGTGTTCTATAGTTTTCTGAGTACAGATCCTTTGCCTCTTTCGTTAAGTTTATTCATAGGTATCTTACAGTTTTTGGTGCAACTGTAAATGGGATAGACTCCTTAATTTCTCTTCTGTCTCATTGAGTGTATAGAAATGCAACTGATATCTGTGCATTGTTTTTATATCCTGTCACATTTTTGAATTCCTCTATGAGTTTTGGCAATTTTGGGGTGGAGTCTTTTAGGTTTTCCACATAGAGTATCATGTCATCTTCAAAGAGTGAGAGTTTGATTTCTTCTTTGCTGATTTGGATGCCTTTATTTCTTGTTGTCTGATTGCTGAGGCTAGGACTTCTAGTACTATGTTGAACAGCAGTGGTGATAGTGGACATCCCAGCCGTGTTCCTGACTTAGGGGAAAAGCTCTCAGTTTTTCCCCATTAAGAATGATATTTGCTGTGGGCTTTTTGTAAATGGCTTTTATGATATTGAGGTATGTTCCCTCTATCCCTACACTGTGAAGAGTTTTAATCAAGAAAGGATGCTATACTTTGTCAAATGCTTTTTTGGTATCAATTTAGAGGACCATATGGTTCTTGTCCTTACTTTTATTAATGTAGTGTATCACATTGATTGATTTGTGGATGTTGAGCCACGCTTGCATCCTAGGAATAAATCCCACTTGGTCATGGTGAATAATCCTTTTAATGTACTGTTGGATCCTGTTATCTTGGTGAGAATTTTTACATCCATGTTCATCAGGGATATCAGTCTGTAATTCTCCTTTTTGGTGGGGTCTTTGCCTGGTTTTGGGATCAAGGTAATGCTGGCCTCTCTAGGTGTCTCTAGGAATGCATCCATTTCTTCCAGATTGGCATATAGTTGCTCATAATATGTTCTTATGATTGTATTTCTTCAGTGTTGGTTGTGATCTCTCCTCTTTCATTCATGATTTTATTTATTTGGTTCCTTTCTCTTTTCTTTTTGATAAGTCTGGCCAGGGGTTTATCGATCTTATTAATTCTTTCAAAGAACCAGCTCCTAGTTTCGTTGATCTGTTCTGTTCCTTTGGTTTCTATTTCATTGATTTCTGCTCTAATCTTTATTAATTCTCTTCTCCTGCCTTATTTTAGGGCTTAGGCTTTATTTGCTGTTCTTTCTCCAGCTCCTTTAGGTGTAAGGTTAGGTTGTGTATTTGAAACCTTTCTTGTTTCTTGGGAAAGACTTGTATTGCTATGTACTTTCCTCTTAGAACTGCCTTTGCTGCATCCCAAAGGTTTTGAACAGTTGTGATTTTATTTTCATTTGTTTCCATGAATTTTTAAAATTCTTCTTTAATTTCCTGGTTGACCCATTCATTCTTTAGTAGGATGCTCTTTAGCCTCCATGTATTTGAGTTCTTTCCGACTTTCCTCTTGTGATTGAATTCCAGTTTCAAAGCATTGTGGTCTGAAAATAGGCAGGGAATGATCCCAGTCTTTTGGTACCGGTTGAGACCTGATTTGTGACCCAGGATGTGATCTATTCTGGAGAATGTTCCATGTGCACTTGAGAAGAATGTGTATTCTATTGCTTTAGGATGTAATGTTCTGAATATATTTGTGAAGTCCATCTGGTCCAGTGTGTCATTCAAAGCCCTTGTTTCCTTGTTGATCTGCTTAGATAATCTGTCCATTGCAGTCAGTGGGGTGTTACAGTCCCCTACTATTAATATCCATGTGTTTCTTTGCTTTTGTTATTAATTGGCTTATGTAATTGGCTGCTCCCATGTTAGGGGCATAAATATTTACAGTTGTTAGATCGTCTTGTTGGATAGACCCTTTAATTATGATATAGTCTCCTTCCTCATCTCTTATTACAGTCTTTGGATTAAAATCTAATTTGTCTGATATAAGGATTGCTACACCAGCTTTCTTTTGATATCCATTAGCATGATGTCCATTAGCATCATCCCCTCACTTTCAATCTGGAGGTATCTTTGGGTCTAAAATGAGTCTTTTGCAGACAGCATATCCATGGGTCTTGTTTTTTTATCCAATCTGATACCCTTTGCCTTTTGATTGGGTATTTAGCCCTTTTACATTCAGAGTAACTATTGAGAGATATGAATTTAATGCCATTGTATTACCTGTACAGAGACTGTTTCTGTATATTGTCTCTGTTCCTTTCTGGTCTATGTTACTTGTGGGCTCTCTCCGCTTAAACGATCCCTTTTAATATTTCTTGTAGGGCTGATTTAATGATCACAAATTCTTTGTTTATGTTTGTTGTGGAAGCTTTTTATCTCTCTTTTTATTTTGACTGACATCCTAGCTGGAATAGGTATTCTTGGCTGTGTATTTTTCTCATCTAGCACCCTGAAAATATCATGCCAGTCCTTTCTGGTCTGCCAGGTCTCTGTGGGTAGGTCTGCTGCTGGTCTAATGTTTCTACCCTGGTAGGTTACGGACCTGTTGTCCCAAGCTGCTTTCAGATTTTCTGTTTGTCTAAGAAATTTGCAAGTTTCCCTATTATATATTGGGGTGTTGACCTATTTTTATTGATTTTGAGCGGGGTTCTCTGTGCCTCCTGGACTTGAATGCCTGTTTCTTTTCCCAGATTAGGGAAGTTCTCAGCTATAAATTGCTTCAATATACCTTCTGTCCCCCTCTCTCTTTCCTCTTCTTCTGGGATCCCAATTACTTTAACATTGTTTTGCTTTATGGTATCAGTTATCTCTCAAATTCTCCCCTTATGATCTAGTAGTTGTTTATCTCGCTTTGTCTCAGCTTCCTTATTCTCCATCACTTTGTCTTCTATATCACTAATTCTCTCTTCTGCCTCATTCATCTTAGCAGTTAGAGCCTCCATTTTTTGTTGCATCTCATTAATAGCCTTTTTGATTTCGACTTGATTAGATTTTAGTTCTTTTATTTCTCCAGAAAGAGATTCTCTAGTGTCTTCTATGCTGTTTTCAGCCCAGCCAGTATCTTTATAATTGTTATTCTGAACTCTAGTTCTGACATCTTACCTATATCCATACTGATTACATCCCTGGCAGTCAGTACTGCCTCTTGTTCTCTTTTTGGAGGTGAGTTTTTCCATCTTGTCATTCTCTCTAGAGAAGAATAAATGAACGAGAGAACGAAATACTAAAATGGCAACAGGGATCTCAGGGAAATACATACTAAACCAATCAGAAGAGGCCTTAAGGCAAAAAAATAAATAAATAAAAATTAAAGAAAAAAAGGAGAATATAAACAGGTGAACAGAATAGAGCAATACACTGGATACTGTGTGTATTTTTGTCTATTTGTTAGAAAACTAGATCCCAAAATTGTAAAGAAAGAAAAACTTACATATGTACAGAGATAAATTTAAATACAATGAAAAGATAGAATGTAACTGTAAAAATGAAAATTAAAAGAGAAAAAAAAGTAATATAAACAGACAGGTGAACAGAACAGAGCAATATGCTATATCCTGGGTGTGTTTTGGTCGGTTAGAAGAAACTACATCTCAAAATTGGAAAGAAAGAAAAACATATATATACCAAAAAAAAAAAAATTGAAAATATAGAATGTAACTATAAAAATGAAAATCAAAAAAGACTAACAAAACAAAAAAAAAAAAAAAAAGAAAAAAGAGAGAATATGATCAGACAGGTGAAGAGAACAGAGCCATACACTGGATTCTGGGTGTATTTCGGTCTGTTTGTTAGATGAAACTGCATCCCAAAATTGTAAAGAAGGAAAAACCTATATATATGCAAAAATAAAATTAAATACCATGAAAGGATAGAATGTAACTGTAAAAATGAAAATTAAAAAAGATTAAAAAAGAGTTGATAAAATAAGAAATTGGTTGAAAAAGGAAAGAAAAAAAAATTAAACTTGAAATTTAATGACTAAAGAATCATGGGAAAAAACCATGAATTCTATATACTGTTTTCCCCTAGTCAGGAGTTTTGCAGTTCTCTATGATCCGTAAACTTGGTCTTAGCTGGTTGTTCTTGCTGATCTTCTGGGGGAGGGGCCTGTTGTGTTGATTCTCAAGTGTCTTTGCCCCAGTTGGAATTGCACTACCCTTGCCAGGGAGCCAGGCTTAAGTAATCTGCTCTGGATTGTTGTATGTGGCTTTTGTTCCCTGAAGGCTTTCCACACCACTTTAGAGGATGAGAATGAAAATGGCGGCCTCCCAATCTCCAGCCCCAGAGCCGAAAGCTTGAGGCCTCACTCCTCTGTGCACCCTCAGGGAAAAGCAGTCAATCATTCCTGTCTCCCTGGTCTCCCTTTGCACTCTGTGCTCACCCAACCTATGACCCAGCATTTCCATCTCAGGCTCGTGACCCCACTTGGAATCTCCAAACCCTGCAGACTCCTGTATCGTGCATCTGTCCTGCTCCTCCTGGGGGAGGAAGGAGGGGTCTCACTGGTTCTGCCCCTTGCTGGGCCCCTGCTCCATAAGTGGTCGCCCAGGGGTGCTTGAGTTCCTGGTTTATGGCAACCCTGAGCTGAGAGCCCACTCCTGGTCTTGCTGATCGCAGCCGGCTTCCCTGGTCCAATGCCTGGGAACTCAGCCGCAGTGAGGCACCCCCTGTCTTCCTGTGACCCTGAGGATCCTGAGACCAAACTGCTAGGATTCCGCCCTGCTTTGCCACCTTTCAGGCAGGGATGTCCCTCACTGGAGTCGACTTCTAAAAGTTCTGAATTTGTACTCCACTGCTATATCACTTTCTGGTAGCCAGCTTAGGGAGGCTCCCCCCACCCCACCCCCGCCCCAGGTTTATCTTCCCATATATCGCCTTGGATTCACTTCTCTGCACCTCCTACCTTGCAGAAAATGGTCACTTTTCTATTTGTAGGGTTGTAGCTATTCTTTTCGTAGCTCTCCAGTTGAGTTTTCAGGTGTTCAGAATGATTTGATAGCTATCCAGCTGAATTCCTGGGACTAGATGAAACTAAGGTCTCCTACTCCTCTTGGACCTGTCCATCATTTTTGAGATGTCATAGAACAGTAGCTTAAGGAATGTCCAACAAGGCAGTTGGATGTCTATAGATCTGGAGCCCAGGAGATAGAAATTTGGAAGTTAGCATACTATTCCCAAACTCATTTCATCAATTTTATTTTTTAGTTTGTTAATGGCTCTCTAAGAAAAGGGTAAAAATAATGAGAGTAAGAAGAATTTAGAAATTGGGTTAGAGAAATTTTGGAAAAATAAATGTCTGTATAGTCTGTTTTGGATTTTAAGGAAACTGTCTGGGATTCACTTCTACTGCCAGTAAATTTGAATTCTCTGCCACCAGCTGTCTCATGTGATCAGTGAAGTTGTCTTAAGGGAAAGGAGAGCAGATAATGACCCAGCTGTTCTGGATACATACAAATTTAGGGGATGCCTAATTTTTTAATGTATTTCCAACTCACCTGGGTGCATTATCTGTGGGGTTTTTTGTTGTATGCGCCAGTATTTCAGTTGGTGTGGGACATTGAGAGTTGACAGAACAAAATCACTACAGTGAGCAAGAATAATTGTTTTGATGCTCTTACCACTCATTTATTTCAAGCCTGCAGAAATAAACTTGGTCCAATATTTAATAATCCAACATTTTTTAATGTATCATGTATTATACATGAATATGAGTTTTGGATACTGTGTTATTTCCAGGACAATTTAAATCTGTGCTTTAATTATTTTAAATGAAGTTGCGTATGAGTTAAGAATTTTATATTTGGACTTTTGAAGTTTCAATATTCTGTGTGTCATGGAAATATTTTTGTTAATTTTTAAATTGTGATATGTATGAACATACAGAAAAGCAAGCTTAAACATATTGTATTGCCATACATATTTGAGATTGCTGAATATTCCATCAGCTTACAGAACATAATTTAAACACCATTTATAATAACCCCCAAAATAAATACCAGGGACTAAATTCAACAAAAGATGTGCAAGACTTCTATGGGAAAAATTGAATTAATTTATTGAAAGATGTAAGAGCTAAATAAATGGAGAAAGATACTATGCTTTTGGCTGGGAAAACATAAGAATGGAAATTCTTCCAAAATGAAACCATTAAGTTCAATATAATTCTGATCAAAATCTCAACTAGTATTTTTTTTTTTTTACAGCATTAGACAGTCTGATTTTAAAATTGACATAGAAGAGTAAGGACCAAGAAGAACAAAACAGTTTTGAAGTACAATATTGTAGACTCCTCTTACTACATATCAAATTTATACCTTGCCATATAAAACAATAGTAAATTAACTAGTGTGATAATGACACAGGTGAACAAACTAATGGAAAGTCTACCCTTTCTGTCTTTGCCTAACTCCTCATTGTATACAACTACGTGCTAGCCAACTCAAACTGTATATGCCAACATCATGCTGGGAATTGCAGTACTTTGCCTTTGGTATTGCTACTCTCTGCAGAATTCCCTTCATCCCCATAGACTGTACTTTACTGAATCTAAGATGCATTATTATTCTATGTACTCCTAAGAAAAAGTTGCCAATTAAACTGACAATTAACTGATCATCATTGCTGGTATATTCTGTTTCAGAGATTTTGAAACATGAAAATATGTGTCTTACGATCTTTGGAACATGGTATTTAAAATGCCAGGGTCTCCAGAAAGAATATTCCCTGGTTTTTCTTATCTGAAAGTAAGTTCTCTCACTAAGAATTTGCAGAGCATTTATTTTATCTTTTTGTGAAAATTATACAACCAACGTATACAAAACCTTTTCCTCTCAGTTTTTCTCTTTCTGAATGTATGCCTCTTTGACAATAATCCTAATAAGACCAAGAGTTAACAAATATTGAGCACCTACTGTGGGGCGCCTGGGTGACTCTATCGGTTAAGCATCCGACTCTTGATTTTGGCTCAGGTCATGACCTTGGGGTTGTGAGATCTAGCCCCATGAGACCTCTGAGCTAGGCATGGAGCCTTCTTGGGATTCTCTTTCTCACTGTGCTGCACCACCCCCCTCCTGCCTATGCTCTTTCTCTTAAAAAAAAAAAAAATACAAAAAAAAATTGAGCACCTACTGTATATCCTGTGGTAGTTGCTTTAAGGATATTATCTTGATCTTTAGGCAACTCTGCAAGGCAATTACTGTTATCCAAATTTTTATGTAGGAAACTGGATCTTGGAGTTTAAGATTACAGAACCAGGATTGGAACCCCAGACTGCTTGACTTCAAAGCCATGACATATCACATCACACTGCATTCCTGCCTCTCTACTTCCCTACCCTGATTACAGTTAGTTGAGTGTAGAAACCATATATTTTGGATCTTTGTATTCTCCATACCTTCTTACTCATTTCTTGAACATACTGAGTGGTTATATCTAGAGATAAAATTAGAGGAGGAGATTAGGGCACCCCTTCAAGAATTCTTTAAATATTTGTTCAGTGTTCATTTCTGTGTGGGATCAGCACAGGGCAGGGAAAATTGAGGCTGAACTATTCTTTTGATATCAACTAATAGATTAAATAATAAATACCACTTTCCAATTCAATGAACTTTTGAATATTTTAAAAAAATAATTTCAAGTAAGAACTTATATATTCATGATAGAAAAATTAAAAAGTGAAGAAAAAAAGATTAACACATACATCAAGAATACACTACCAAGTACTTCACTTGCATTATCTCATTTAGTTCACAGAATAACATAATCATAATCACTAATACTATAGTTATCCTTTTTTCATACATAAGAAAACCCAGGCAAAGAGCTGGTAAGTCATTGTCCACCATGTCACTGTTGGTAAGTAGAGGAGTTCCAGTTTGTCTAACAAAGGCTACATTCTTCCCTCTCTGTTTTGATTTTTTTGTTTTTAAACTTGGTACAAATGGTATTAATAGTGAACTTAACAGTCTGAAATTTCCCTTTTTTTTGCCCAGTATTACTTTTGAGATTTTTGTCAGTGTTGATTCATATAGCTCCACTTCATTCGGTTGATTTAAAAGTTTTCAGAAACTGTAAATTTACGTAGTTTAAAAGTAAAGTATGTCAGGCTTAGAATGAAAAATGGATACCTCCCTCTCCATTCCTTAGTCCTTCTCACAGAGACAACTGCTTTCAACTTTTTGTTGTTGTTTTCCCCTTTTTATTTACTTCTGTATCTGCTCTTCCCATCCATACTAGCATTTCCTGACATTTCAGTTTTAATTATGTAATGTCTTTCTACTGTGAAAGAATGATTTTAGCGTCTCCTTTCCCCCTACCATTTTGTTTTCTTTTCTGTCTTGCCATTTTCCAATGTATTTATATCACATTATTATGACTGTGTAAACACTTAGAGCTATAGGTAAAGCATGATGTTCACTTTTTTCTTGTGTGAATTTTTTTATGTTAATAACTTTCCCCCGTTTGCTCAGTTTTCATTGTACCAATTTCTAATTCTTACCTTAAACTCTGACCAAACTATAAACTGTTTTCAAAATGACAAACCAATAATATAGTGTTGTTGTTATTGTTATTTTTTCTTAAGAGACATTCCTTCTGGATCCCTAAGCCCTCTTGCTTCAATTTAGATTTCTTTTGTGTCTTTTCTTTGTTAGATCCCTGTTTTTCCTGTTTTCTGTATTTCCTCTTGTTTTAATTCCTCAATTTTAATTCCTCTAATAGTTTTTTGAGAAAAAATGCATGAAGGTTACATTCTGCCCCCCTGGAGAATTTAAAGTGATATATTGATGTGGAGTTAATTCTTCTCTAACTGCAATAAAATCTGATATTTTTTTCAAACTGCCCAATAGTAAAAGTGAATTGTTTCTTATTCTGTAGTTAAATACTTCAGGAGGAAAAATATGGTGAACTTTTAGCTTGTTGAAACTTTTTCCCTCCAGCTTACTACTGTCAAAGATTTCAGGTCGAATTTAAGAAATGATGAAACACATGGAGATTTAGAGAAAGCATGGTTAACATCACTCCTTATATAAAAGAGGTAGTGTCAGTTGTAAAGAGTGTCATGGTTCTGTTTTCATTGATATAATGGCATTTACTTTAAATAATTCTTGGTTTAAATGAAAACATCTAAATTGTAGTGTTTAAAGGCAATTATAATCTAATTTCCATATAAAGATGTCCAAGGTACAATCTAAATACAGGTTAAATGGAAAAAAATGTCTTTTATAATTGCCTATGGAAAAAAATTAACCAGAGTATGCATGTTGCCTTATCTTTTATGGTTTTTAAGTGGAAGCTTTCTGTTTCTGACATTGCAGAGAAGCCTTTTCACATAAATAACCTCCCATAAATCATTTCAAAATGTCTAAGTAAGGGCCTGAATAATTTTTTTCTTGAGTAGTCTGCAAATGACATCTCAGTCATTAACTACTTTAGGATAAAAGCATTTTGCTAACATTGAGCTTCACTCAGAATTCTTTACTTGTTTAGATTGGCATATGCTGTTTATAGTATTGTATTTGACTTGTTTGCTAGATGTCTTTTTTTTTTTCCCTTAGTAAGAAATTTTACTGTTAGTTAGCTTGTCAGACATCATTATAAATAGGGGGATAAAAATCTTGGTGTTAGATTGCAGTGTTTTATACTGAGCATTATTGATCCATAAAGACTTATAGTATATTATTCTAAGGTTGTCATTGCTAGAAAGGACTAAGGAAGGATTAAGGAACTACATTGACAGAAGTCATCATTTTAATGACAGGCAATTTAGTTTGAGGTAACTGAAGCAGGGAAAAATGGAATCAATCATCACAGCAAGGATTTTCACAAATGTTTACCAGTCTATAATGAATGTTGTGTAGATCATCAAGGTCATTTGATAGCTTCTCTGAAAGTAATGTTTTCATATTCTAACAAAGCAATTCTAGTATTTTAAATAAACTACTATGTCCAATTCCTAAAGTTCTATGGTACATTGAATTAGTGAAATACGAAGTTTTAACAGGTTGGGAAACATGAAAAAAATTTCAGCTAATTCATTAAGCATTTCATTTCATTCTTGGAATTAGAAATGTTATTTTCTCCCCAGTGATAGTTTCCTCAAGTGTCTGGCTAAGGAATACACATAAAGGGTAATTTAGTATTGGATCATATTTACTTTATTGTTATTTGTTTTCAAGTTTAATACAGTGTTAAAAATTTTATGTGTAACAGCTCTTCAAATTGTTTTGATTATCTTGAAGGGGAAATCTACATGCAGTATATAAATTCCCTTCTACCTGGGATTCCCCATCCAATTAGTTCTGGAAGCGTACATGTTAGGAGACTAGAACCAGTTAAGAAAGTGAGGGTATATGTTGCTCACTGGTTGAGAAAGTTTTGGGTTCAAATTTAGGCTCTTTTACTGGATGGGTGATCTAATCAAGACGAATAAATCTTTTCTGCAGATTAGGAATAATCATACCTTGCCCATGTGGTGGTTGTGAGGATTAATCTCATAGTTTTTATAGGGGTCTTACAGTTCTTGACACAAAATAGCACTTCAAAGATGTTTAATTTCATTCTTCTCCACCTCTCCTGTATGAGAGCAGAGATAAAATGGTTGATCCCTTCAATGGCAATAGTGGTAGGTAGAAGGGAGGCATGGTTATTATTTTACTTTCCAATGAAAATATACTCAGGGTAAGTCACAATAGACTTACAATAAGCCAAGACTATTAGAAGGTAAAAATTGTGACTTAAAAAATTGTTTTAATGATTCATGTAACTGTTTTGATTTAAGTTACTACATCTCCTCCCCACCTCCCCAAACAAAACAAAAGCCTGGCTTAATTTATTTGACCAAATGGTTTATTGGAATCTTGTTCATAAGTACTACCTCAGTCAACCAGAACTATCATTGTAAGTTTTATGGTGAAGGAAGTATCCTTGTCATCTACTTTATAAGTTACACATTTGCATTTCATTCAGCATTTATGTAAGTAATCTTAAAGGAAATTAAATTCTTTCTGTCTTTTCCCCTACCTATCTATCTAGAATTCTGAGTGAATTGATAGTTATTTGTGGAGGGAGTGTTCATATAGTTGAGGAGCTCTAGTTTTGTGTTTGCACAGACCTGAACTTTAATTGTGAGTCAGTCACTTCCTTTGTGTGGACTTAGGTAGTTATTTAACCTCTCTGCTCCTCAGTTTCCTTATATCCTTAACTAGGATACTAATAGTACGTGGGGCACCTGGGTGGCTTAGTCAATTAAGCATCTGACTCTTGATTTCAGCTCAGGTCTTGATCTCAGGGTTGTGAGTTCAAGCCCCATGTTGGGCTCTGCTCTGGGTGTGGAGCCTACTTAAAAAAAGAAAAAAAAAAGGATGCTAATAGTACCTATATTTGTGGTTCTGTTTTTACTTAAATAAGATAATATATGTGTTTTAAAAAAAGAGAACAAAGCTGGAGGATCACACTTCCTGATTTCAAACTATGTTAAAAACCATAATAATCAAGGGGCGCCTGGGTGGCTCAGTCACTAAGCGTCTGCCTTCGGCTCAGGTCATGATCCCAGGGTCGTGGGATCGAGCCCCATATCGGGCTCCCTGCTCAGCGGGGGGCCTGCTTCTACCTCTCCCACTCCCTGTACTTGTGTTCCTGCTCTCTCTCTCTCTCTGTCTCTGTCAAATAAATAAATAAAATCTTTTTAAAAAACCCCATAATAATCAAAACAGTATGGTATTGGCATAAAAAAGACAGGTTAATAGAACAGAATAGAGAGTCTAGAAATAAACCCCACGTAGATGGTCAATTAGTTTATGACAAAGGAGCCAAGAATGTACAACGGGGAAAGGATAGTTTCTTAAGTAGTGATATTGGAAAAATTGGACAGCCACATGCAAAAGAATGAAACTGGACCCCTATCTTACACCACACACAAAAATTAACTCAAAATGGATTAAAGACTTGAAAGTATGACCTGAAACCATAAAACTCCTAGAAGTAAAGATAGGTGGTAAGCTCCTTGACATCAGTCTTGGCAATGATTTTTTTGAATTTGATACTAAAAGCCAAAGGCAACAAAAGCAAAAATAAACAAGTGGGACTACATCAAACTAAGAAACTTTTGTACAGTGAAGGAAACCATCCACAAAATGAAAAGACAACATACTGATGGAAGAACATATTTTCAAATCCTGTATCTGATAAGGGGTTAATATCCAAAATATAGAAAGAACTTGGGGCGCCTGGGTGGCTCAGTCGTTAAGCGTCTGCCTTCAGCTCAGGTCATGGTTCCAGGGTCCTGGGATCGAGCCCCGCATCGGGCTCCCTGCTTGGCGGGAAGCCTGCTTCTCCTCCTCCCACTCCCCCTGCTTGTGTTCCCTCTCTCGCTGTGGATCTGAATAGACATTTTTCTAAAGAAGACATACAGATGGCCAACAGTTTCATGAAAAGGTGATTAACATCATTAGTCACCAGGGAATTGCAAATCAAAACCACAATGAGATAATGTCACACCTGTTAGAATGGCTGTTATCAAAAAGAAGAGATAATAGGTATTGGTGAGGATGTCGGTGGGAATATAAATTGGTGCAGCCAGTGTGGAAGTTCTCAAAAAATTAAAAATAGGACTGCCATATGATCTAGCAATTTCACTTCTGGATATTTATCTGAAGGAAATGAACATGCTAACTTTAAAGATACATGCAACCCTCATGTTCTGTGCAGCATTATTTACAATAACTAAGACATGAAAGCAACCTAAGTGTCCATCAATGGCTGAATGGACAAAGAAAATGTGGTTATATATACAGTTGACCCTTAAAAATTGCAGGGGCTATTTCAACTGCCAACCCTCTGTGCAGTTGAAAAATCCATGTATAACTTTTGACTTCCCCCCAAATTTAAGAAAATGTATATGTATTATGTACTGCATTCTTAAACTGGAGAAAAAAAATGTTATTAAGAAGATCATAAGGAAGAGAAAATACATTTGTGATACTATATTGTATTTATTGAAAAAAACCCACACTTAAGTGGATCTGTGCAGTTCAAAGCCATGTTGTTCAAGGGTCAGCTGTGTGTGTGTGTACATATACACACAGTGGAATATTATTCAGCAATAAAAAAGGAAACCTTGCCATTTGTGACAACATGGATGGGCTTTGAGGGCATGATGTTAAGTGAAATGAGGCAGAGAAAGATAAATACCTTATGATCTCACTTACATGTAGAATCTTAAAAAAACCCAAACCCAGCCAACTCATAGATAGAGAATAGATTGGTGGTTATGAGAGGTGGGTGAAGGTGGTTAAAATGTGCAAACTTCCAGTTATAAAATAAATAAGTCATGGGATACAACGTATAGCATGGGGATTATTGTTAATTATACTATGTTATATATTTGAAAATTGCTAAGAGAGTAGATCTTAAAAGTTCTCATCACAAGAAAAATTTATAAATATATGTGGTGATGGCTGTTGACTTGTGATCATTTCACAATATATACAAATATGGAAAATATGGAATCATTATATTCTATACCTGGAACTAATGTAATGTTATATCTCAATTATATCTCCATTTAAGAAAGATAATATATGTAGAAGTCCTAATATGCCAAAGTACCTATTGTTAACTGTTAATTATGATTACTTTTTTCATACCATACTCTGGATTAATTTATTTTTATATACATGTATACATATATGTATAAAAATAACTATTCATAATTAACTTTTAACAGATCACTAATATGTAATACATTTCTGTCAAAGAGAATATTGGTCATATTTTAAGTGATGTAAGAGACCCTGTTACCTGGAAAGTGTGGGATAATTTTTTATAAAAGTCATAGCTAACATTTGTTGGTTGCTTTGTATGTGCCCCACATTATGCCAATATATTAGTTCATTTAATTCTCACTATGACCCTATGAAGTCCATATTGTTACTAGCCACATTTTATAGATGAAGAAACTGGGACACAGATTAATTTGCTCAAGGTCACATAGGTAGTAAGTGGGGGAGCCAGAAATTCTTGTTCTGGAGATCTTTGAAGAGTTCTTACCTATGTTTCCTCTCTGGTTCTCTTACTAAGTACTTGGAAGGTTTTTTCCAACAGGGTGAAAGGAATTTCATGAAATATTAATATGTCACAAATAGATAACATGGCAAAACCTCCCATTTATACCTGAGTCTCCCTGAGCAGGTTATTTTATAGTTGTTATAGTTTGTAATCTATTGCAGGGATATCCAACTCAAACCATGTACCAGTCCATAACTGTGTTCTCATGAAGTTGCCTGTAATGATAGTTTCCTTCATGGGAGAGGCCCATCTCCACAGTGTGTGCTTTGTAGCACCTTCCAGTCTTTTCTCCACAGTGTGATTGTAATGAATAAAGATAACTTCTATGGCTTTCCCAGGTTAAGGGGCTCAGCAGCAATCTTAACTTGCTTTGTTCTTTGTGTACATGGGTGTGTGTGTGTGTGTGTGTGTGTGTGTGTGTGTGTGTGTGTTTCTACCACTAACCAAATTACTGAGTGGGTAGAGGAAGAACAGAAAAAGCCTAAGAGAGTCCAGAATTATTTCATGGAGTAAGTCTTGGGTTTGGAGCAACCTCTCTCCTTTTCAGTGTTTCTTCTCCTCAGCAGTGATCCTTTCCTAGCTGAGCTTGGGCCTGGAATTTAAAAGGCCCTTAATAAAAGTGTGATGAATAAATATAAATGAATGGGTGAACTGAATGTTCTCTTGAGCCTGTAGCTTTCTTTTCTCATCACAATCAAACAGATACTGGATAGAGAGTGGGACGAGAAGCAGCTGCCACACATGGATGTGACTTGGATCTTTGTAGGATTATTAGAGAAGATAGGCCTTTAACAGACAGAAAGGGAAGCGAGCTCCAATTTTAGTGATTTATTTCAGTGGTTCACTAGGGATAGTGAGCCTATCAGGTGTCATGATTTCTATCATGATTTGCTTAGTTATTAGGTATTGATTTTCATTAACTATATCCCTTCCTGTTGCTATTCTTATTTTTCTTTTTTACATCATCCTTATTCACCAAATCATTTGTCTTCATCATTTCTACTGTTCACTTGGATGTAATTATTGGGAAAGAGTGGACATGCATGTGCACACCAGGAGAAAGGCAGAGGAGACAGAGAAAGATGTTTACCAAGAATTAGACTTTTGGGGGTGAATTTCAGCAATCTGTTACTCTTTATCATTAAGTGATTTTCTTCCTTCTGGTAATATTAAAAGGGGATATGGGAGAAATATTTTAAGAAAATATTGTTAACATAGAACTTTATATAAACTTTGTACTGAGAAAAGAAATTTTAAATGGCATTTATTCTCAAGGTTTATGGCTAACGAATGCTCTGTTTCTTTGGTTTTAATAGATAAATTTCCTGAGGAATGTGGTTTTTCACACAATCTAAAGCTGTTAAATGCACGACTTAACTGCATTTGGAAATGTGTTATGGAGGCACCCTCTTTTCAGCCGGTCACTGCAGTGGAGTGTAGAGAAATGCATCACTTCTTCATGGATGTCTGCAGACATGGAGAGTTTCTCAATCTTTAAGGCTCCCTTTTCATTCTTAAGTGCTTCTACTGTTTTTAAGAATCTAACTCTTTGTGTGATAACATGCCTGACATCCCTTCTTTTTACCTCCCATGGATGTCTTATAAATGACTGGGGACTGTTTACTTCTCTAGTATCTTTCAATCTATGTGTTTGAAAACTTCGTTTCAAAGTTGTTGAGGAGACCTATTAGCTTTGGATACTTGGTACTGCCGCTTTTTTTGGTTTTGTCGGGATCTGCCTAGTCTCCCATGAGGGGGCTGTAGCCACGATACTTCACACTGATACTTGTAGTAATAGTAGGGGGAAATGCTTTTCAGGGTAGTACCAGCGTTTTTTTGGTATTTCAAGTAATAAATGAACTTGGTAGGAAAAATCTCATCTAAAAGATTTCAGCTGACATTCTTTATTCTTTGAATGTTTGTTTTGTGGCAGTACTATCTTAGGTGTTGGAGATTCAAAGATTAACAATGCATAGTCCTCTTTTTGGGGAGATCTTTGGGTAGTAGTGGAGGAGTAGAGAGGACGAGGAGGAGATCCAGTAATATTTTCATGTTTTTGCCTCACCTCAGATTGCTACAAGTGTGGAGAATCGAGATTCTTATGTGCACCAGCTTTATGATCATATGGGGCCAGTGCTGATATTAAAAATAAAAATGGGGGCACCTGTCTGGCTCTGCCGGTGGAACATGCAACTTGATTTCAAGGTCGTGAGTTTGAGCCCCATGTTGAGTGTGGAGATGACTAAAAAAAAAATAAAGTAAACCTGCATTAAAAAAAAATAAAAATGAAGGAGTTTGGTGGGAGGAGGCACAAATAGGTAGAGCACAGAGGATTTTTGATAGTGAAAATATACTGTATGTTACATAATTATGGATACATGCCATTCTACAGTGTCTAAACCCATAGAATGTACAACACCAAGAGTGAACAATATTGTAAAATATTATGGACTTCAGTCATTGTAGGTTCATCAGTTGTTAACAAACGTACCACTCTAGTGGGGGAAGTTGTTAATGGAGGAGGTCATGCATGTGTGGGGGCAGGGGATATCTGGGAAATACCCGTACCTTCCCCTCAATTTGTTATGAACCTTAAACTGCCTTTAAAAGGAAATTTTTTTTTTTTTAAAGATTTTTTATTTATTTATTTGAGAGAGAGAGAATGAGAGACAGAGAGCATGAGAGGGAGGAGGGTCAGAGGGAGGAGCAGACTCCCTGCCGAGCAGGGAGCCGGATGCGGGACTCGATCCCGGGACTCCAGGATCGTGACCTGAGCCGAAGGCAGTCGCCTAACCAACTGAGCCACCCAGGCGCCCCTTAAAAGGAAATTTTAAAAAAAAGATTTTAAGTATTCTCTACACCCATCGTGGGGCTCAAATTCACAGCCCCAGGACCAAGAGTTGCATGCACAACCCACTGAGCCAGCCAGGCACCCCCAAAAAAGAAATTCTTCATTAAAAAAATGAAGGAGTTCACACATTTATTCATTTGTATCCAATAACTAAGCTTGATTGAATTAGGCATATTGTGTACATCCTTCTTATTAAATTCTTCAGATTATTCCTATCTTGGATTATCTTGGGGTAATGATCTTAGTACTTTTGCTCTGATCATGGATCTCATCTAAGCTATAGATTGAAAACTTTCATAACAGTATAAAGAAATAATACATTCCAAGATAATTCATATAGTTTATTTTAAAATCCTTGAATTAAAAACCTAAAAAAGAGTTATAACATGTAATAATTGATACCAACCTCTTTTGAGTCGTGTTTATAGATCATTAAAGAAATGAATCTCTCCCCTTTGTCATTTTTTTCAGGGGTTGAAATTCTAGCTTTTTAGTTTGATACTTAAAAATAAATTCAACATAGTTCTGACTGAACAGTTTATCAGGGAAGGAGTGAAGAATCAGGCTTTCTGAAATGACTGAAGCATTGTGCCAAGTGGCTGATGCATCTCGGAGGAAAAACATGAGAATTTATATAATCTAAAGTTCTGGTCCTTTTCTGATAAGGTTGAACCAGAGCCGTTTCATAGTTACAGATTTGCCTTTAAACCTTATCCTTTGAGATAAAATGCTTTGAAAGTAAAAAGAGGAAAGTGCTAGGTGAAGTTAGGTATAAAAGCCATGGCACATATATGCATGTGTGCATACACACACCCCACTCCATCAAAATTGCTGCCTTTTTGGAATAAAATGAAAATAGAAATGTCATTTACTCATGATTTATTCATGAGCTGCTTATCCAGTTTATGGATCATCCAGACCCTTTATTTCTCTTTATTCTTCTCTTCTCCCATCAGCTGCCTACTCATAAACCTCTAGTTCTTTTTCTCATTACCAACTCTGCTAGAGGGTGGAACATGCCTGGGACACACAATAATTTAGCCAACTTTGTACCTTGTTAACAGTGATCAAACAAAGAACCAAAATTAGTTGGGAATTATCTTTGGCATATAGTTGCTTATGCCATCCCTGTTTATTATTATAAGGAATAAATGAAAGTTGATTTTTTAAATAATAAAATTTAGAAAATGTATTTGAAACAAAGAACGTGATCATTAGTTTTTCATAACATCCTAAAGGTAGGTCTCCACTCAAATGTTACTTCCTCAGGTAGGTCTTCCCCGATATAACATGGTCTAATAAAGCAGCCCTACTCATTTTTATCCTCTTATCCAACCTTATCTGTCTTCATAGGATACATTCATCTACTTGTCCATCCACCTGTATATTGTGTTCGTCTTTTGGTTTAGATTGCAGATGCTGTGGTGGATAGTTGTTCTTACTCACTCCAGCACAGTGTCTGCCTCAGAATAGGCACAACATTTTTGTTGAATAAACCATAGACAAAGGAAGCAATTTTTGCCATGCTATAGACGTGAAAATTAATAATTAAAGATAATAACTTTGCCAAGGCTACATTACTACTAGTAGGGGTAGGACTAAGTAACACCCTGAATCTTACAATGCATATCTTGAAGTGTTCACAATTTACATAAACAAGAATTTCCAACTACTTAAATTTGTTAATCTGTATCTAAACTAGAAGTTGAATAATTTGTGGTTATGTATCATTTCATAGTGGAGTTTTTTGATTTTCAGTCTAGTAGTAAAAATTTGGTCTGTTTTATCAATGTGTTCTAAAGCATATCTTGGAAATACTGCTTTTGCTATGTTTGGAGAATTTTGTGCATAGATGTTTCAGAAATGCTGGATTTTCTGTTACATGTTAACTGAGAAGTCTGTTGAAAAAAGTAATCTCAAAGATTTAGATTTGTGTGTGTAAATTTAGAAACTTTGGACTAACAGTAAGGATAAACATTTTAGAATATACACTTTCAAACTTAAAGGTATCAAGGTGGCATTTGCAAGTGATGTTTAACAAATTTACAGTCCATACCAATCCAGAAAATTAAGATTGGATGTACACATTATGCAGAATTTTCTACAAATACTTTGAGTATTTAGATATAAACATGTTTTGTTGTTTGATAGATTATGTAACATAATGCCAAATATACAAAGTATTGATAATAGAATTAGTTTTTCTTAATTTAGGTTGTTATTTTTATTTAGGGAAATTGGTTCTCTAATGCCAACTAGATTTTTAATGATTCCCTACATAATTTTTAATAATATTTGTTAGGGGAAAATCCTGAAAATATTATGCTAGTTAAAAATTTTTCCCAATGTAATGTTAAATACCTTTAATAGTAAAAACCTTGTTAAAATAATTTTTTGTGGGAATTGTAAGTAGTTGCAATTTATTATGCTATAGAATAAATCTAAATTTCCCAATCATTAGAGTTGTTAAAAATTATTTCCCAGTATTCAAACATGAAAATTAGTAATGTAGTTACTGTTAATAGTTGCACCTTACTTCAAGCTACAGTGTGAAATTTCAAGCAAATTGTGCTTCCTATTTTTAAGTCTTGAAAAGATTCTTATATTTATCTATGCCTCAACTCTACCACACTCATTCATCTATCACATTCTAAAATTTAAAACTTGAAGGAATTTGATTTAGTTCACCTGTGTCAGAGAAAGCCAAAGGACATTTAAGTATCTATATGAAATGTCCTTTGCATTTCTGTAGAAGTTAAATTTAATTGTGGTCTTGAACCTTGCTATTCAAAGTATGATTTGAGAACCAGGAGCACTTTAAAGTTTGTTAGAAATATAGGATCTCAGGTCCCCACATCAGACTCAACTATATCAGAATCTGCATTTTAACAAGATGTGATGTGTATACACATTAAAGTTTGAGGTGCTCTGGTTTAGAATAAGCTGGTCAAGTAAAAATGAAAACAGGACTGGACTTTAGGATAGTGAATGTTGTTTTTCAGAGCTTATTAAGATATTTAATAATAGCACAAGTTCCATAAGTCTTGTTGGAAGTAAGCATGTTACTGTATATGTGAGCCCTGAGAACAGTGGTTGCTTAAGTTATCTCTTGTAAATGATACAGAGATTGATAAAATGTAATTGAGCTTTGGGAAATCACAAGTAGGATCTTTTCAGTGTGTCCTGATTTTTTTTTCATTAAATCTTTATAAAGTGGTATTAGGTTGAACATACTCTAGATATAGTAAATGGGAATAGTTGAGAAGAGTAAGTAGTTTTGGCTATAATGGCTTTTGTCTTCTGTCATTTAAAAATGTATATGGTTAATTGGGTCATTTGTCTAGATTTAAGAATTGTATTAGGATCTCTAAATGTCAAAGTGAAAGTCCTTTCCTGAAGATGACTATCAATAGTTTTGTTTTGTTCTTTTCCTTGATTAGGTAGAAAGATAAATCAGTATTTCAAGAAATCAGGGAGCTACCTTAGGTTAGTCATATCATCAAAGCAACTAAAAGGGCAATGAAATAATAAGTGTCCAAACATGAAAACAGAAAAAATCTTTTTAATGTAGACAAATCATTGATTAAAACAAAATTCTAAATTATTCTTTTGCTTTTTCTAAAAAGAGTTTTGTGTTCTTGACAGTATTAATTCATCTAATAGTTTTTGAATATAGAACTAATCCGTGGATCATGGATAAAAGAAATACAGCTTAGACCCTATCCCAGTGTCAGTGAAAGTTGAAAATATATCTCTTATAATTGTTGTTATAATTGTTGTTATAATTCTCTACAATTTTTTTTTTGTTTACTAATATTACATAACATTAGGAAATATAAACTAGGGAAGTAGAAAATAATCAACTGGTGGAGGGCCTGGCTGGCTCAGTTGGTAGAGTATGTGACTCTTGATCCTGAGATTGAGAGCCAGGATGGGTGTAGAGATTGAGTTCAAGCCCCATGCTGGGTATAGAGATTACTTAAAAAAGTAAAATCTTTTTTTTTTTAAAGGAAAGAATTGACTGGTTTATTCTTCTTTCATTGAAATTTGAAGAGTTATAGTTGGTACTTTCATACTAGTAGATTTGTTCTAATGAAGTTATCGTCGTGAATCTGTAAAGCTAGCAAAGCTTAAAGAGCTGATCTTGTCTTTTCTCTCAGCCTTGAACCCTTTTTTTTTTTTAAACAAATGAAGATCTACTTAGAAAGGCTTGCAGAAAATCTTGAGTACTTCCTAATTCACTTGAGTGTCAGAAAATTTTAACATTTTGGATTGGAATCACTTCATTTTCACTTTAAGCCTCTATATTCCTATAAATTTATAAACATTGAAACAAAGAACTAGCATAGAGACAGGGACCAACTTGTTACCTTACTTTGTGTAATAATTCATAAATTTGAATATATTTTGTCTTTTAAATAATTTTAGTTCTGTCACTGGTTCTCCCCTTATCTTTTGATCATTTGGGACAGAGCACCTGACCCATTGAAGGTGCTCTTAAATTATAGAGACCAAACTGGGACAAGAGTACCTACTGTCTTTCTGACTCAGTTGGGACCAAATGATTTAATTGAAAAGAATGTGTTAATTGAAACAGGGTGTAGAGATTCTTTAAAAAAAACTTTAATTACATACTGAACATTTCTTTCCATATTGGGTGGTGTGTTCAAATCAAGATAATTTTCTCTTTCTCCTTAATTATGGGTTTTGAAGAATCGATTAAATGTCATGAACATGTCATGGCAATCTGGTGGAGACTGTGGAAACTTTCTCAGGATAATGTTAAAATACAAAGATGTATAAAAATACATAGATGTGCATTTCATTTTAATGTATTAAATAATACTATTGGCCAATAACTCTGATAATTTTGAGATAATAATGAAAATTAATGCTATTTCAAGATATCTGCAACAACTGTAATGTGATATTGAAACAACTATAATTTCTGTTGGTGATAACCACTGTATTTTGTTGCCTATATTCATAATAGAAGTAAGTGCTAAATAGAGGAAAGTGAAAAAATGTAGTAGAAGTTAGGGATAGGAAATAAAGGTTGTTGAGTATAAAAATGTAATTTATTTTTCCATCCAAATGTATGGGTCTTTTAGAGCTTACAGACTCAATGATAAGAACCCTTTAATTTATCTGACAACTCTCCTGAACTCTTCTGTTTGAAACTTTAAAAAATGTTTTTGTTCTTTTTTCCTAGGTGGATATTTATATCACCTAAAAATAATGTTTTTTCCCCTTTCTTCCCAAGCTTCACAAATTTTCTTTTCTATTTTATTTTGACCATAACCTCTAGAACTGCATTTACAAGTGGTGATGCTAGTAGTTTCCCTTCTTTTGTTCCTGATCTTAAAAAGAATAAAGATTCTTCATTAAATATAATGTTCCATGTAGGTTTTTGCTATACAGATATTCTTTGCTATCCAAGATTACTTGGAGGCTGAATTCAGATAGTTGGTTGGTGGTAGAGCAAGGTGATCTCAATTAATTGGGTATATATGGTTTATGAATTTTGGATAGTGAGTGGTGACAGCTAAGATAGCGAGGAAGATTGAAAATTTATTTGAATTGATTTTGTTACTGACTTTTAGCAGTAGGTGTTCAGCTAAGTTCAGGTGGGACAGTATCCCTGTATAGTTTATACCAACTTAAGGAAGTTCTCTTCCATTTTTTTTTAAATTGTAACTAGCAAATTTACTTTATTAAGTGCTTTTCCTGTATTAATTGATATAATCATATGATATTGAACCACCTTTGCATTATAGAATACCTCATGATGTCATTATATATTATCATTTTTAAATGTAATCGTGGATTCAGTTAGCTAATATTTTATTTAGAGGTGGTTGTTTTTTCCTCCCCATTTAACTCGTAAGTGAAATGGACCCATATATTTTTTCTTCTTTATAAAGTCTGATTTTAGAATCAAGATTCCATTAATCACCTTCTGAAAATGAACTGGGGATTTTCACACTTCTTTTTGCCGGTACAACTTATAAAGTCATTAATGTTTCTTAAAACCTGATTGCAACCCCCCCTTTTCGGCCTTGGGCTTTTTGAGAGGGGAGTTTTGACTATTTCACATTATTTCATGATACTTGGTTTATTTAGGGTCTCCATTTCTTTTGCCAATTCTGGTGTGTTGTATTTTTCTAGGAATTTATCCATTTTATCTTGATTTTCAACCATTAGCCTCTACTTGTTATACCGCTTAAAAAAAAAAAAAAAATCTAACACTTAACACTCCCCCTTTTCATTCTGTATTTTACTTCTTTGTTCTCTAACCCAACCTCACACCTGTCTTTGATGAAAGGGTTGTCAATATTAGTTAATATTCTTAATCTTCAGAAAAGCAACCTTTGTTGTTTATATTGCTTTTTTGATTGGTATTTTGTTGATTTCTACTCTTTATTATTTCCTAGCTTCTTGTTCTTGTTAATGTTATATCCTTGCTTTTTGTTCTTGCTTAGAGTTTTGGTTCTCAGTTATTGTGGGTATTCTTTGTCTTTTCCTTCTCTTTGTGTTTAGTTTATAAGACAATAACAGTAAGGTATTTGATAACCATTATAATCCTGTATACTTGCATTATCTTCCTGATTTAGTTTTGTTTGCTTGGTGTTTTGAAAGTTTATTTTATTTTTTAGTAATCTCTACACCCAGTATGGGGCTCGAACTCACAACCCTGAGATCAAGAGTTGCCTGTTTTTCTGACTGAGCCAGGAAGGTGCCTCTGTTTGTTTGTTTGTTTTTTAATAAAAATTTTATTTATTTATCTGAGAGAGAGAATGGGAGACAGAGAGCATGAGAGGGGGACGGTTAGAGGGAGAAGCAGACTCCCCGCTGAGCAGGGAGCCTGATGTGGGACTCGATCCCGGGACTCCAGAATCATGACCTGAGCCGAAGGCAGTTGCTTAACCAACTGAGCCACCCAGGCGCCCTGTTTGTTTTTAATTTAAGTACCTTCTCTAAGAATGTTCTCAGTTTCGGTTTTTCTGAGCATCTGTGCTGAGTAATTTTTATTCTGCTCCACCTTTGAGAAATAATTTGACTTGATATAAAACTCTACAGTCAAAATTATTTACTATTAACACTTTAAAATGTTACTATATTGTATTGTGTCCAGTGTTGTTCCAAAGTTTATCTTCTTTCTCTCTGGAGGCTTTAGGAATTTTATCTTTTTCTTTTTGCTCTTAAATTTAACCATACTGTGTCATGGAATAGAGTCTTCTTTATTTGTCCTATTAGAGACCCCTTTCATTCAGAGATATTTCATCTTTCTTTAGTTGTGGAACATTTATTTCAATAATTTCTTCGAAGATTTTCTTTGTCTCTCTACTTCCCTCCACCATTTTTCCTGGGACTCCTGTTATCTGGCTGTTCACATCTGCTTCCATCTATTGGCTTCCCTTTCATGTTGTTAGATCTTAACCTTTTGTATTGCCTTTTAGGAACAATGTCCCATCTGATTTTGTAAATCAGTAGTTCATCCTTTAGCTGTATCCATCCTGCTATTTCTTTCCTCTATTGTATTTTTTATTAAGCTGCTTTATTTTTATACCACTATTTTAAATTATTTTTAATGATTTCTTATTTATGACTCACACTGCTGATAACTTTATTGCCTTAGTCTGTTGTGTTTTTTTTAATTATTGGTACAATTCCAATAATTCTGCTCTAGTAGATACATAAAACTCCTCAAAAGATCATAAAGAGAGTTCAGATTTTTAACTGTGTAGGTGCCAAAATATGTAAAGTTGATATTGATGAAATGATCGGAGGAAGCCTGTGCAGTTTGCCAGCCAGGATTTCTGGGCCTTGGTCTGAGAGCCCAAGTGGTCCTAGTCCTTGCTGTGGTTTGGTGCCCTCTAGCGGCCATTTCCTCTTCTGGCTTAAATTTCCATGAGCACAATTTAGTTTTCTTTCGTGAGCTCCAGGACAGCAGCAGTAATTATAATTTTAAGTTAATTGTCTTTCATTTTGTGTGTCTGATTGGAATGATTAGTCTTTGAAAAATAGGGGAATGTAGGAACCCACTTTCCCTCCCTCCTTCTAGGAATGGTGTTACTTGACATGGCTTTGCCTGCCCCTTCACTTCCTATCTCCTCCTCTTTCCTTACTCCTACCAGAAAGGGAATCCAATGCTATATGTTTGTATTTGTGTATTTATTTAATTGTGGATGTTCTTTATAGTTGTCCAAGTATCTAGATACTTGTTCTGAGGACATAGTTACTATGTCTTTTTTTTTTATTATGTTATGTTAATCACCATACATTACATCATTAGTTTTTGATGTAGTGTTCCATGATTCATTGTTTGCATATAACACCCAGTACTCCATGCAATACGTGCCCTCTTTAATACCCATCACCAGGCTAACCCATCCCCCCACCTCCCTCCCCTCTAGAACCCTCAGTTTGTTTCTCAGAGTCCATAGTCTCTCATGGTTCGTCTCCCCCTCCGATATCCCCCCCTTCATTCTTCCCCTCCTGCTATCTTCTTTTTTTTTTCTTGACATATATTGCATTATTTGTTTCATAGGTACAGATCTGTGATTCAACAGTCTTGCACAATTCACAGCGCTCACCATAGCACATACCCTCCCCAGTGTCTATCACCCAGCCACCCCATCCCTCCCACCCCACCCCCCACTCCAGCAAGCCTCAGTTTGTTTCCTGAGATTAAGAATTCCTCATATCAGTGAGGTCATATGATACATGTCTTTCTCTGATTGACTTAGTTCGCTCAGCATAACACCATCTAGTTCTATCCACGTCGTTGCAAATGGCAAGCTCTCATTCCTTTTGATGGCTGCATAATATTCCATTGTATATATATACCACATCTTCTTTATCCATTCATCTGTCGATGGACATCTTGGCTCTTCCCACAGTTTGGCTATTGTGGACATTGCTGCTATAAACATCGGGGTGCACGTACCCCTTCGGATGCCTACATTTGTATCTTTGGGGTAAATACCCAGTAGTGCAATTGCTGGATTGTATGGTAGCTTTATTTTAAACTTTTTGAGGAACCTCCATACTGTTTTCCAGAGTGGCTGCACCAGCTTGCATTCCCACCAACAGTGTAGGAGGGTTCCCCTTTCTCCGCATCCCCGCCAACATCTGTCGTTTCCTGACTTGTTAATTTTAGCCGTTCTGACTGGTATGAGGTGGTATCTCATTGAGGTTTTGATTTGGATTTCCCTGATGCCGAGTAATATTTTTTTTAATTATTTTTTTTTTTTTTTAAGATTTTATTTATTTGCGAGAGAGAGAATGAGAGACAGAGAGCATGAGAGGGAGGAGGGTCAGAGGGAGAAGCAGACTCCCTGCTGAGCAGGGGGCCCGATGTGGGACTCGATCCCGGGACTCCAGGATCATGACCTGAGCCGAAGGCAGTCGCTTAACCAACTGAGCCACCCAGGCGCCCCCCCCCTTTTTTTTTTTTTCCCTGATGCCGAGTAATATTGAGCACTTTTTCATGTGTCTGTTGGCCATGTGGATGTCTTCTTTGGAAAAATGTCTGTTCATGTCTTCTGCCCATTTCTTGATTGGATTATTTGTTCTTTGAGTGTTGAGTTGGATAAGTTCTTTATAGATTTTGGATACTAGCCCTTTATCTGATATGTCATTTGCAAATATCTTCTCCCATTCTGTCGGTTGTCTTTTGGTTTTGTTCACTGTTTCCCTTTTGCTGTGCAAAAGCTTTTTATCCTGATGAAGTCCCAATAGTTCATTTTTGCCCTTGCTTCCCTTGCCTTTGGCAATGTTTCTAGGAAGAAGTTGCTGTGGCTGAGGTCGAAGAGGTTGCTGCCTGTGTTCTCCTCAAGGATTTTGATGGACTCCTGTCTCACATTTAGGTCTTTCAACCATTTTGAGTCTATTTTTGTGTGTGGTGTAAGGAAATGGTCCAGTTTCATTCTTCTGCATGTGGCTGTCCAATTTTCCCAACACCATTTGTTGAAGAGACTGTCTTTTTTCCATTGGACATTCTTTCCTGCTTTGTCAAAGATGAGTTGACCATAGAGTTGAGGGTCCATTTCTGGGCTCTCTATTCTGTTCCATTGATCTATGTGTCTGTTTTTGTGCCAGTACCATACTGTCTTGATGATGACAGCTTTGTAATAGAGCTTCAAGTCCGCAATTGTGATGCTGCCAGCTTTGCTTTTCTTTTTCAACATTCCTCTGGCTATTCGGGGTCTTTTCTGGTTCCATACAAATTTTAGGATTATTTGTTCCATTTCTTTGAAAAAAGTGGATGGTATTTTGCTAGGGATTGCATTAAATGTGTAGATTGCTCTAGGTAGCATTGACATCTTCACAATATTTGTTCTTTCAATCCATGAGCATGGAATGTTTTTCCATTTCTTTGTGTCTTCCTCAATTTCTTTCATGAGTATTTTATAGTTTTCTGAGTACAGATCCTTTGCCTCTTTGGTTAGATTTATTCCTAGGTATCTTATGGTTTTGGGTGCAATTGTAAATGGGATCGGCTCCTTAATTTCTCTTTCTTCTGTCTTGTTGTTGGTGTATAGGTATACCACTGATTTCTGTGCATTGATTTTATATCCTGCCACTTTACTGAATTCCTGTATGAGTTCTAGCAGTTTTGGGGTGGAGTCTTTTGGGTTTTCCACATAAAGTATCATATCATCTGTAAAGAGTGAGAGTTTGACTTCTTTGCCAATTCGGATGTCTTTTATTTCTTTTTGTTGTCTCATTGCTGTGGCTAGGACTTCTAATACTATGTTGAATAGCAGTGGTGATAGTGGACATCCCTGCCGTGTTCCTGACCTTAGGGGGAAAGCTCTCAGTTTTTCCCCATTGAGAATGATATTCGCTGTAGGTTTTTCATAGATGGCTTTTATGATATTGATGTATGTACCCTCTATCCCTATACTCTGAAGAGTTTTGATCAAGAAAGGATGCTGTACTTTGTCAAATGCTTTTTTGCATCTATTGAGAGGATCGTATGATTCTTGTTCTTTGTTTTGTTAATGTATTATATCACGTTGATTGATTTGTGGTTGTTGAACTAACCTTGTAGCCCAGGGATAAATCCCACTTGGTTGTGGTGAATAATCCTTTTAATGTGCTGTTGGATCCTATTGGCTAGTATTTGGCTGAGAATTTTTGCATCCATGTTCATCAAGGATATTGGTCTGTAATTCTCCTTTTTGATGGGGTCTTTGTCTGGTTTTGGGATCAAGGTAATGGTGGCCTCATAAAACGAGTTTGGAAGTTTTCTTTCCATTTCTATTTTTTGGAACAGTTTCAGAAGAATAGGTATTAATTCTTCTTTAAACGTTTGGTAGAATTCCCCTGGGAAGCCATCTGGCCCTGGGCTTTTGTTTGTTGGGAGATTTTTGATGACTGCTTCAATTTCCTTAATGGTTATAGGTCTGTTCAGGTTTTCTCTTTCTTCCTGGTTCAGTTTTGGTAGTTCATACATCTCTAGGAATGCATCCATTTCTTCCAGATTGTCTAATTTGCTGGCATAGAGTTGCTCATAATATGTTCTTGTAACTGTTTGTATTTCTTTGGTGTTGGTTGTGATCTCTCCTCTTTCATTCATGATTTTGTTGATTTGGGTCATTTCTCTTTTCTTTTTGATAAGTCTGGCCAGGGGTTTATCAATCTTGTTAATTCTTTCAATGAACCAGCTCCTAGTTTCGTTGATCTGTTCTACTGTTCTTTTGGTTTCTATTTCATTGATTTCTGCTCTGATCTTTATTATTTCTCTTCTCCTGCTGGGTTTTGGCTTTATTTGCTGTTCCCTCTCCAGCTCCTTTAGGTGTAGGGTTAGGTTGTGTACTTGAGACCTTTCTTGTTTCTTGAGAAAGGCTTGTATTGCTATATACTTGCCTCTTAGGACTGCTTTTGCTGCATCCCAAAGAGTTTGAACAGTTGTGTTTTCATTTTCATTGGTTTCCATGAATTTTTTAAATTCTTCTTTAATTTCCTGGTTGACCCATTCATTCTTTAGTAGGCTGCTCTTTAGCCTCCATGTATTTGAGTTCTTTCCGACTCTCCTCTTGTGATTGAGTTCTAGTTTCAAAGCATTGTGGTCTGAAAATAGGCAGGGAATGATCCCAGTCTTTTGGTACCGGTTGAGACCTGATTTATGACCTAGGATGTGATCTATTCTGGAGAATGTTCCATGGGCACTAGAGAAGAATGTGTATTCATTGCTTTGGGGTGGAATGTTCTGAATAGATCTGTGAAGTCCATTTGGTCCAGTGTGTCGTTTAAAGTCTTTATTTCCTTGTTGATCTTTTGCTTAGATGATCTGTCCGTTTCAGTGAGGGGGGTGTTAAAGTCCCCCATTATTATTGTATTGTTGTCGATGTGTTTCTTTGCTTTTGTTATTAATTGGCTTATATAGTTGGCTGCTCCCATGTTAGGGGCATAGATATTTACAATTGTTAGATCTTCTTGTTGGATAGACCCTTTAAGTATGATATAGTGTCCTTCCTCATGTCTTATTATAGTCTTTGGTTTAAAATCTAATTTGTCTGATATAAGGATTGCCACCCCAGCTTTCTTTTGGTGTCCATTAGCACGGTAAATGGTTTTCCACCCCCTCACTTTCAATCTGGAGGTGTCTTTGGGTCTAAAATGAGTCTCTTGCAGACAGCATATCGATGGGTCTTGTTTTTTTTATCCAATCTGATAGCCTGTGTCTTTTTTTTTTTTTTTTTAAAGATTTTATTTATTTATTTGACAGAGAGAGACATAGCGTGAGAGGGAACACAAGCAGGGGCAGTAGGAGAGGGAGAAGCAGGCTTCCCCGCGGTGCAGGGAGCCCGATGTGGGGCTCGATCCCAGGACCCTGGGATCACGACCTGAGCCGAAAGCAGACACTTAATGACTGAGCCACCCAGGCGCCCCTAGCCTGTGTCTTTTGATTGGGGCATTTAGCCCATTTACATTCAGGGTAACTATTGAAAGATATGAATTTATTGTGCCATTGTATTGCCTGTAAGGTGACTGTTACTGTATATTGTCTGTGTTCCTTTCTGGTCTATGTTACTTGTAGGCTCTCTCTTTGCTTAGAGGACCCCTTTCAGTATTTCTTGTAGGGCTGGTTTCGTGTTTGCAAGTTCCTTTAGTTTTTGTTTGTCCTGGAAGCTTTTTCTCTCTCCTTCTATTTTCAATGACAGCCTAGCTGGATATAGTACTCTTGGCTGCATATTTTTCTCATTTAGTGCTCTGAATATATCATGCCAGTCCTTTCTGGCCTGCCAGATCTCTGTGGATAGGTCTGTTGCCAATCTAATGTTTCTACCATTGTAGGTTACAGATCTCTTATCCCGAGCTGCTTTCAGGATTTTCTTTTTGTCTCTGAGACTCGTAAGTTTTATTATTAGATGTCAGCTGTTGACCTATTTTTATTGATTTTGAGGGGGGTTCTCTGTGCCTCCTGGATTTTGATGCCTGTTTCCTTCGCCAAATTAGGGAAGTTCTCTGCTATAATTTGCTCCAATATGCCTTCTGCCCCTCTCTCTCTTTCTTCTTCTTCTGGGATCCCAATTATTCTAATATTGTTTCATCTTATCTCTTGAATTCTGCCCTCGTGATCCACTAGTTGTTTATCTCTCTTTTTCTCAGCTTCTTTATTTTCCATCATTTGGTCTTCTATACACTAATTCTCTCTTCTGCCTCATTTATCCTAGCAGTTAGAGCCTCCATTTTTGATTGCACCTCATTAATAGCCTTTTTGATTTTGACTTGGTTACATTTTAGTTGTTTTATTTCTCCAGAAAGGGTTTCTTTAATACCTTCCATGTTTTTTTCAAGCCCAGCTAGTATCTTTAAAATTGTCATTCTGAACTGTAGTTCCAACTTCTTACTAATGTCTGTATTGATTAGGTCCCTGGCAGTCGGTACTGCCGCTTGTTCTTTTTTTTGAAGTGATTTTTTCCGTCTTGTCATTTTGTTCAGAGGAGAATAGATGAATGAGAGAACAAAATGGTAACAGGGTAACAACGACCCCAGAAAAATATACATTAAACAAACCAGAAGAGACCTGAAACCGGGGGAAAAGAAAGGGAAAGAAAGAAAAAAGAAAAAAAGGTAAAAGGAAAAAAAACCCAAAAAACAGAATATGATCTAGTATGATCAGGCTTCTGCATAGATCAGTGCCACACACTAGATTTTGGGCATATTTTGGTCTGTTTTAAGAAAGTGCCTCCCAATATTTTAAAGAAAGAAAAACTTATATTAGTACAAAAATAATGGTAAATGTGATGAAGGGATGGAATATGATTGTAAAGATGAAAATTAGAAAAGATTTTATAAAAGGAATTGATAAGAAGTTGACTGAAAAAAGAAAGAAGAGGATTGAGGATTTAAAAAAAAAAAGGGAGAGAATATGATCAGGCAGGAGACTAGAACAAAGCCATACACTAGAGATTTAGGGTATATTTTGGTCTGTTAGAAGAAAGTGTATCCCAAAATTTTAAAGAGAGAACAACTTATATATATATACCAAAAATAAGGTTAACTACTATGAAGGGATAGAATATGACTCTAAAAATGAAAAATAAAAAAGATTTTTTTAAAAAAGGGATTGATAAGATGTTGGTTGAAAAAGGGAAAAAGAAAAATTCAAAAAAAAAAAAAAAGAAAATTTAAAAAATTAACTTTGAAAGACTAAAGAATCATGGGAAAAAAGCCATGAATTCTATGTGCAGTATTCCCCTAGTGTTGGCGTTCTGCTGTTCTCATTGATCGGTAAACTTGGACTTGGCTGGCTGTTCTTGCTGATCTCCTGGGGGAGGGGCCTGTTGCCATGGTTCTCAGATGTCTTTGCTGAAGGCAGAATTGCACCGCCCTGGCCTTGTCTGGGCTAAGTAATCTGCTCGGGTTTGCTCTCGGGAGCTTTTGCTCCCTACAAGCTTTCCCTATAGCTTTGGGGGACTTGAGTGAATATGGCGGACTCCCAGTCTCCGCCCTGGAGGAGCCGAGAACTCGGGTCCTCACTCCTCAGTGCGCCCCCAGAGAAAAGCAGTCAATCACTCCCGCCTCCCCGGTCTCCGGCTGCACTCCGTGCTCACCTGGCCTGTGACGAGCATTTCTATCTCTGGCACCCGACCCGATGTGGAGTCTCCAAACCCAGCAGATCCCTGTGGTGGGCTCCTGCGCCGCTCCTCCCAGGGGAGGAAGGTGAGTCTCCCCGGATCTGCCGCTTGTTGGGTCTCTGCTGAAAGGGCAGTGGTCCGACTGTGCTGCGGATCACGGTTTATGGCAACCCTGAGCTGAGAGCCCACTCCTCGGCTCCGTCTCTGCAGCCGGCTTCCCCGCTCCGATACCTGGGAGCTCTGCCACACTCAGGCACCCCCAGTCTTTCTGTGACCCCGAGGGTCCTGAGACCACACTGTCCCAGCGAGAGTTCCACCCCCCACTTAGCCACTGAAGCGATGTCCCTCAGCAGAGTAGACTTCTAAAAGTTCCGATTTTGTTCTCCTCTGCTCTATCACTTGCCAGTAGCGGTGACGGAGGCCCCCTCACCCCCATCTATCTTCCCAAATATCGACTCGGATTCACTTCTCTGCATGTTCTACCTTCCAGAAAGTGGTCGCTTTTCTGTTCAGAGAGTTGCTGCTATTCTTTTCTTCGATCTCCTGTTGAGTTTGTAGGTGTTCAGAATGGTTTGATCCGTATCTAGCTAAATTCCTGGGACCAGACGAAATTTAGGTCTCCTACTCCTCCGCCATCTTGCTCCTCCCCCCCATTACTATGTCTTTTAATGTGAATTGGGAAGGGCTGAAGGCCAGCCTCTGGTTGTTAATCTGGCCTTGAACTACAGGCACCACTGGCTTCCTGTTGATCAATGGGATTTCATCCCCTCCTCCCAAGAACCTTTAAACTGCCCCATATTACCCTGCTGACATTAACAACCAGCTCTCTACTGCCCAATTTCTATGTTGTGGTGGAGGTGCATACTTTATCTCAGAGAGGTGGGAGTAGCACTGAAAAGTTTTCCAACAGCTGTTTCCTTCCAACTTAATCTCTAGCACCCTGACTCCAGTGTACATAGCTTTCTTTTGGTTGGTCAGCTTTTCTTTTCTTTTTTTTTAGGTTCCTTATAACTACTTCCTTTTCCAAGCTGTAGTTTCTCCAGGATTGATTTTTGTGGAGGAAGCCAGTAGTGGAGGAGTTTACCATCTTGATAGAAACAAGAAAATATATTACCTTATAGGTAACCACAAAGCAAGTTTTATCTTAGCCTAGGTTAAAAAATGATTAATCTGAAGTTGGTAAATTTAAAAATAGTATTTTGTTGTATTGCCTTCTGGGATTTAAGTTTTGATTTCACTAGCTATTGAAAAAATTTCCTTTTGTGGTACTCTCTATTCTCACATGATTCTTCCACTTTGGGAATTCCTTTTGCCTTTTATTTTGTTTTGCTTTGTATTTTTTATCTTATACTGTCACATCTTTAACACTGAGAAATTGAATATGCCTTGGACTTCTTAGAAGCTCCTCACATTTTTTAGCAACATTTTTACAAAGTCCTTTCACATATATTAATTGTATTCATTTATAACTGACATTGTGTGGAGGTGACTCTAAAGCTCAGAGAGGTCAAGTTTGTTGGATACAGTGACACAGCAAGTAAATGTCAGGCCAAGGATGTAAACCTAGGGCCAGCTTCAGTTCCAGGGCTCTGTCTGCTACACTATACCTACACTGGGAGTAATTTTTCACATTAGAATCCTCTGATTTCTTTGAAAATTATTCTTTATTTTTTATAGTGAAATGAGTCACAGTTTTTTGCTGCTTAGAAACTTTTAAGTCAAAGATTTTCACAAACCCACATATTCTATATTGATAGGAATTTTTGATGGATTGTACTGTATTTTTTCTTAAACCAACATACTTGCTTTGTACTTTACTTTTCTCCTAGATCAGTCTCTTCAATTCCTGATTTTCACAGCTGGAAAGCACAGTGTTTGTGCTTTCTTTCTCCAATTCAAATTATGCTGAGAAAATAGTTGATAGCAGCCAAGGACTTATTGTTGGTGGGGGGCATCTATCACTTTTGAATCACAGAAACTGGTTATTTAAATGGAAATTTTGTAATTGCTTTCATTATGATCTATAGACTGCCTTGGAAATATGTAGTCTGGATATAGCCTCTCACGGTTCTGTTTTTTTTTTTTTTTAATATGTTTAATTTTTCTCTTGATTACTGGGATCTAATTTGTGTTATTGGAATTTCTTTTAAATTTTTTGTTAGCACTTTAGGAATATATCTTGAGCAGACTCTTCATTGGTTAATTTTCCACCACCTAGATTATAGGATCCTACAGTGTTTCAGCAGAAAAGAAGTTAAAGGTCATCTAGCCTGACTTCCTTGATTATATCTGAGCAAATGGAAGATTAAATGACTTGGCCAAAGCCATTTCGCAAATAAGGGCCCAAGCCTCCCCGGAGCCCAGGTTTTTTGACTCCAACTCTTGTTCTTTACACTATAACACTTAATCTCCTTAATGAATGGTACACAGAAATTTTGTATTTTTTATTTGAATCTGTTTCTCTTGTGGGAATCTCACATTATTTTTCTTTTCAACAACTGACTAGTTCTTTGCTACTTATTTTTTCCTCCAACATATGGAGTGTAGAAAGAAGAAAAGAGAGCTAACATTAAGTCCCTTCTACATTGATGCTCTCTGTTAGTCAGTTTGAGCTGCCATACAAAATACCACAGACCGGGGGGCTTAAACAATATAAATTTATTTTCTCACAGTTCTGGAGTCTGGAAAGTCCAAGATGTAAATCTAACAGAGTTCATTCTCTTCCTGGCTTTCAGACTGCTACTCCTGCTGTGTCCTCACCTGGCTGGGAGAGGGAGTGGGAAGGGAGAGAGAGAGAGAGAGATCTTTCTCTTCTTATAAGGCCACAGTCTGGTCCCATAAGGGCCCCAACCTTATGACCCTATATAACCTGAATTAATTCCTAAAGACCCTGTCTCCAGATGCAGTCACATGGGGGTTAGGGCTTCAACATAGGCATTTTGGGGGAACACAATTCAGTCCATAGCTTGCTCTGTGTATCATAACCCTGTGAAGTAGCTAGTATTCCTTACAGCTGTTGATATGGCTGCCTCATCATCCTTAATGGGTCAAAGGTCTGAGGAGATGGCAGGTTGTTGCAAGCACAGTTTCTTCTGCAACCTTTGGCAAAGCACACACAACTTCATAGGATTTTTCCCAATTCCCTAATTCAGGCACAAACAGGGTTTTCCTTTAAAAAAATTATAGTATGTGTGTGATCAGTTTAAGATCATTTTACCTATTTAAATCACTGTTTAAAACTTAGTGGAAGGCATTGTGTGTACATGTGCACGTTCTTTGGCATCAGAATTCCTAGATTTGAATCTTGGGTCTGTCACTTAGCATCTATGAACTTGGATAGGGTATTTGTCGCTCTGCTTCAGCTCATCTGTAAAGTGGACAAAATTACCTCTCAGCTGCTGACACTGAGGAATAAAGGAGTCAGTGCCTGCTAAATAGTAAGTAGTCAGTTAATAATGATTATTATCTTTATTTGCTACTCTTCCTGACTGTTGGGGCCCAAATGACTCTAGCTTATTTACTCTCTGTAGTAGCCCTAAAAATGCCTCCCTTTGTCATTTAGGGCCTTGGTAAATTTCAGTTAATTCTATATCGTGTCTTGGAAAGATAAATGATTATGGGCAGTTTTATCTCAGTTTTTTTATTCTTAAATTATTCCAGTGGGTAGAGAAATCAGAAATTAACCTATAATATGCCAACAATCCCTATGTTCTAGATGAGGAAACTGAGGCTCAAAGAAGTGAATGACTCCGTGTTCACTTACGATGAGCCAGAGTGCCCTGTCAGCTCTGTCTGCCTCCATCTCTTGTGCTATTTCCTTTATAGTCCATTAAAGAAAATTCAGCACTTTAAAAAAAAATTATATATTTATTTTAGAGAGAGCGCACGCGTTTGGGGGTTGGGGGAAGGGGCAGAGGGAGAGGGAGAATCTCAGGCAGACTCCACTCTGAGCATGAACCTTGACGCAGGGGTCAATCTCATGAGCCAAAACCAAGAGTCCGACGCTTAATGGACTGTGCCACGCAGGCGCCCCCAAAACAGTTCAACACTTTTACATGATATCTGATTAGTGTAAAGTTCGTAACAATCTGTAACCCATATAAAGCCCAGGTAATTTGTTATCCAGGCCTAACAGAATTCTATTCAGTGAAACAAGAAGTTGGTAACTAAAATACTGTTAAAAACAATTTAAATATTTGTGGTGCTCCTAAAAATGTCAAACGGTCACAACAGTCATAATGAACATCAAAATAATGAACATAATGAACATCAAAATAATCATCTGAAAGAACTGAAAGAAAATGCTATTACTTCTTGGAAGGGAAATGGGGGTGAAGGGAGAGGAGTCTGCTATTTTTTTTAAAAAACCTTCTGAAGTTATTTGCTAATTCAAGCCAGATACATATATAATTTTAATAAAATGAAAGCTAAAAATAAAGAAAAAACAAACTTTTGCCCAATCATAAATATTTTGACTTTAACTTAGCTGATGTTTTGTTTGAATGTCAAGATAAGCATTGATTTTCTTTAGAAGGCATCATAATTAATTTGCCTAATATTAACTGAATGTCTGCAATGTGCTAGGCATAGCAGGGGATATAAATGTAAATTAGACAATAATCCTTGCTTCCAAGGAACTTGTGATCTAGTCAGAGATGAGATATATGTAAATAACCTAAATGGAAGATAGTACAAAATACCTGCCAGGAGAGCAGGCTTCCTGCGCCTTCTTGACTCTGTGGTTTGCCTCAGGCCTTGGGTTAATAATACAGCTCATATTTCTAGTGATACTGGCCTTGTTTATGATTTGCAGACTTGGCCTCACTCTAGATCTTTTTTTTTTTTTAAATATATATATTTTTAAAGATTTTATTTATTTATTTGAGACAGAATGAGAGAGAGAGAGAGAGAGAGCACATGAGAGGGGGGAGGGTCAGAGGGAGAAGCAGGCTCCTTGCCGAGCAGGGAGCCCGATGCGGGACTCGATCCAGGGACTCCAGGCACTTAACCAACTGAGCCACCCAGGCGCCCCTCATTCTAGATCTTAATCTGTTTCTAGTCTTGGTGATCTTGACCATTTTTTCTCAATGGCTTCTCAGCATTTTGGTTGGTTTGTTTTTTTGAGTGGACTTTACCTAGGAAGATACTTACTCAGTTGGAGAAATCCAGTAGGCAGGATGTCTTCGTCTGTTGCTCCATTTTCATTTTAAATTTTACTCTCATATGAGGACAAATGTTTCCTCATTTGTGAACCTGTTTTTTGAGTACCTATTATAGGACAGAGATAAAGGTGCTGAAAGCTTGTTTATAATATTTATATAAGATAAGAACAAGATGCCCTCTCAGATTTTCTTCCAGACCCGTCCTTTAAGTCAGAAATTCTTCTAACCAGAATGGTTAGAATCCAGGAATATGGATTGAGATTACAGATGAGAAAACAGGCCCAGAGAAGTTTAATAGCTTATTTAAAGGAAGGGCACTGGTTATTTTTGGAGTCAACAGGGAAGCCAGTATTTGAAGTTTTTGTAAATGCTTATCATGTGCCTGTTTTTTTGCTAAGTACTTTTATATAGATTCCCACTTTATCACAAGATCTCTGTGTTTTATTTCTGCCTTCCCCAATGACCGGGTTAAAAAAAAAAACATGGAATCTGTTTTTAGCAACACCTTAAAATTTGAGTTTTCCTAAGTGATTTGTCTAAGGCTGCTTTGCTAGAAAGATGCTTTAGAAAAAAAAAAAAAAGATGTATTGTTTATAAAAATTCTTGGAAAAATTTGCATTATTTTGGGCTTTAAGACCCTTGGTATTTGGTTTACAGCCAATTTAAAGCAATATAATGTATGAAAACAAACTTAATGTGTGGAAATAAATTAACATGCTGGGCAAGTTACAAATGACATTCTGGGAGGTGGATCTAGATCATGTAGTGGGCCTGGTCAGTCTTTCTCTGAACAGGAAGCCAGAGGACTGCTTGGGGTTGGGCCTAAATATGAACCCGACATAGTTCTGTTATATTCCCATAAACCTACTGTGGGAAAATAGGAAGTTGGAAAATCTTTTGCTACTGAATTAAAAGTCAGTTATTGGATTGTGTTACAAAACAAAACAAAACAAACCACCCCAACCCCCTGAAACCTATTCTTTCTCTTTTATGAATTTGCCTTTGAATCTGCTTAAATATGGGATTAACGAGCAAGCATTAAAAATCATATCATTTTCTAAGTTTCTGATTTTATAAAATATTACAAAGAAAAGATTATAGGAACAACCAAATGAAAAAGTTAAAATCCATTCTATGGGGCCACTTGGGTGGCTCAGTCGGTTAAGCGTCTGACTCTTGGTTTTGGCTCAGGTTATGATCACAAGGTTGTGAGATCAAACCCTGAATCTGCTTGAGATTTTCTCCCTCTGTCCCTCCCACCCCCTGCTCATGCTCGTTCACGCTCTCTCTCTGTCTCAAATAAATAAAATCTTTTTTAAAAACCCATTTTACAGTGTATATATATTAAAATCCTCTGCATGTTGAGCCTTCAGGACACTGGAACACACTTCTTTTTATTTATAAAATAATTATCTTCTGCCACAATTATGTTCTGCCTTAATGTTCTTCAAGATTTTGAAAAAAAAAATGTATTTCAAGTTGCCAGAGAATAAACAATAAATGTATATTGAGATATATGTATGTGAACTCTTCTTCAAGATTGATTACATAATCTCTTTGATGGAGATAATGCTCAACACTCTTTTTCCATTAAGTTATACAAGTTCTTCATGCACTCAAAAAGCCACATTAATTATCTCACATAGCATAGATATGTGTGTAAAGCCACATATTTCATATGCAGATTGCACAGTGCCCTATTGCAATAAATCTAGTAGCTGAATAGCATATGTGTAGTCAATTTGAGGAGGAGGACATTAGGATTAATTTAAACACTGAGACTGAATGGTTTTCTGAAGAGTATAATGCAGTACCTCTGATAGCTCTAATTGAGTAAAAAGCAGAGGGTAGGGCTGTCCTTTGTTCTCTGTTCTCACCATTATAATTTAGCTCACCTTTGTGGGATAAAACTATATTTTTGTGAAAATATAGCTTATCTTAAATTATTAAGTATTATTTCTACAAATTATTATATCTTTCCTTGAATTAAATAGGAATCTGTCACTCTTCAACATTATAGAATTGATGCTTGAGAAATTAGAGGCATTTATGATTTCCATTTTCTCTCAGTGTTTGATTCATCCTTTGGGAATAAGTGATGTCTTTAGGATCTCTTGATGACTATTTCATATCCTTGCTAGATCATCAAACTTAGTCACATCAGTCTTTTAAACAGTGGAATAATGGAAAGCATGGGGGACAGAGTTTTCTCTCTAGGTGGATATTGAATTAGGGAAGAAGCTATGTATAGGCAGAGAATTTTAGACATTAGTAATTGGTGTCTTGTCTCCTCTGAAACACGAGAGAATATGTAATTTAGCCAATTGAGGCTCAACTGGGGAAATTGACTTGAATATGTTGCAATTTTTTTAAACCTTATTCCTCTTTCTTTTTTAGAAGCACAGTTTACTAGTTAAGAGCTATTTTACCAGTAAGTTTTTTTTTTTAATATAATGCAATTTGAAAGTCCTTCAATTTGAAGTTTTAGATTTTATGAAAAGTATTCATGTCTTAATTGTTTCCATGAGTGCAAAACACAAATTTGCCTAAGGATACCTATACTGTGGGAAAAGGTGGTTTCACATTTATTATTGCTTTTATGTGGATACTTCTTTGCAAGTTTTAAATTATTTGCCCAATTACTTCTTGAATTATTCCTACTTCTAATTATCTATTATGGCTAGCGCTAGGTGTTAGAGCCAAGGAGGATGGGCCAAGGAAGGGGGTCAGCTGGTGGCAAGATCTGGTATACTTTATTCATTTTCTCTTGTAAAGAAAACAAAGAAATAGACTTTTATGAATCATATTGGTAAGCAACATAACATTGAAGCAACCATTAAATGATAATGTAGTACTTTTGCACTTTATATTATACTTTAACAAATATAAAAATACTAGTGAGGATTTAAAATAATACATTTAAGAGTATGAAGCATTTGAAGACAGTCTTCAATGAGCCAATTCTACATGCTTAAACACAAGAATTACCATTATAGAAAATCTGCTGAGGCACGGAAGAAGAAAAAATAACACTAAAAAAACCAAATACCTTTTTTTTCTATAAGGTGTCCTTTTTAAAAAAAAAAATCGTATGATCTGTCTTTAAAGGAAATTTTCATATCCAGGTTGGGAAAGCTCTGCTTTTCTACATTAGCTTCAACAGTTGCTTTGATCATGCAGTAACAATTTTGAATGTTTGTTTTGGGAATGTTTTATTGATATTGTGATATGCTTTTACTTGATGAGCTGGTTTAATGATTGTAGTTCTTTGTAATCTTTTAGATCATTGATAAAGAATCTAAGTAAGTCTTGTAAAAGATCCAAAGACTCGACTCAGGGACTTCAGATCATCTTCACATTACTTTACACCTTATCTAAGACTGCAGGTGTAATATATTTATCTGGATGGTTGTTCAGATTTGCTATGCATAATGAGAATTTGAGAATTTTCTAATTAGAGCATAAAGAACAGTAGCAGTACCTTTTACCCAGCTTTGTGAATAAAATAGTGTTTACCTCCCTGCTTTTGGGGAAATTTGGTATCTATACAGTTTTCTTGGGGACCTAGAATTATTCCTTTGACTTTTTACCCTCATATCAAAGCAAGGCATAGTCTGATAAATTTTCATGCATCTTTCTGTATGTAGTAGAATATACTGAAGTGGTATTAAATTGTCAGGTATATGTGCATTGCCAACTTTCAGATAACAAATGACTGCTGGAATCCATACCAAATATATTACTATGTTTTTACCTCATTTTAATTATTTCATTTGTTCTAGAAATTTTAGGAGCAGTTTGAAAGTGATGTTCTTTTAGAATTCTGGTTTATCAGAATTTGTTATCAACATGGTATTCTGTCTTAACAAAAAGCTTGCTGATTTGATTTTGTGCTTATGATGCTTTTTAACCCTGTCAAGCACTGTTCTTCAGTCATGTATTAGTATGTTTCCCATTGTTGCTTAATTGCTCTGAATCTTCAATACCTAAGCCAGTTCTATATCTGATAACAATAACAACAAATCTCCCGGCTAGGAAATTATGAATGGGAAGAATCTTAGGAATAAGCTAATTCATATTACAGATTAAGAAACTTTATCAATATATGGCCAAATTGTTCTCCAAAGTGCCTAAGCCATTTTATGCTCTCACCAATAATGAAAGGGAGTTCTCTTTATATCCTCTTCCACACTCGTCCAAGAACTTTAAGATTCAGCAATTCTGCTGCTAGGTACAAACTTGTATACACATAAATGTCTTACAGAGGCTGTTGTACATGTGTTCAAAGAGACGTGCAAGAATTTTCGTTGCCACATTATAATAATTTAAACATCAATTAATAAGATAATTGACAAATAAATCACTGTATATTAAAGAATTGGAAATGGTTAAATTAGTGGAGTAGATCTACATGTATCACCATGTCTGCATCTCAGCAACATAATGTTGAATGAAAAGATGAAAGCAAATTGTAGAAGGATATATACAATATCCTATTTATATAAATAGTAAAACCTGTAAAACACCACTGATAAAGGATGGTGGAATATTATTTGGCTTTATACAAAGGGTTTATATAATGTGGAGAAATGTGTGTTATGTATAACAGGGTAGAAGATTGTCTGTGATTATAGCTACAGGAAAATGGCTGTATAATGTGTTTACTGTTCTGTGTCCTTCTGTTTGTAACTTGCTTGTCCTGTAGTTTTGCCAGCTTCTTTTGGCTCAGTGTCAAAGAATCTTGTGAATTTAGAAAACCAGATATTAGATTGTATCAGAATAATAAAGTCTGGCTGTGGGAAGATTTCTATTAAACTGTTGTTCGATTCATCTGATAAGGGATCAGGCATTTATTGAGTAGCTGCTATACATCAAGGGATCAGACTTGATTTTCTTGTTCTCATTAAACAAGAAAATAACTGAAAACAACCATTTTTGAATAAACATACGAGATTTACATCCTTATTACAGTGAAGAATCTCTAAATGAGAATAACGTTGAGATCTTACTTTGCAGGGTGGTCAGAGTAAGAAGTGAGATAATTCCCACTGGTGGATGTGCAGGAACGGGCATTCTCTTCAGTGGCTCCTATCAGTCAATTCAGTCTTCCTGAAAGACAGTGTAGCAAAATCTCTCGAAATTAAAAACACACATATTCTTGGACCCAGGAGTTGCATTCTAAGGAATCATTGCAAATAACTACAAAATGTACCTAGCAGGATATTCAGTGAAGTATTGTTTGCAATAACCAAACAAAATAAACAACAAAAGGGGAGACAACTTAGATACCCGTCAGTATAGGATTGGTTAAATAAATTTGCATTTTCACATGCTAGAACACCATGCAGCTCTTCCTGTGCAGTAACTGAGATAGACCCGTGCACGTTGAGATGGAAGGGTCTCCAGGAGGTTGTAAGTGAAAAAAGAAAGCTGCAGAGCAATGTATCAAGTATGAAACAGCTGTATAAAATTAGAAGGAAAAACAAACAAGTACCTAAAAACAAAACAAATACATTAAACAATTTTTTTTTATAAGCAATTATAAGGAACCTAAGGGTGATTACCTTTGGGAAATGAAAATGAAGAAGAGATGGCTTTTACTTTTCATTTTGTACCTTTCAGTACACTTTATACTTTCTATAGTAAGACATGTTTATCTAATATTTTTTGAAATGGCAGTAGAGATTACCTCAGATTTTTGTCTCCTCACCCTCCACCCTTATTCCTCTTAATGATAAAATAATACCAGCTACAACAAGGAAACAAGCAAAAATGAGCAAGTGAGGGGTTATGTAAAACACAAAACAATTATGTTTTCAGTGAGCGTAGACGGTCACTGAAAAACACCCTTCAAAATAGGTCATTATTAATAGTTATTTATTGTCTTGATAGTTTAAAACATGATGTAAAGGTCAGGACAGTAATGGCTAAAGCCAATTGGTCATTAACTGTGGTAATCATTGACCTTAAAAAGGAGAATTGGTCTTCTAAATGATTTTCTCAAGTTGTTAATAACTGTATTTGAAGATTAGCAGTTATATTGTGATGGTGACAAGCGTGCCAAAAGACATTGGCCCCATTCATATGAAAAATTATGTTTTTAGTGTGTAATTTGCAATAGTATTCAATCAAAATTATTCATTCTTTCTAAAAAGGAAAAAATTGATTGGTAGCAGTCACAGTGCCAAGGTTAGCATTAATGGTGCTGAAACATCTAAATTTCCTGGCTTTTAAACCTTTTAAAAACCTTTGAAGAGATTTATATGGCTGCTTAGATATGTAACAGTTCTTAAAAAATAATAAGGTCACTTTTTTCTTGCATGCAAAAAACGTGTTTTGCTAGATGTAGAGGAGAGTTGTCAGCTTTTCCTAACTATTTTTACAATCTCTTCATTCATTGGGGTTTACTTTTGGGTAAAGGAAAGAAGACTTACTTAGTGGTGGCTCTGATGGGATTTTCCCTGCACTCATATTTTGTTAGTATGGGAATATGTCTAATTGTGGGCAGGTGACCTCTAATAGCATGTTCTTAGAAAATATGGGTCATAATATGTTTTGTTCTTAGCTTTGCACTGCTCCTCAGGGCATCTTGCTTGGAGTAGTACATTATGAACTGAGGCCAGAGTAGATAGCATTTCTGAATGCAGGGGTGCAGTGCTCCTTTTTCTTTCTGTTTCTGTGTAAGTTGCATTCTTATGCAAGTTCATCGCCTTACAAAGGTAGCAGATCAACCAGCTTCATTCTTTGAATAAGTTAAATGTAGAATTCTCCGGTGGTGCCTGGGTGGCTCAGTCGTTAAGCGTCTGCCTTCGGCTCAGGTCATGATCCCGGAGTCCTGGGATCGAGCCCCGCATCGGGCTCCCTGCTCTGCGGGAAGCGTGCTTCTCCCTCTCCCACTCCCCCTGCTTGTGTTCTCTCTCTCGCTGTGTATCTCTCTCTGTCAAATAAATAAACAAAATCTTAAAAAAAAAAAAAAAATGTAGAATTCTCCTAATTTATAATAAAATATGCATGGTGCTGTTTGTAATACTGATTAGATATGTTTTCATAAATTAACATATTGGTACAGAATAAAGCAGTATATTTTGTAGTGTTTGGCCAGATCGTAAGTAGAATCAGCCTTCACTTTTAATCATTTGTTCCTGCCATGATTAAAAATTATCTTCAGGGTTTTCTATCAGGCAGGTGCCTTCCTGGCTTGTTGCATCCCTTTTGAGATTGAGAGAGACTAAAATCCCCCTTTCTTAAAGCAGTAACAGAGACAAAGCATGCCTACTCCTTATAGTGCAGGATCAGGAAGGAGTTAGGTCTCTAGGCCAGGGGATCAAGATCATGTGTCCTTTTACTGGTTGAGAGAGAAAAGGATGGGAAAGGGAATTACGATGGGTTGAACCTGGCTTTGAATTTTTCTCGGTCTGTTCTTGCTTTAATGTTTCGATGTCAAATATAATACAGAAAACTCAAAAGGAGAAGGAAAGTCTAATTTATTTATCCATATTTTAACTTTTTCTGTTGCTCCTCTGTACTTTCTAATGTTCCAAGATTATTTTTTTTATTGTGTCCTTTCCATTTCAAGAACTTTCTCTTGTTGTTCTTTAGAGTAGATCTGCTGGCAACAAATTTTGTAAGTTTTTATCTGTGAATGTCTTGGTTTCCAATTCATTCCTGAAGGATTATTTTTGCTGGCTACAGGATCCTGGCTTGAAAGTTCTTTTCTTTCAGCACATGAAAAATAGTTGTCCCATTTGTCTCTGGTGTCCATGTTTTCTGATTAGAAACCTGTTGTAACATTGAATTGTTTTTCAAATTCTAGTGTGGAGAGATTTTGCTGCTTTCAAGATTTTTTTTTTGTCTTTGGTGTTTAGGAGTTTAGTTATGATATGTCTTGGCATGTATTTTTGGGGGTTTATCCTGTTTGGGGCTCATTCATCTTGAATTTGTAGGCTTATTTCTTTAAATTTGGGGAAATTTCTTCTGTTATTTCTTTGAGTACTCTTTAGTTCCACATTCTTTCTCCTCTTATTCTGGAATTCTGATGATATGAATGTTCAATCTTTTGATTTAGTTACACAGGTACCTAAGGCTTTTGTCATTTTTTTTTTTTGTGTGTGTATTTTAATTTTGTTTTCCAGATTGGGTACTTTCTATTGTTCTGTCTTCAATTTTATAGATTCTTTCCTCTCTTGTCTTTATTCTGCTGTTGAGAGTATCCAATAATTTTTTTGGTTATTTTACTTTTCAGTCCATTTGGTTCTTCTTTATATCTTCAGTTTCTTTAGTGATACTTCTATTTTTTTATTTGTTTCAAGAATATATGTAATTGTTCACTGAAGCATTTTTATGATGGCCAATTTAACCTTCTTCATCAGATAATTCCAACATCTGCATCATCTTGGTATTGGCATCTCTTGATTGTCTTTTCCTGGGAACCTGAATACAACACAGTGGTGAACTCTCTGGATTGTCTTTTTTCCCTTATATATCCTTGACTGGGTGCTGGAGAAGCCAGCAATCTGGAAACATCACTGAGCATAGACAACAAACAAACAAACACCCTTCAAAAAATGGCCTCAGGAAAACTCTGCTGTGCTGGTGTTTCTAGTCAAAGGATCAGAGTCTGAATGTGTTTGTTTTATATATGATGCCCAGGGTTTTTGCTGTACTTAGTGGGACGAGTAGAATAGTTCGTCCTATTCTGGAACCACAGTGCTAGCTTGAATGTTAATTCCTGACACCTGACAGATAGGAATCATGTCCCACTTCCTAGCTTTGTGTAGATAAGTGATACAAGCTGTCAGAAGCCATGAATACTCTGAAGATGTTTAGAAGGCAGTAAAAGCTAAATGGCATGAGTAAAACTAAAATATGCTCAAAACTTCGTAAAAATCAACTTTGAATATCAAAAGTTTATATATTAATTTTATAAAGGCATATTATGTTAAAAATTTCAAATCTGAGGTTAGAAAGAATCTGATATTAATAGTAAAATAAATTTAATTGTAGTATCTTATATTTTTATGAGAATGAACTTATTTATGGGAAAGCCTTAATCTGATAGTCTTATCTCCATTTTACAGAATATGAAACTGTGGTATAGAAGATTCAGTATTATATCCAAGCTGGCCACAGTCCTGCCTAGGGCAGAGCCAGAATTTGATACCTGGATTTTTTCATTCTTAGCATGTATTTTGTACATTCACATCTCTGGACCCTCGTACCTCTTGTTCTGTCACGGTCCTACCTTACCTCCATGCCTGTGATGCTCTTTTAAAGGTCTCTCCTTTTGCAACTTTTAAGATACCTTTTGGTCCCTCTACAAATTTATAAAACAAATTGCTTTGTCTTCTGTGATCCCAAAGTAATTTTGCAATACTATTTTAGCATTTATCTCATGTTATTATGGGTATTTGTGTATATTACCTTCCACTACCACGTACACACATACATACTAGACAGGGCCTTTACATAGCTGATGATAAACATTTATGAACTGAATTCAGATTAAAATCTGACTTCCAGTTAGGCACTTTACTATGTTCCTTTGCATCCTCTGAATATAATGAACTATACAATGTTAGGTGAGTACAGATTGCCCAAGATTTTAAGAGACCAAGCCTCCTCAACTAAACCAAAAACCTCATTGAACAAAGCTATGTTTGTTTTGATGCTTTAGTGGTTTTTTTTCTTTATGAAACTGAAAATTTAGGTTTCACCCCAGACTAACATATAATCTTTTGCATCTTTTGCCAAATTAACAGATTCATTTGAAAGCAATTGTACTGAGCTTGTATTACATGGGTCCTTTATATGCATTATCTCTTGTAATCCTCACAACAACTTGATGGGGGCAAATAATATATAGTAGCTCTATTTAAGATGACAGTATTGGGATTTGGAGAGATTAAGTATGTGGCTAGTGTATAGTGAAATGAGTGATTCAGATCAGTTTTTGTGACTCCAGATTATAGAGATGCCTGTTTCACCCATTTCTTTTTATATACATGCTTGTACACATAGCGTTTGCCAGTTTCTGATGTCTACATTTTTTTTTAAAGATTTTATTTATTTATCTGACAGAGAGAGAGAGTGAGAGAGCACAAGCAGGGGGGAGCGCTGGGGTGGGGGGAGCGGCAGAGGGAGAGGGAGAAGCAGGCGCATCGCTGAGCAGGGAGAGCAATGTGGGGCTCGATCCCAGGACTCTGGGATCAATGACCTGAGCCAAAGGCAGATGCCCAACCGACTGAGCCACCCAGGCGCCCCTGATGTGTACATTTTGAAAACATGCAGAAGTGGGGGATATTTGTGGTAGAAAGACTAAGGAAAGTTACAAGTTGTATGTCATCTCTTCCTCATTCAACCCCTTGTACTTAGTTTTAATTCCAGTGGTTAGAGGGAGAGGGCCACAAATTGTATATGAGAGACAGACAGACATTGTGAGATGGTGGGCCCCAACAGAAAGGCTCTGGGGACTCAGGTGGGGAGGGTTGGCCGAAGTCAAGGAGGACGGATTCCCCTGGTTCCGTTGGTTCTACTTGTGCTGTGCAGGGGCATTCCAAGGGCTAAAATCTCAAGAGCTGCAGGAGATCACACTGTGACACTGGGGTGGTGGTGAGAGGCAGGACAAACCTTCAGTTCTGTTGAGTGGCTCTGCTGTAACAGACACGGAGCAACAGGAACCAGAGAAGGAGGAGCAGAACAAGTCAACACCTTGTGGGAATAGCAGCTAACAGATGGGCATTGGGCAGGAGTGAGGCATTGCTTTGGGCATCTCAGAAATGACTATGGAGAAAATTAAGAGATGCTAATTTCCATCAGTCAGACTAGTGGGGAATTTTAGCTCCCTAATTAGGTCATTAGAAGCAAATTTGACCCTATTTTATAGTCTCATATGAGTGAGGTCTGGGATACATTTGGTTTATATTGTTTTCAGACAAAATACAGATGAGAAGCTATGTGATACAAGCATCTTATCACCATGTTGCTGAAGCAGTTGGCTTTGTGAACTTCTGGAATGCATCCCTCTACTATATGTCTCATATTTGTGTACAGTGAAAGTACCTTTTAATACTGAGTTCTAACTGTATATCTTGTTTTGTAATCTAGCTGCATGTTGGAAAAATTTCTGATTTGTGTTTTGGTTCTAAACTAGTGAACTGACTCTATACAGTATTCTTCCTGTTCCTTAATAATTTTAAAAATTTTACATTTTTTTTAAAAATTATTTATTTATTTATTTGACAGAGAGAGAGAGATAGAGCAGGAACACAAGCAGGGGGAGTGGGAGAGGGAGAAGCAGGCTTCCCACCGAGCAAGGAACCCGATGCGGGGCTCGATCCCAGGACCCTGGGATCATGACCTGAGCCGAAGGCAGATGCTTAACGACTGAGCCACCCAGGTGCCCCCGAAAAAATTTTACATTTTTTTTAATGTAAAGGAAAAAAATATAAGCAGATTCTTAAAAACTTGGTTTTGGTCTACCCAAGCAAAATGTACTTAGATGTACTGTATATTGCTTTATAGTACATTTTCTTCTTATTGCATAGTTTATAGAACGATTTTAGAAGAAGAAAGGCCACTGGGGTGCCTGGTTGGCTCAGTCGGTAGAGCAAGCAACTCTTGATCTTGGGGTTGTGAGTTTGAGCCCCCCACTGGGTGTAGAGATTACTTAAAAAAAAAAAAAAACTTAAAAAAAATAAAGGCCAGGTATACATATAGTACTAATTTATATTTAATATCTTATATGTTAAAATAATTTATATTGTATTTTTTCTGATTTCTAAGAAAATGTATATTTTTTTTCTTAAATTTTTCTCAAAATGTATGAAAATTTTAGGTTAAAATAAAAGAATAAAGTTTAAAGCCCTCTCCCATGTTTTTTTCCCTGCATTAGTACTTTTCTTCTGTGACTACAAGAATAAAAATATTGATGTAGAACTTTGGAAAATAAGAAAAGCATAAAGAAAATTAAAATCACATTTATATAATCCCAGTACAAAGATGTGGTTAACATTTTATCTCTCAGTTTTTTCTCTCTGCGTATATGCTTAATAGAATCATATATCTACTCCTAATAATTGTATATTCTGCTTTTTCAATTATGTTGTGTTTTCCTCCTTCATTAAATGTTTTAAAAAATATGATCTTTCCTGGCCACATAGCACTCTATCAAAAATATACAGCATCAGTCAACCATTGTAATATATTAGGGAGGTTTCAGTTTTTGATTACTATAGATAGTGCTGCAGTGAGTATTCTGGTCCACAAATCTGTCTGCTTCTCTGCTTAGCCTGTTGCCTAGAGGTACCCAGAAGTGTTTTTCCTGTGTTTAAAATGTGTAAACATCCTTAAGACTTTTACACTGTAGTTTAAATAAATATAAATGAAATCATCTAGCATAGTACCTGGTGGACAGGCACTCAAATACTGACTTTTTTTAAAACAATAGAAATTCAGCATTTTATTTGTTGTTTCATCCTCAGTGATGATAGTTTTTCCAGTACCTGCCTTTCCTGAAATTTTTTAAAAGTAAACTCTGCACCCGAAGTGGGGCTCAAACTCATGACCCTAAAATCAAAAGTCGCATGCTCTACCTACTAAGCTAGCCAGGTGCCCCTCTTGGATTTCTTTTATTCATTCATTTACTCCATTCATTCATGCATTCATTCATGTACTCAGTAAATGTTTATTGAGCACCTACTATCTGTCAGGCCCTGTGCTACTGGTACATGTTAACTTGGACTTGGGGAAAGCATTATGAAAATACTTGAAAACTTCCTTGATCCCTGTACCTGGAGAAATGAATCTGTTCTTGACCTTGTACAGCATGAGCTCTCCCCTTTCTGAGCTTCTAATTTAAAAAATGAAGTGATTTATACAATATGCTTTCTTTTCTCTGCCAGAATGGACAAAGAAAATGCCTTCTTCGCATTCATGTTACTTAGCATGTCTGCTTTTGTGAAGGTTAAGTGTGCGTACCAAGTGGACTAGGTCAAGGGTGGGTGACGGACTCACCATCTTACTTCCAATTATTGTGGAAACCTTATTAAATGAGGTGGGATTTCATAAGCTGTTTGAAATGTAAGAAAGAACATTTAGTGAGCTATGAATGTATTTGTCTGACATGATGAAAAATGTATAACCTAATTTTAGGTTTTGTTTTTTGATGATAGGTTTTCTTGTTTAAAGAATGTTAACGTGAATATGTAAGAAATGTTCTATATTCATACATTAGATGTTTGTACTCTTTTTTTTCAACAAGTGATTATTGTCTTTCATTTATGATTAAAACACAGATTGTTAGGGCTTTATACCTTGGTTAGATTTTATTCATCCTGGGAAGCATTTTCTCCTGTTAAAATATTAAAGCCTAATCTGAAATATTTTCATAAACACAAGTGACTTTTTGAAGGTTGTGCTCTTGCTTCTGTGCATTTTCTTTTTGCATATTACACATTAGCCTCCCGAGGCGGGGGGGGTGTTCTTTGTTGCTATAGAATATTATACATTTAAATGAAATCCACTCATATTCATGAGTTAAAACACCTTTGTAGAAACCTTCCTTATAATTACAGATAAAAAACTTCGCTATTCTACTTATTACCCAACACCATGTATATTTAAAAGCATTACAAAGCCTAATTTTGGGTGTATATACTTTGTTATGCCTTACAAAGCCTTTAACAATAGGAATGTGCTGTCATATCTAAGTGCTTAGAGTAAAATAATTTGTCAAGTTCAAACATTAATAATAGAATCAATGTACCCTAACAAAATAAAATTATTTGGGTTATTTCCTTTTATTACCTGTTACTTAAAATATATTGCAAAATACAGGTGAACCTGTTGTGTGCTTGTTAAACTTGTTACTGATATTTTACCAACCAGAAGTCTCATTTAACTTGTGTTCTCCCCCCCCCCCCCCCCGCCATACATAACTTCAGCCTGGTGAACATGTATAGAGTAGAACAGTTTATGAATTGTTATTTCCATTTACAATGACTTGGTGGTGGCCGGTGGGACATACTACAACAGAGATTTTCATTAAGTGCTAATCTATTTCTATCAAGTATAATGATAAGAGTAAAAATTAACTTAGTACAATAATGTTCCAGCTTCATGGAATTGGGGAAAGGAAATGTATACACTGAGTAGTGGCTATCGTTTTTTGAGCACTTTGCATGGTAGGTGCTTAGCACATTGATTCTCTTGGAATGCTCACAAGAATTCCATTAGGTTCATATCTTATTTTCACACTTTTTAGATAATAAATAACTTCCTTAAAGTGACACAGCCAGGAAGAGGTGGAGGTGGATTGCAACCTAGGCAGTCTGAGTTCAGTGATTTCTTAGACAGCCATATAATCTGATGTTTCTATTTGAGATAAATAAAAAGTTTAATATCACTGATTTGAAATTAATACAGTAACTGCGTTTAAGGGATGCCTGGTTGGCTCAGTCAGTTAAGCGTCTGCCTTCAGCTCAGGTCATGTTCCCAGGGTCCTGGGATCAAGTCCCGCATCGGGCTCCCTGCTCAGCAGAGAGCCTGCTTCTCCCTCTGCCTGCTGCTCCCCCTGCTTGTGCGCGCTCTCTCTCTCTGACAAAATCTTTTAAAAAATTGTGTTTAAGGGGCGCCTGGGTGGCTCAGTCGTTAAGCGTCTGCCTTCAGCTCAGGTCATGGTCCCAGGGTCCTGGGATCGAGCCCCACATCGGGCTCCCTGTTGGGCGGGAAGCCTGCTTCTCCCTCTCCCACTCCCCCTGCTTGTGTTCCCTCTCTCGCTGTGTCTCTCTCTGTCAAATAAATATCTTTAAAAAAAAAATTGTGTTTAAAATGCTTTCATTCCATATTATGACCAGCCACTTAAGAAACGGTACAACAGTGGGCATAAAAGATTCAGGAGAAACATGAGGACAAGGAAAGGCAAGACCCAGAGAAAGGAGTTGAGTTGAGGTGAAGTGACAGATGGAAAGGGGAGAGGAAAACAAATGGCTTGCAGAGAAAGAGGGATTCTGGCAGAGGTTGGGGAAGGAAGCAGAGGATGCCTAGTTACATAGGTAAAGAAAGAACCAGAGAAAGTTTGGAAATCTAAGTAAAATTACTTTTATTATGGCTGGCTTTTCCCTTTGTGAATTTTAGCACGCTTTTTGAAATACTAACTAGCTTTTCTGCTATTCAGAATTCTTCCACTCTTCTTTGTGTGTTAGCCCTCTGGGACTTAATTTCATTTCACCCTTTATGATGAAACTTCATTCAAGGTTAGATGATTCAGAATTCAAGTTATATGTATTACTTCTATTTTTTCCTATTTTCTTACATAACACGATACACATATGCATAATGAAATTTTCATAAGTGATCTTTCTGATGGATTTAATTTAGTCTTCAATCATACTCTTGTGAATTTCTCTTTTATGCTCTTTGAAATGAATCCTCAAACTAACCATATCTGTTAATTTAAAGGATTTATTTAGAAATGAAATAAAGTTTGACAGAATGGAAAGACTTTACTTTCAGAGAACGGAAACTTTTTTTTGGTGATAGGACCAAAGAATTAATTGTATGTGTATGAAACAACTACTTTGTTTTCAATTATGTGTACTTATTACTTAATTGATCCCAGATTTAGTGCTTAAATAGATTCTTTGGTTTTATTTTGAGTATATTATTGATTTTGTTGTAATGAAAAGAGTATGGGGCTCATATGTAACCTTGGGCAAGCTACTTTAACTTATCTACTTCTTCATTAGTAAAATAGAAACCATACCTGCCCATTTATCTCACTGAGTGTACAAATGTGTATGTGTACTAGAAAATACTTTATAAATATTATTGCTAAATACATCTATGATTGTTACATTAGGAGATTGCTTTTAGATTCACCCTTCCGTTAATTAAAGGATGAGCAGATGCAGAATAGACTAATTCTTCTGTTTCATTTAGATTATCCAAATATTGAATTTCAATAAACTAAAGCATTATTAGTCAAAGAAACTTGGTCAGCAAATTACAAGGAAGTGGTTAAGTTACACCCAGCCTATCATAGATCTTTTTAATAGGGACAAATATCTGTGCCCTTAGTTCTGGACCAATGTCTTTCCCTTTCACAATACTTTTAATGCATAATTTATAAATCTCTTTTTATCAGCCAATCTGACTTTTCCAAACCCAGACTAACATTAAGCAAGATAGAATGAGCAAAAATCAGGGAAGGTCAAATAAGCCATCAAATGATCAGATTCTTATTGGACGCTAATGGAATTCTAGACTTTTAGAAAATGATTAGTTACGAATTTCAATGCCCTTGTTGACAAAGGGTCAGTTTTTATAAAATTATGGTAAAATCTTAATGAGATTTTTAAAGCACTCTGTTGGATTATTATCTCCATAAAAACTATACATAGTTCATATTAAGTCTTACATGAACATTTTTGCTGAAATGATAATGACATCATGGCTATGATTTTTAAAAGAGCCTTATCTTTTAGAGATATACTAAATATTTGCTGATAAATGTGATGTTTTATAAGTGGATGGGGTTATTGATGAAACAAGGTTGGCCATGAATTAGCAATTATTGAAACTAAATGATTGGCAAATGGAGGTTTATTTTACTAGTTTGTCTTCTATTGTATATTTTTGAAATATTCTATAATAAAAAGCTAACAGAGGAGAGGTGGGTAGGGGGACGGGCGAAATAGATGAAGGGGATTAAGAGAATTAAGAGGTACAAACTTCCAGTTATTATAGTAATAATATTGTTATAATGTGGTAGGTGACAGGACTACATTTATCATGGTGAGCATTGGATATATAGAATTGTTGAATCACTATGTTGTACACTTGAAACTGATATAACATTGTATGTCAACTATACTTCAATAATAAAAAAGCTAAAAACTAAATTTCAGTGCTTTGTGCTTCTGATTTACTTAATGAAATAATTATATCATGCTAATTTAAAGTCAGGGTTGTATTAGCAAATATGAGGTCTTGAATAATCCTTGTTTTTCTCATGATATATAAAATCAGTATTTATTATATCTCTCTACTGAAAAGATATCAGGCATCTAATTAAGACTTAGCTTCAGATGTTTGGAGGAAATCTTATTTGTAATAATTAAGTGTAATTTTTAGTCATATTTTTGGTTCCTTTCCATGTGAACTACGTAAGAATGGCATATATAGAATGTAATAATTCAGTGACTGTATTAATATAGTGATCACATTTGCATCAAATGTTAAACATTTGTCCTCCTCACTAAATTGTTGATAAACTCCATGAAGGCAGTCTGTAGATCTTAATTGTTGTGTGGTACAGTGTATGTGGCATATAGCATGGGCTCAGTAAATATTGTTGTCTGATCATGGTTTAAAAGAAAATGATGTTTAAATAAGCTGCCTTTAGATTTCTTTTAAAAATCTATTAAAGGTATGAAATTTTTATTAAATGAAGAGCACCGTGGTGAAGGTCTTAACTGAAATGACTTATAAAGCAAATCTATACTGTTTTGTCTCCATAATTATTTCCTGTTATGTACAATTGCCATTTTTTTGGTGTTTTTTTGCAATATTGTTTCACAGAAGGCTTTCTAGTCCACTAATTGTGAAAGATATACAGAAAAGCAAAGGAAGATGAAAATGAAAATGAAAGATCTTTTGTAGATCTTCAAGATTTGATGAACAAATGGAGAAATTTTTATTGTGTTCCATTTTTAAAGATCCTATACGTATAATGTGTATTTACTGGGTATTTAAATAAAAGTTATTCCATTTGGGATTTTCACCATCGCAGTACTTGGCGTACTCACTGTCAGTTGTCAGGTGTGGGTGCTCACTGATTCTGGCGTGTGGCTGTGCCTCACCAAGGCGACATGGACTCTGCTGTGGCCACAGTCTTCTGTCCAGCTTCTTTGAGGCCAAACTATCCATTTGGCTGGTCCTGTGTATACCTGCTGGACTTTGCTGTACAACTTTCCCTTCATCACCCTTCTCTTAGAGCCTTTAATGAATGGCTCCATTAGTCATGGGCCTGCAGTATATTTTAGCTCTACATTTCTTATATTACCAATAAAACAGATTCCTCCATTATCAAGTCAAAACCATTCTGCCTGGCTTTCAGCCCTTCATAATCTGGTTACGTCTTCAACCTTGGTTTTCAGATCTAGTCAGAAGGCCTTGGGAAACTGAACTGAACTAAATTGGGATGCAATGTACAGACTGAAATATTCCCAGGAATCTCTCTAGTAATTGTGGGAGCCAGACCTGTTCCTATACAGCCTTTAGCTTCTGCTCTTAGAGGCAGGGACTGTGCCTTATCTTCATACTGTGTTAGTACTTAACATGAGGTGACCTGCCCTCCTCTCATGCTCTCTCTCTCAAATAAATAAATAAAATCTTAAAAAAAAAAAAAAAGGGATTTAAGAAACTGAGCAACTGTGAATGAAATAAGCCCTTCATTAAATACTCTATAAACATGACTTTTTTATTTTTAAAGATAGTGCTGATTTAGTAGACTGGGGTAGTCATTTACTACTGGGGTCACTTCTCTTCTGCTTTCTTAAACCCATAATCCATTCAAATGGTCACTCCCAAATGGTTCCTCAAACAACCAAACTCTATTCCACCTGGCTCCTGCCTGGCATCCATATGGCTTTTCTTGTCTGGTGAATCTTACTAAACTGGAACACATGGAAATGTTTTGCCCTTCGGTTATAATGCTCAGTTAGAACCCAACCTAAGCAGATTGCTTTATGCTGGCTCTGTTTTGCATTCAGAAGATGAGGGCACCCCACAGGCCCACTGACCACTTTGGCTGTAAGAGATGAAAAAAATAATCAAAGGTTAGCATTCCTCCTGAAAAATTCCCTAGGAAGTAGACTCGTGATGCCCTTGATCCCTGTTGCTCTTTTTCCCTGAGTTAGAAAGCCTTGAATGGGTTCTGAGGTCTTGAGTGGGATTTACCAGGGATGCCGCTAATTTCCCCACTGTAGTTTTCCTGTCCACTCCAGATTTTCTTTGAAAATCCCATCCTTAGCTTCATGAAGCCATTTGTCTCATTCTTTGACGCTTGGAACAAATAAGATAAACAATTCACATTTTCTTGGCATTAGAAGGATTTGTTGTTTTTCAGTACTGAACCAACAAGCCATTAACGTGCATCAAAACAGTACTTCAGGTATTCATTCGTTTTTATTTTTGGGGCTTCTGTGGTATGCCAGGTCCTGTGCCCAGCACTGGGGGTAGAGTAGTAAATGGGATAGATGGGGAGACCAAATATGAATTTAAGAAACAAAACAAATGATCGAGGTGGAAAAAAAAGAGAGAGGCAAACCAAGAAACAGACTCTTAACTACAGAGAATAAACCGATGGTTACCAGAGGGGAGGTGGGTGGGAGGATGGGTTAAATAGGGGATGCGGAATAAGGAGAGCACTTGTGATGAGCACCAGGTGATGTATGGAAGTGTTGAGTCACTAAACTGTACACCTGAAACTCTTATTACACTGTATGTTAACTAACTGGATTTTAAATAAAAACTTAAAAAAGACCCCCAAAATAGGACTGTTTCTGGATTGATTCTGTAAGAATCATTAAGAAAACTTATTAAAAGTATGTATCTCTAGGTCCTGGATTACTAGGTTTGGGTGAAATATTTTTTTAAGTTTTTTGAGCAAGGTCAAGAAATAGTTTTATATTAGTACACTCATGTACATTCTATAATGCCAGCAGTATAGCCATGTCCAAAGGGTGCTCTACCTTTTTAGAATTAGTACTACAAATTCCTTTCATTCCCAGGTATCTGATAAAGACAGATCTCTCCTCCCACATTCCAAGGAAACATTTAAGTGTTAAAATAAGAATAAAATTGCATCTCTTCATTTAGAATCCTGAAATTTATGTAAAAGCTTCTCCCATCCTTACTTTTTTTTTTTATTCTAATCCTTTCTAGATGAGGGCATTTTCTTGGATTACCAGTTTCTACTTCTGTGGCTTTGTAATTCACTACTATTAATCCTGCTTCTTTAACAGTTCTGAATTAGATTACTCCAACCCTCTCCTATGTGTCCCTCTTTTGGGAGGGTTCTCAGAATATACAAGACTATCACAGTGGTGGCATCACACCTCTCCTACCTGCAGAGATGAAAAAAGTAATCAAGGGTAGCCTTTCTCTTCACCCTTCACCCTAGCACTTCACCCATTGTGCCTTGATCCCTGCCACTCTACTTCTTTGGCCCTGAAGGGAAGGCCTTGAATTTGCTCTTGCATTTGAGTGAGATTAGCACCATGAAATGAATCACAACCTAGTTTGTATAAGGTAAAGAACATGTGTTTTAAAACCTAAAAGATTGAAGTTTAAGCCCCACTTTTTTTTGCCACCTTGTAGTTGTGTAATTTCAGGGAAGTCAGTCTCTAATAGGCTTATGTTAGTCACCTATGAAATGGAAGTAAGGATACCTCTTACAGCTGTAATGAAGATTCCAGATGATGCAGAGAGAGGACTTAGCTTGGCATAGGGTAAGGCCTAGATAAAGTAGGCATTTTTATTTTCTAGCTGTTTTATCACCTACTCCTCTTCAACTCTGGCTGCGAGGACCCCAAATCTTTACTGAGTACGAGCTGTGTGCAGAGACTGAATACACAGTCCAAAATCACATTTATAAACAGCTACTTTCCAAGCAAAATTAGTGACCCTGTACTGCTCATCTTCTGCTCTTTCTCTTCCAGTCAAGAGTTTTTTAGTCATATATGGCCATCTCCACCACAGTGACTATTACACTTCTCCCCTATATCAGAATTTTTTAGGTCTATTATTTCTACCTCCTGGAGATGTTTCTCTCTTGTCCCCATGTTAGATCTCAAAAGAAAGATATCTGATGAGTGCAGCTCCCAAGAGTTTATGAGAAACAGCATCCTCTTCCTTTTTCCCTTTGCTCCCTGAATTACTGGTTTTCATTTGCTTCTAGGTTAGCCACTGGAGAAGGCCCCCTTAAGATTCACAAACCGAAGCTGTACTAGAACCTTTGTGCATGTTTGTGTTATTTAGGCTTTTCATGGTTCTCTCCACTCTGAGGACACAACCGACATTCCTTACCACCAGTGCTTTTCTCATCGTAACACTAAATGCACCTGCATCCTCTTTATGCAGGAGTAAAAGTGTAGCTTTTAGAATACCAATTTAGGGATATGGTCCTTCTCTACCTCTGCGATGTGAGGAGATAACACTATTGAATCTGAGTTCATCTTCCTTTTTCTCTCCATCACAGCTTTGACTAAAAGATCAAAATTTGCTTTGCAAGCTGATCTCATCCTCCCCTTCTTTTATGATGTTTCTTTCCAAAACCTGAGCTACATTTCTGTTTGCCTACCAGTTCCTGTCTGCTGCCTGGTTTTCCCAGTCTTTGAGTATATATTATCCTTCAAGGCCAACCATTCCAGGTTGGAGTCTAGTTTTGTTTTGTTTTGTTTGTTTTGGGTTTTTTTTTCCCCCAAGCAGGCTCCATGCCCAGTGTGGAGCGCAACGTGGGTCTTGAATTCACGACCGTGAGACTGAACAGACTGAGCCACCCAGGCATCCCCCAAGTTGGAGCTTTTTAGCATTACTCCATAGTATATGGTTTTTTAAACAAATGGTGATAGGACAATTGGATGTTTGTATGCAGAAAAATGAACACTTTGCACTATTCACACAAATTAACTCCTAGAGCACCGTAGACCTAAATGTTAGAGCTAAGACCACCATTAAGAAAATGAAAAGACAAGGCACAGAATGGAAAAAAATATTTATGAAACAAATATCTGATAAAGGACTTTGTATCCAGAGTATATAAAGAGCTCTTACAACTTAATAAGACAACCCAGTTTTTAAAATGTGTAAAAAATGAAACATGACTCAGAAATTCTTCTAGATATTTATCCAAGAGAAATGAAAATGTATGTCCATACAAAGTATTGTATGTGGATGATCACAGCAGCATTCTTTATCAAAGCCCAAACTGGAGACAATCCAAATATTTATCGTCTGGTGAACAGATAAAAGGTATTGTCACTATATAATGGAATTCTGCTCAGCAAGAAAATGAGCCAACAACTGATACATGTAGCAGCAAGGATGAACCTCCAAAACATTATGCTAGTGAAAGAAGCTAGAAACAAAAGACTGCTTATGGTATAATTATTTTTATATGGAATTTCTAGAAAAAGCAAAAGTACAGTGATGGAAAGCAGGTCACTGGTTCCCTGGGGCGGGAGCTGTGTTTGACTGCATATGGGCAAAAGGATAAAGAGAATTTTGGGGGTGGTGCAATGGAAGCACTCTAAAACTGGATTGTGGTGATGGTTGCACAGCTGTATAAGTTAATAAAACTCAATGAATTATGCCTTCAAATGGGTGAATTTTATAGTATATAAATTATAACTCAATCAAGCTGTTTAAAAAATTGTCCATAGCACTTGGGTTATGAGATAGCTACCCAGTTTTTGCTTCTTCTATCCCCAAGAAGATGACATAATCCCTTGTCCCTTCAGCAGTATTTCTCAAGCTTCTGGTGCATAAGAATCACCTGAGGGGGTGCCTGGCTGGCTCAGTCCATAAAGCATGAGACTCTTGATCTTAGGGTTGTGCATTTGAGCCCCATATTGGGTATAGAGATTACTTATAAATAAATAGATTGGAAAAAAAAATCATCTGGGGATCTTATTAAAATGCAGATTAGGATTCAGTAGGTCTGTGGTGGGGTCTGAGATTTTGCATTTCTAACAAGTTCCAAGTGATGCCAATGCTGTTGGTTTGAGGGCTGCACTTCGAATGAAAGGCCTTGGCACTTGTTCATAACCCAGGCTGCATGCACATTAGACTGTCTTGGGGAGCTTTTAGAATAAAATTGATGCAGCTCTCTGCCAGAAATTAAATTGGGAAGCTCTTCAGGTGATTCTGATGTGCAGTCAGGCTGAGAACCGTAACAAAATGGGATTCTTTTTACCATAGTGGATCAATAATAAACTTCTACCTATGTCTTCCTCACTCTCATCCCACAGTTTAGCCCATAACCTAGAGCCCCCAAATTATGATCAGAATCTCTTGGAATAAGTAGGTGAGTAAGCTAGCACACTTTGACTACACTTTTTTTTGAATTATTTTCTTACACATGGCAACCCCTTAGTCCTGGCTAAGAATTAGAATACAGAAGAAAGGAGAACATGCAATGATTATGATGATAATAGCTAAAATGCATTGAGCAATTACAATGTACCTTGCACTGTTCAAAACATTTTACATGCATTATCTACCCTCATATTTTACCCTGTGAGCTAGGTACTAGTATCTTCTCTGTTGTATAGAAGGAACAAAGTATAGAGAGATGAAATGACTTGCTTAAAATCACACAGCTAATAAGTGGCCCACCTGGGATTTGAAAAGAGGCAGTCAAGCTGCAGGGTCTCAGAGAAGCTGACACTCACCAGTACCTGCCTCTTGTTTTTGCCAGACGTTTAGCCTCCAATTTCTAACTGATTTCCTATCCTTGGGAATGGAACCAGACCCCACCCAAATCTTCAAGGCCCTTTTATTAGTCTTCTAAAACACCCCCAAGCCTACTAATGTTTCTGTCCCCCAAGGACTTACTCGGTCTTGCTTGACTTAGGTTGGTGCTGAAGGCTCCTCTGAGCTCTCTTACTTTGATTGCTTGAGCTGAACGAGAGAGACCCGCAAACCAAATTTTTAATACCCTTTTTTCTTCTCTGTGAAAGATTTAACACCTTGTACCTGAGCTTTCTTGTGTCCTTAATCCTTATCTGAGTTCCTCTTCCTTCCTTGACGACGGATGCAGGAAAGGCTAGATGTTAGAGTGAGATTGGGCAGGGTATTTAACAAACTGACCACATGTATTTAACCTCTGTTAGCCCCCACCCCCTTTTTAAATAAGTAGAAATTGGTTTCCATTGGGGTTTCAGGTGATTTTAGTGCCTGCAATATTCTTTGTTAACATAATGTTTTTAGAAAGCTGAGTGTCAGGAAAGCCCATTTTTAATTTATCAATGGCACCCTTAGTCTTAATATGCTAAAGCATACTTTACTTTTGAGCAGAATTAATCTTTTATCAGATGTACCATGGATGCTGTTGGTTTCATTATTTTAGGAAAATGTTCTTGTGATTGTTTTAGAATTAATGCTACCCACATACCTTTATTTTCCAATATCTATTCAGAATAGATAAGGAAGATACAAAGAGTCACCCATAATAAAGCTAATGCAAAGGAGATTTGTCTCTGCTGTTTGAAAAACTAACAAAGGTGTTTAACTTGTTGATTTCATCTTGACTGCGAGGAAAGTGAATCTGAAATTAAGCCTGTGGTAGAGAATATTTGGACCTTCTTTTATAAATTACCGCTTTGTGGAATAGTGAAGAAAATTTTAGCACAATTACAAGAGGATAATTTTATACATTGAAATTTTCCAGAGGTTGGGGGGAGACAAAAAAGCAATTTCACTCTGCCCTTTGTTTAAAGCAGGGTCAGGTAGAAGTGTCAAAAGCTGTCAAGGTAACTTCTTTGCAACACTTTTCACACGCCTACGAGTCACTCAAGAGCTTTTTAAAAATACAGATTCTTTGGCCTCACCCTTTTTGGTTCTGAAGTTTTAATAAACTCCTCAGGGGATTCTAATATGTATTACATTAGTCAGGGTTCTCTCGAGAAACAGAATATGTATGAGGGTGTGTGTGTTTCTATAAAGAGATTATTGTAAGGAATTGGCTCACACGTTTATGGAAGCCAAGAAGTTCCAAAATCTGAGGCTGCAAATCTGGAGACACAGAAAAGCTGATGATAGAGTTCTGATCGGAGTCTAAAGGCCTAAGAACCAGTAGAGCCAACAGTGTAAGTTCCAGTCCAAGTCTGAGTCTGAAGGTAGGAGACTGCTGTCTCAGCTTGAAGATAGCCAGATAGAGAGAGAAAGAGCAAGAGAGAGAGAGAGGGAGTGAGCAAATTCTCCCTTACTCAACTTTTTTGTTCCATTCAGACCTCAAATGGATTGGATGAGGCCCACTCACATTGGGGAGAACAGTCTGCTTTACTCAGTTTACCATTTCAAATGGTAATCTCATCAGAAATATCCTCACAGACACACCCAAGAATACTGTTTAATCAAATATTTGGGCACCCCATGGTATAGTCAAGTTGACACATAGAATTAATCACCACACTACCCAAATTAAAAGAATCTGAAGCCGTGAGGGGCAAAATTGGATTTCCTTGGAAGAAACACTTGAAAGGAGAAACCTTATAAAGAGAACTTTGTTGCATTTTAGGAACCAATTAGATAATTTGCATTATAAAAAATGTTCAGACTTGGCAAATCCTTAGAGGCAGAAAGTTGCCAGGGGTTGAAGGCAAGGGGTGGAGTAGGCGAGTGACTGCTAATGGACATGGGGTTTCTTTGGGAGTGATGAGCATGTTCTGGAATTAGATATTGGTGATGTTTGCACAACCTTGTGGATATGCTAAAAACCACCGAACTGTACCCTTTGAAAGGGTGAATTTTATAGTATGAGAATTATATGTCAGTAGAAAATTTATATGTTGAGAGAGATTGGATAGGAAGAAGTTATGGTAGAGACGTTGACATCTTTGAAATACTGAATGGAGCATTGGGCATTATACGCAAACAATGAATCATGGATCCCTACATCAAAAACTAATGATGTAATGTATGGTGATTAACATAACAGAATAATAATAAAAAAAAGAAATGTTTTCTATGAAGAAGTAAAAAAAAATGGGGTGATAGAGAAAAGGGGATGTGAGATGAAGGGAGACTATTTTTTAACTGCAGGAGATGGGTCCCTGGCTGGCTCAGTAACAAGAGCATGAGGCTTGTGATCTTGGGGTTGTGAGTTTGAGCCCCACGTTGGGTGTAGAGATTAAATAAATAAACTTAAAAAAACTCAGAGGGGATATTGCTGCATGTTTGTAGACAGATTCAAATGCTCCGATGGAAAGGGAAATATTAATGATGCAAGATAGGGCAGAGGGAATTTGCAGGACCAAATCCTTAAACTGACTGGAATAGCACCTTGAATAACGTTCTTCACGTCCTTTCCCTAGGTGACAGACCAGTCGGTGAAAGCATTTGCTGAACACTGTCCTGAACTTCAGTACGTTGGCTTCATGGGTTGTTCAGTTACTTCTAAAGGAGTCATTCACCTCACCAAGGTAGGTGCCGTGGCTCCATCTCCTTAGCGTTTCTCTCTTCCTTCCTTCCTTCCTTCCTTCCTTCCTTCCTTCCTTCCTTCCTT